>NC_056629.2:154302633-154640510 GCF_002870075.4 Lactuca sativa
AGATCATAAAGTAATTTTAGAATCCAAATTATTTCACATGTTATTGTATCTAATGCACAATATTCAGACTTAGTAGATGACCTTGAAACAGTACTTTGTTTTTTGCTTTTTTAGGAAATCAAAGAATTTCCCAAGTACACTAAATAGCTAGTAACTGATTTGCGAGTATTGAGACATTTAACCAAATCCGCATCAACATAACCAACAAGACTAAATTGACCAGATTTACAAATATAAACCCCTTTACCAGTACTAGACTTCAAGTATCTTAAGTATCTTAATGCAATATTCAAATCATAATTTCTCGGTTTATGCATTCATTGACATAATAAATGAACTGCATATGATAGATTAGGTCGAATAAAAGTCAAATATGTTAATTTTCCAACAAGTTTTTGAAATTCAGTTATATCGACAAAACTATCAGAACTATCTAAATAATTATATCTTTTAATAACCAAGTTAGACTCAAGAAGAGTCTTAACATGTTTACACTAAAGTCAACCATATTCATGTAATAATTCAAGGCAATATTTCTTCTTATTCATACAAAGACCTTTTTTCAGACCTAATAACCTCAATACCAAGAAAATATTTTAAATCTCCTAAATCTTTAATTAAAAACTGAGATTTAAGAAATACTTTAACTTTATTTAATTCAATCTCACAGTTACCTATTAATATGACGTCATCCACATAAACAAGCAAAACCACCATAGTATTATTTTTATCTCTTACAAAAAAAGAGTAATCATTAATGTTGTGAGTAAAACCAAAAGTAGAAAGAAAAGAACATAACTTCTCATTCCACTTTCTAGGGACTTTGTTGAACCCATATAAAGATTTTATTAATCTGCAAACTTTGTTATCACTTTTAGAATTATAACCTTCAGGTAAAACCATGAAAACATCTTCAGATAAGTCCCCATAAAGAAATGCATTATTGATGTCAAGTTGAATAAGAGGCCAAGAATCGTTAACAATTAAAGTAATAACTATACGAACGTTAACAATTTTGGCTACATGAGAAAAAGTCTCCTCAAATTCAATCCCTTCCTGTTGATTATAACCTTTGGCCACTAATATGGGTTTATGCCTTTCAACTTCACCATTTGACCTATACATAATTTTGTACACCCAACGACACCCAATAGGTTTTCTATTAGGTGGTAATTCAGTTATTTCCCAGGTGTTGTTATGATAAAGGGCTTCCATTTTTTCATTCATAGCCTTTACCCAATTAAAATCTAAAACGACCTCACTATAAGCTTTTGGTTCTACAGATTTATTTAAATTTGAAATAAAACATTTATTATAATTATCCAAATAACTATAATTAAAAGTTTTTCTATCCCAATCTTATGTTTTCCCTCCACCAAATAGTCACTAAACCAAACTGGCATTCTAAAATCTCTTCTAGACCTAGTGACACCTAAAGAATAGTTACCCAAAGGATTAGTACTATTCTGACTACTCTCCTTTGTCTCTATAGAAGGACAAGGAATAGTCCCATCATCAGGAGGTACATTTGCCTCGCCAGTCTGGTTGTTGACTGAAGGACTGATCTCATCCAGCTCATGATCTCCATTAGCACCATCCAAATGAGTAATAGCTCTCACGTCCTCTAAATTAGATTGTTCAGACATAGAATCAGAAGAAAGAGACTCATCATAGGAAAAAGGTTCCAAAGTGTTTAGAAAATCAGAAGATTTATTTTCCACAAAAGATGAATTTAGTTTGAAAGGAAAAAACAGATTCATAGAACTTCACATCCGTGGAAACAAAGACATAATTAGTGTCAAGACTTAATAATTTGTAACTTTTTGTTTAGAAGATTAACCTAACAAAACACATTTTTCAACCCTTTTAGAAAACTTATCAGCATTATTTAACTTTGTTGCAAAGCAAAGACAACCAAAAAGTCTAAGTTTATAAAAAATATGAGGTTTTTTTTTATAAACAAGCTGATAAGGAGACAAACTATCCAAAACAGATGTAGGAGTTCTATTAATAAGGAAAACAACAGTTAAAACTGCCTCATTCCAATATTTAAGAAGCAAACTAGATTGAAATATAAGAGATCTAGAAACATTCAAAATATGCATGTGTTTCCTTTCCATAACACCATTTTGTTGTGGTGTGTGGAAACAAGAAGTCTGATGAGAAATTCCTTTGCTAACAAATAAAGACTTCATTTTATTATTTTAAAACTCAGTCCCATTATCAGACCTTACAACCTTAACCTTAACATTAAAAAGATTAAAAAGAGAATTAAAGAATCCAAAAACACAATTAAAAACTTCATCTTTAGATTTTAAAAGATATACCCAAGTGGCTCTTGTGAAATCATCCACAATAAACGTCTAAATGAATTAATTCACCAAGTTCAGTTGTAACATGTTAGCTAACAGGACAAGGTTCCCTAGTTTGTTTATCCTTGTGACAGATATCACAAGGAGGTAAAGTTTCATTTCCAAAATTCAAACTATGTTTTAAAGAATTAAGAGCCTGGTCATAAAGAAGACCTAACCTACTATGCCAAGTAAAATTAGACACATAACAGATAGAAGAACTAGATTTTCCTAAAAAATTACCTTAAGGTACACTATCAAAGTAATAAAGGCCTCCAGACTCTCTACCATTCTCCACCATCCACTTGGATTGTAAACCTTGAATTTTGCAATTATGTTCATTAGAAACTACTTCATATTTACTATCTTTACACAACTTATGAACAGACAGAAGATTAATATTAAATTCAGGAATAGCAAAAACATAAAGCTGAGTTGATGATTTAGAAATATTCATATTTCCTATCTTTTCAATTTTAGTAGAAGTCCTATTAGGATGAGTAATGAAAAGGTTAAACTTAGAAACATTCAAAGTGTCACGGAGAAGGGAATCAGAAGAAGTCATATGTTGACTGGCTCCTGAGTCCACAATCCACTTTTGACTACCTAGAGTGGAGTTAGAACTACAACTAAAAGAAGAATCACAAGATTTAAAAAATAAAGTACCTGCCATATTTGCATTCGCAGTTCCTTCATCAGAAAAATGTTTTTCATTAATAAGTTGAAGAAACTTTATATAATGATCCTTGGTGAGGTGATGAAACTTAGACCCTCCTACAGATTCAGACGAAGGACTAGTTGTAACATCCCAGATCTCAAGGAAAAAGTTTTCATTTTTAAATCAAGTAAAATCATTGTTTTCAAATACCATCCAAATCAAACCATTCATTAACAAAACATTGTTCTTCTGGAATAGAAATTATATATCAGAGTGTCCCTAAATCAGCATCATCAAAACCAAGAGGATGTTCACGATCATGCCTTTGCCTTGTTTCGATCATCTGAAGTATCTGAAACATAAAATTGTAACTGTAAGCACGAAGCTTAGTGAGTTTCCCCAAATTACCATCACACAAACAAATGACATATACAATCATGCATGCTAGGTCCACAACCTCCCAGTTGGCTTACCCTGGACCACAACCTCCTGGTTGGATTACCATATATATCTCATACTGGGTCCAAAACCTCCTGGTTGGATTACCTTAGCCCACAACCTCCCCGTTGGATTTCCCTGACCCACAACCTCCCCGTTGGATTGCCTTACATATCACATACTGGGTCCACAACCTCCTGGTTGGATTACCCTGGCCCACAGCTTCTCGGTTGGATTGCCCCAAGATTATTGACCGACAGCACAAAGCAGTTCAATCTCAACCCAACCACACTATATCCATATATGCATCAGATAAACATATAACCATTCAGCATACAAACAGGTATATCTACAGATCATTACCACATATCAACATCCTATATACCATGATACAGATCTAACGTATCACTACAATATAACAACATCCTATATACCAGGATACATAACCAAGTGGGCAAGCATTGGTGCCTTCGACCCACTAACAATGAGGAAAACTCACCTCTCAATCCAAATGAATAGTTGAATAGGTCGTTGCTCCGAATATCAACTCTACTCGTCACCTATTCCTCAATAAATAACTAACCTTAATTACCACTCTAAATACCCAAAATACCCTTAGGTCAAACTTGGTCAAACCCTGGTCAAAGGTTAAAGTCAACAAGTTAACTCAGTCATTCGCCACGTCATGGTTAGCTCCAACCACATTGCGGTAACTAGAGGACAATTAGCCACATGGCATCCATTCACCACGTCATGGTGACTGTTCAGACCAGTTTATTCTAATAAGCTCTTAATCCACCAAACCAACCATTCAAACTTCCCATAAGGCATTCTCTCATCCAATGAACCATAAAAATCGTTGCTTTATAGACATGCATGTCCAATGCATGTCTTCAACTCAAACTAGGTCAAAACAGAGTAAAAAGGGCCAAGGTCACATGCAAGAGTTCAAAACTCTAAGAAATTCCAGGTCCAACACTCCTAACCCTAAAGGGACTCTGGGGATCCATAAAGTTGGCAACTTTATGGAATTCCAACACTCCAATAAGTCCCAACATGAAGAATAAGGCTTAAAAACCTAGATCTATGCACAAGGAACTAAAAAGCATGGAACTTGAGGACTTACAAAAGTCCAGAAGATGCACATCGAAGATGAGAAGAGTTCCCTACTAAATCCAAACCCATAAGTCACCATCTTCTCCTTCTAATACCCAAAAATCAACACTAAAGGCTTAGAAAGAAAAATTGAGGTTAGGGTTTGCTTGGAGGATGAGAGAGTGTGATGAAGGCTGAGGGTGAGTAACCCTATCTATCATATTCCCTTAAATAGGGGTGAAAACCCCGAAGACAAGGGTTTTCCATAAAACCGCCACCACGTCATGGTTATAGGCCGCCACGTCATGGTGGTCATTAAAACCCCACGATCCAGAACGTTCAGCCACGCTGTGGTGATGCTCCAACCGTACCACAACGTGGTCGGCTAATCAAAAGTTAGAACATAAAAATCAATTTATATTAGGACTGAATGTTACACTAGTAGAGGAAACAAATGAAGAATTAGCTGACACATTCTTGCTAGAACAACTTTTGACTATTAGATTCATTTCTTGACTTAAATTCTTTGGGACATCCAATGATTTTATACATTTTTCAATAGAATGACCCTTTAAACCATAGTTCTTACACTGAACAATGTTTTGATTCTTCCCTTTAGAATTATTATTATTATTATTAAATCTATTATTAAACCTACTATTAAAAGTAGTGGCTTGATTCTTGGTAGTGGTCTCGGAACTAGCAACAGAACCATTTTTTTATGAGATTCTTCACGAAAACAATGGAAAAGGCGGTTTTCACATTGGGTTTAGGTTCCATGATAAGAATATGACTCTTAACATGATTGTAAGGTTATCAAGACTGCTAAGCAACTACACAAGTTTCATCAATTTAGAATGATCATTAAGGTGAACAACAACCTCACATATACACTCTGTTAAGTTGGTTAGACCGTCAAATTCTTTCCAAAGAGCTTCAAGTTTTTTGAAGTAATCAGACGAAGAAGATCCATTTTGATTGAGTGAATTAATTCGTTGGTGAATATTAAAGTTATCGGACCAATCAGATTTATTCTAAGTTTCAAAAAGCTCAGACCGAATATCTTGAGCAATTTCAGAGTAAGCATGACTTTCATAAATAGTTTCAGAAATAGACCCAAGAATCTAAGAACAAACCACAACATTTGCACGTTCCCACTTAGCATGTTTAGACTGATCAACGCTAGATTTCTTAAGAGTTCCATCAATAAAGCCCAGTTTATTACGAGCCTTAAGGATTCTTGTCATAAAGCTAAGCTATAGGCGAACGTTTTCATTTCAAGTCAATTTAATAGTAAAAATGGTCATAACTGAATTATGAATGTACAGTGGATCATCAAAATCAATTGTCTCATTCTTTCCACTCCTTCTAGATTCTTCAGTAGGACCACCAACCATGAAGAATTAACAGGAAAACAAAGAATAGCAAGAAACACAAACAGAAAATAGACATATATCTAGACGAAAGAAAGTCAATATGGTCACCAAGGTATGTTGGGGCCCATGACAAGTCTAACACATTGTCAAAGAAAACGAGCACAGAAAACAACAACAAAGAGACGCACAAATACAAGTGACTGGTGTACCCAAGACACCAAGATCTCCCACAACTAAAACTACAAAGAGATTGAAGGGAACAAGAAATCCTCATAGTGATTAAGGAAGACAAAGTTTCAAGAAGAAGATCAATTCTACTGGGTTCCGTTCCCTGATAAGGTTAACCAATGATCAAACCCGTTCCATGTAGGGTTATTTCATAACCTTTCAGCAGTTAATCTGATAACTCATACACTAGCATTGATTTTGAAGCAACGACTTCACGTCACACAACATATACTATCCTGGTCACCAAAGATCTGCATAAGAAAACAATTCTTTCACAGTACTAGAGACTCAATATGTAGGAGTAAACAACAGATGAGAAGAAATAAACCTCAACAAAACACGATCGACACCAACAATGTACAATCTTAATGATTTTTGAACAGAAACAACAAGATCTACATCTTTGGAGTAAGATTGGAGAACAGAAAATCGAAAAAAAAGGACAGAGATGAAATCCCAACCTTGAAGAACGACGCCGATGTAACACCGAGTTGCGAATGAGATGATCAGAAAAGCCGTAAGCTCTGATAGCATGAACGAAAATATGAACTCATAGTTTACCCAACTTAATCAGTTTATTCACTATAAACCAGATTATTATACATCAACTAATACAACTCAAAACTCACTACAAGATCTCTCATCACTCATAAGAAAGAAGATAATACAAGAAATTTTACGAACATAACTGCACAAACCCTAATCCTAACTGATACACAGAGAGAAAATGGGAGAAAACTTGAAATATGTGTGAGACGAATGTGTGTTGAATAAATCGTCTTCAGCTACATTAAACAATATATATCTGGGTCAGCTAAGACCCATGGGTGATCAGGATCCGTGTGTTCCTTCAATACATGCATGCAATATAGACATAATCTACCCCACACAATAGAAAACTATACACTAAATACCCTAAGGATCTAAAATGTAAAGTCTGCAAAATATGAATATATTTTCAACACTATTCTACCAAATTAGGAAAAAAAATCCTTCTTGAATACACCATAACATAAGAAAATAACACTTTTAATTTCACAGATGACAATGCTTTGATTTTGTTGCAAGAGAATACATCTTCAATTTCTTTCTCCGGTTCTTTACAAAGTTCTACAACTTGTCTCTTGACTCTAGCATATAGGTGGAGGATTTATGAACATGAAGGACAAGTTCTCAAGCTCGGACTGCAAAGAAAAATATGTTCATAGAGAAGTTATGTCAATAATAAAGAACTTCTTTATAGAATGTAAAATCTACTTTAACTTGGTACATTTCCAAGATCTTTTCAAGAGGAGCAATCAAAAGTCTGTCTCCATTGTGATGTTGGACTGTAAAAAGTAAACATGTATGAAAACCATGAGAGCATGGTTTCACAATTATTACTAACACCTGGAAAATGAGTAAATTAGTTGAGATAACTAAAAACATCGATTAATCGTTGAATATGTTACCATTTCAATCCTCAAGAGAAGTTGCCTTACCAACCTTTTTTTTTTGTACACTAAGAGCACATATCGGAGGCATGAACAATGCATAAATATATAACATTTGTTTACAAATACTCCCTTCATTCTATGACAAGCAAATCATTTTCTTTCCATGTTTTGAGTGCCTAAAACATCACAAGAACAACAAATAAGTGAATAACTAACAAATGTAACGAAAGAATGTTAATACCAAAACCTTGTAATATTAATCACAAAACATGACTAAGGAAGTATGTTGTAGCAACAGGTGTTGGGGTTTTCTCCTTTTGTATATGAAATTATTCCAACAAAAATTTCGTATATGAAATTATTCCAACAAAAACTCCGTATACGAAATTATTCCAAAAAAATTAATAAACTCAATGACATCTTAAATAGAATTATAACAAAAATAAAGTTTTGTTGTTTTTGGTAAATAAGGTAGTAATTTAACTAAACTTTTGATTTTTTAAAAATATTATTGAAGATTATATCAATAAACATATTTTATAGTTATAATATATTATTTCCTTCCTTTAATAAAAATAAAACACCCATCCTCATAAAATAAAAATCCATCCAAGAGAAATATATGCATTCCCCTTTAATGCATACAAAAAAAAAACCTAAAAAATGATCATACCCAAACTAATAACCAAATGGATTATAGTATTGAAACAAATTATATTAAGCTATTAACCCTCGATTCCAACCTTTTCTTTTAGTATAATACCTCAAAATGTGTTCATATACATAGCTTGTTAATATACTACGAATTACGAATTAATTATGAGAAAATTCAGAAAATGACCAAAAACAATAGATGGTTTGAAGAAAATAATCAAGGAAAAACAAATTTCAAAAAATAACCAAAGGATTCGCAGAGCACCCTCTGTGGATCTATTAAGCCCTCTGCGGATTTGCTACACTTCTGCGGAATGTAGTTTTTTTTTTAATTTTTAAATTTTTTTGACCAAAGGATCCGCAGAGTACCCTCTGCGGATCTATTAAGCCCTCTGCGGATTTGCTACACCTCTGCGAAATGTAGTTTTTTTTTTAATTTTTTTAATTTTTTTTTCATTTTTTTTGCATTAATTTTAGTTTATTAATATTATTATTATTTTTTTAAATACACTAATACATTATGTTATTATTATGTAAAAATTTTGACAAAAAAAGGTTTTTTTCCGTTTTTTTGCGTTAATTTTAGTTTATTTATATTAATTTTTCTTTTAAATACACTAATACAAACAAAATACATATAAATAACGTAATACAAACCGGTGCATATAAAAAACCTAATTAAAATTATACAAATATTCCATGTTTTTTATACGTTAGAAAACATACCTTAAAAAACATAAACATACAACCCTCATAATAAACATACTTTGAAATAAACTTTATTCATTCAAATCGAACCACGGAAACTTTGATCTGTTTTCGTATTCTATCCATGGGTTATCTGTTGCTTGTGTCCCTAGGTTTACTGTCTCTTACGTCCATTGGTTATCTGGCTCTTGCTGCCATTGGTACTCGGTGCAACCCTGCCATTGGTTCTGTGGCGCTTCCTGCGGTTGGTATTCGGTCTCTTGTGCCCATTGGTTATGTAGCTCCTGCTGCCATTGATGTTCGGTCTGTTTTGTCCATTGGTTGTCTGGATGCTGCTGCCATTGATGTTTGGTCTGTTGTGTCAATTGGTTGTCTGGCTGCTGCTGCCATTGTTGTTCGGTATGTTGTGTCCATTGGTTCTCTGGCTCATGCTGCCATTGGTTTTTGGTCGCTTGCGTCTGTTCCTCTTCTGTCGCTTTTGTCCCACTCCCTGAAGCCCCAGTACGTTTTTTAGTTTTACTTTGGTTCTTTGGAACGATTTCCTTACACGTCCTTGCATTCATGGACTCCGCACTATTTGAGGTCATATAATCATACCTCGTGGTAGGGCAATACGCTCTGGTCCATTTCTCACGTGGAATTTGACCAAGATATGTCGCTACATCATCTCTTATATTACGAAGTCTCCCCCAATAGAATTCAAACTCAGTGGTTTTGTAAGCTCTTACCAGCTTCCAAAACAAAATTGCTGTTTTTTTGTTTTTTCCAAAGGTTTGGACTATGTTTCCTATTAGATGAAAACCACACAATCCATGTTGATCATTTGGAAAAACATTTTGAATACTTACAGCAATTGCGGGTGCTCTATTTGTGACCATTGTCAGACCTTCCACATCACCAATGCATTCATGTAGTTTTTCAAGAAACCATGTCCAAGAATCTGTAGTCTCTTTTGGGCAAATTCCATACCCAATAGGCAAGATCTGATTGTTGCCATCCATGGCTACTGCATGCAAGATGGTGCCTTTGTAGTTTCCCTTCAAATGAGCACCATCCATAATAATAACTTTTCTACAACACTCTCTGAAAGCATGTATCTGTGACAACAATATAAAAACCATTAATATATCAACAATATAAATTGTTTATAAACATTTAAGATAATAGCAAATATATTAAAAAATATATTACCGCGCATCCAATAGCAAAAAAGCAATGCTCAAAACGATCATCTGAATCAGTTTTTATGTACGCCACAGTACCAGGATTATGTTTCTTCAGATTGTGAAAATAAATTGGAAGTTTGGAGAAACTTTCTTCGGGGGTTCCCATCATCAATCCCAAAGCAAATTCACTAGCATGCTACGCTTGTGAATAACTCATATTTATTTGTAGCAAAACATTCATATCTCTAATTATATCATTAGGCTTCCAAACTCTCAAACTTCCTTGACCCATAATGTTATGTATTATGGTTCCCACAACTTCGCTATTTACTTGCCTATGATTTGGGTGTATAAGCAATGAAGAACATGTATGCTCGTCATTAAACGTCTTAATTTCAAACATTTTTGTTCCTTTAATGACACATGCGTATAAACGCCAATGACAGTTTTCTTGCATACAAACAACCTGGTACCGAGATTTTGAAGATTTTTCAACCTTTATCTGAAACTTTTCTCTAACGGCTTTGAATTTAACAGCAAATGCTAGCTCTTTTTTGGTGTTATAGGTTTGATTGACAATTAATTTATCATTCGGACCTAAACTGTGTGATGGTCCAGGTTCAAGAATAGGTTCTGGACAATCAGGAATAGAAGGAATACAATACCATGGATTAAAAACAGTTTTTTGTTGCGTGTACGCATCATCCGACCACCCTTCATTTGATTTTTCCTCACATCTTCGATCATCAATTTCAGGAACTTCTCCAAACTCGAACAAATTTTCACGTTGTAATTCAGTCATGCCCACTTTTGGTTCTTTATCATTATCTGATACAAAAGTGTCATTTCCTCTTCCCCTTGAACAGTTTCCATCACATTGGCTTTCTCTACAACCTCTACCACCGTTAAATACAAATGCGCCGTCTTCTTTGATTCAGACATTACATGTCTCAATTGAAATACATCAGTTTCATCTCCAAGCTCCATGACATATCCTAACTCCGGGTGTTTAAAAGACAAACATATATGACTATTTAACACACCCGCCTTACTTCTAGCCATTTGTAATAACATTTCATGGTCAATGTTAGGAGGAAGATTTAAACCATAGTTTTTCACATTATTTCTAACGTAAACTTCAACTCCATTAACTAACTGCCACGACCCTCCCGTACACAAAATAACAAAACTCATTTTACAAATCACTCTCTGCAAACACAACGAAAAAAAACTTCTACTAGTAATTGAAACTCACAAACTCACAAATAACTACTTAAATACGTCTATAACTTTTATAACTGATCCGCAGAGGTGTACACTGATCCTTAGAGGTGTGCGCTGATCTGCAGAGGTGTACACTGATCCTTAGAGATGTGCACTGATCTGCAGAGGTGTACACTGATCCTTAGAGGTGTGCACTGATCCGCAAAGGTGTACACTGATTATTGTATTACGTTATTTATATGTATTTCGTTTGTATTAGGTTATTTACAAAACCAGTTGAGTTAACTTTTACTTTATTCCACAGAGCATAAAATACAAAACAGTACAAATACATGAAAAACATACATTAGCAGCAAACGTATTACATAAAACATTTCATTATTTTTAACATTTTTTTTGGTCAAATTTTTAACATAATAATTACATAAAGTATAAGTGTATTTAAAAAAAAAATATTAATAAACGAAAATGAACGCAAAAAAAAAACAAAAAAAAAATATTAAAAAAATTAAAAAACCAACATTCCGTAGAGCTGTAGCTAGATTCACACAGGCTTTAATGGATCCGCTGATGGTGGATTCTCAAAAAGTTTTGTGGACTGATATCAAACATAAGTTTATTATTTTTAAGCTTTTTTTGTCAAATTATTTACATAATCACATAAGGTATTAGTGTATTAAAAAAATTAATATTAATAAACGAAAATGAACGCAAAAAAAAAAAAATGAAAAGAAAAATAAAAAAACAGCAATTCGGCGGAGCTGTATAGGATCCACAGAGCATTTAATGGTTCCGCAGAGGGTGTACACTGATCTGTAGAGGTGTACACTGATCCACAGAGGTGTACATTGATCCGCTGATAACGGTTATGTGGATTCCCAAACAGTTATGTGGACTGATATCGAACATAAGTTCATTATTTTTAACATTTTTTTTTGTCAAATTATTTATATAATCACATAAGGTAATAGTGTATTTAAAAAAAATATATTAATAAACGAAAATGAACGAAAAAAATAACAAAAAAACGAAAAAAAAAACAGCAATTCCGCAGAGGTGTAGCGGATCCACAGAGCAACTAATAGATCCGCAGAGAGTGCTCTGCGGATACTTTGGTCATTTTCCAAAATCCATTTTTCCTTAGTCATTTTCTTCAAACAGCCTTTTCTTTTTGGTTATATCACAAATTTTCTCATTAATTATTTATCTCATTACAAGATGCGTAATGTGTGTGTGAACATGTTGTTAGGATTTATCCTACAAGGCTACAAGTTCTCACTCGTGTTTACCTAAATCCGTCTTTAACTCGTTAATAAATTACATGAATGGTCCTTATGGTTTAGGGTAATTTATATGTTTGGTTCCTAACTTATTTTTTTTAAATTGGAAGGTCTCTATTGTTTGTTTTTGTTGTGGGCTTGGTCCCTGTCTTACCTAAAAATACTATTTTTCCCTAAATTTTTTAATTTATTTAAATAAACACACCATCAACTCTACTTCCACCTCACCTTATCTTATCTTACCTACCCCACCTTATTTAAATATATTAAAAAATCAAGGGCAAAATAGTTCTTTTAGGTAAAACAGAAACCAAGCACACAACAAAAACAAACTATAAAGACATTCCGAATAAAAAAAAAGTTATGGATCAAATGTGAAAATTACCCCAAACCATAGGGCCATTCGTGTAAATTACTCTAATACTTACAAATTACAATCATTATCGATATTTGAAGGGTGAAGCTCACATCTAACGTTCGCATTGCTATTTTTGGACTCACGAGTTTTGCCCATTAGAGCGTTCAAAACCATTTTGGGTTCATGAGCTTGGCCTATTAAAGGTTCAGGAGTAATTTGGGCCTTTATGGTCAAATTTATGCTCCATAAAAAGTTCAGAACCTTTTTTTACCTAGGATTACTTGCTGACCTTTAAACCGATTTTTCCAAACAGACTGGGCCGGTTTGAAAATAAATTTGGTTCTTTCAATTGATTCAAAAGCGGTTTAAGGTAAGGCCGGTTTTAAACCAATTTTGGAACAGGACATCCTTATTTTAATAAAAAAATAATTTTATTTTTCTTTTGACATGTGTCATTCTATTAGGTTTCTTAATTAATGCAAATTTTATTCCTCTTTTGTCATGTATCATCTTATTAAGTTTCCTAATTAATGCATGTCACTTGTCAATCTATTAATCCTTCATTTCAAATTTTAAATTTTAAATTTTCCACTCTAATTATATTAAATTAATAACATTAGAACAAAAACTACAATAAAATTAATACAAATTATAAAGTGATGTAATTTCATATATTTATTTAATTCGATGATTATAATTTTATATAATAAAAAAACTCTTAATTAATAATTTATTTAAAATAATTGATTAATAATTTTGAATTTTTATACTATGAAAGTTTAATTAATTTTGTAACCGTGGTTCCCACGGGTTATAAACTAGTATATTAATATAACAAATAGGTTACAAATCTATTGTCATATTTTTCATATTTGATTTCAGTGTCAGATTTTAGTGAAATTTATATGGTTGTTTAGACTCCACCCAACAAGCAAAACTCACCATTTTTCCATAATATAAGATGTTTTTGGACTTTCAAAATCAATTAGGGGTTCAAAACGATATTTTTCCAATTTTATTTGTTAGAAAAATATTCCCAATACATCTATAATTATATAAGAGGTCAAAACCGGTCATCAAAAACCTCAAAACCTTATATGAACAACAATTTAAAATAAATGATAGATAGAAGCGTGGTTTTTAAAAACCACTTTATAACTTTTTAAAGTTATAAAATGGTTTTTAAAACTATATTTACCAAACCCGGTTCCAAACCAGTTACATTAAGGTATTAAACATATTTGTATCAAAAAAACAAATTTATAGATTTGGTTTTGTTATAAAATATGATCAAATAACAAGATAAATTATAGAGTAAAGAAAGACATGAGAGTAGAGAGAACTTTTATTCCAATACTTGTGATGAAAATCATCAAGTTTCTAATACATATGGCTGACTATTTATACTATCCAAATAAGATGAAAGATGAGCTATAATATGAATGCACATTATGATGGTGTATTATTACATTCATAAAACACACTGAAATGGTTGTTACTAATGCTAAATAATGATGGGGAGTTATGGGAGAAATGGAGAATCCAATGGTCATTCACAAACTAATATTTCATAACACTCCCCCTTGAATGACGATTGTATCATGCCTCGTTAAAACCTTAATAGGTAAAACCTCATGGGAAAAACCATTTATTAAGGAAAAAGAGTACATGATTAATAATAGATATTTGGAACAATTGCCTCGTTAAAAACCTTGCTAAGAAAACCCAATAGGAAAAACATAGCTAAGGAAAAGAGTACAATATGTTTCCAACTCCCCCTGATCATCACATCACTTGATTTCCTGAAAGCGTCGCATTCCAATATTTCGTACCATGTTTTCGAATTTGGATGTAGGGAGCGCTTTAGTGAACAAATCTGCCAAGTTGTTACTTGATTGAATTTTCTGGATGTTGATGCCACGCTCTTTTTGAAGATCATGAGTAAAAAAAACTTTGGTGATATATGTTTGGTTCTGTCTTCTTTGATAAACCCTTCCTTGAATTGGGCTATACAAGCCACATTATCTTCATATAGTATGGTTGGAACATTCCTGTTAGAAGTTAGACCACAAATCTCACGAATGTGATGAGTTAAATTTCTTAACTAAATACATTCACGGCTTGCCTCATGAATTGCTATAATCTCTGCATGGTTAGAAGAAGAAGCAACTAAAGTTTGTTTAACAGAATGCCAAGAAATTGCAGTACCTCCACAAGTGAATAAATAACCTGTTTGGGATCGAGCTTTGTGTGGATCGGACAAATATCCAGCATCTGCATAACCAATTAACTCCGCTTTTGATGAATTAGAATAATATAAGCCCATATCCATTGTACCTCGAAGATATCGAAGAATGTGTTTGACTCTACTCCAATGTCTTCTTGTTGGGCAAGAGCTATATCTTGCTAATAAGTTTACAGCAAAAGATATATCAGGTCTCGTATTATTAGCAAGATACATTAGTGCACCAATAGCACTAAGATACGGTACTTCGGGACCAATAAGTTTTTCATGTTTTTCACAAGGCCGAAATTGGTCCTTTTTGGCATCTAAATGCCTTACTACCATCGGGGTACTCAATGGATGTGAGTTATCCATATAAAACCTTTTAAGCACCTTTTCTAGATATAACTAGATTGATGTACAAAAACTCCATTTTTGGTGTGCTCAATTTGAAGACCCAAACAAAATTTCGTTTTACCAAGATATTTCATTTCGAATTTTTCTTTCAAACAAGAAGTGGCATTTTCCAATTCTCCAGGAGTTCCAATTATGTTCAAATCATCTACGTAAACAGCGATTATCACAAATTCTGATCCGGATCTTTTTATGAATACACATGGGCTTAATGGATCATTTTTATAGCCCTCTTTTAAAAGAAATGTACTTAAACAATTGAACCACATACGACCAGATTGTTTCAATCCATACAAAGATTTATTTAATTTTACCGAATATACTTCACGAGAATTAGGAGTTTGTACTTCTGGCACCTTAAACCCTTCTGGGATTTTCATATAAATATCATTCTCAAGTGAACCATATAAATAGGCGGTAACTACATCCATCAGACGCAACTCCAATTTTTCATGCGTTGCCAAACTTATTAGATAACGGAATGTAATTGCATCAACCACAGGAGAGTATGTTTCTTCATAATCAATTTCGGGACTTTTGGTAAAACCTTGTGCAACAAGTCTTGCTTTATATCTCACAACTTCATTCTTCTCGTTTCTTTTGCGCACAAATACCCATTTTTGTCCCACTGGTCTTACTCCGTTTGGTGTACAGACTACAGGTCCAAAAACTTTTCGTTGAGTAAGAGAATTAAGCTCTTTGTTTATTGCATATTTCCATTTTGGCCAATCTTTTCTATCTCTACATTCATCTATAGATTTAGGTTCAACATCCTCATTTTCTTCCATAATCTCGCACGCAACATGATATGAAAAATTATCGTCGACGTCTATCTTATTTCGGTTCCATCTTATTCCTGTCATGACATAATTTATTGAGATCTCTTCATTTTCATAATTTTCAGGTACCTCAGTTTCTTTTGTTATGTCATTGGGCTCTTCTGGAGCTTCATTAATCTTTTCAAAAGATTCTGTTTTCTCTTTTGGACCATCAATTATATTTGCTCCCTTTCGTTTTCGAGGATTTTTATCTTTGGAACTGGTTGGTCTTCCACGCTTCGGGCGTGCCTTTGATTCATTTGTAGTTGTATTTTTTACCTTCTGGGATATCAATTCTAACTGGAGCATTTATAGCTGGCAAATGAGACTTTGTTACTCTATTAGGGTCAGTAAATGCATCTGACAATTGATTTGCTATATTTTGTATATGAATTATCTTTTTCACTTCAAGTTCACATTGACTTGAACAAGGATCTAAAACTGAAAGTGATAATTCATTCCAAGAGATTTTATTCTCCAGCTTCTTTATTTCTCCCCCTAATGTTGGAAAAACTGATTCATCAAAATGACAATCGTCAAATCTAGCTGTAAATAAATCTCCAGTTGATGGTTCTAAATATTTTACTATAGATGGAGATTCGTATCCAACATAAATTCCCATTCTTCTTTGAGGACCCATTTTTGTGCGGTGAGGTGGAGAAATGGGTACATAAATTGCACATCCGAACGTCCTTAGATGGGAAATATTTGGTACATGGCCGCAAACCAGTTGAATAGGGGAGAACTTATGATAACTAGTTGGCCTGATGCGTATAAGTGATGCCACATGTAAAATTGCATGTCCCCATGTCGATGTAGGAAGTTTAGAATGTATTAGTAATGGTCTTGCAATTAATTGAAGGCGTTTGATTAACGACTCAGCTAAACCATTTTGTGTATGAACATATGCAACATGATGTTCAATAGTTATCCCAATCGACATGCAATAGTCATTAAAAGCTTGTGATGTAAATTCCACAGCATTGTCAAGTCGAATTTTCTTAATTGGGTAATCGGGAAAATGTGCCCTTAGGCGGATTATTTGTGCTAGTAATCTTGCGAAAGCGAGATTACGGCTAGATAACAAGCACATGTGTGACCATCTAGTTGACGTGTCAATTAAGACCATAAAATATCTAAATGGTCCACATGGTGGATGAATTGGTCCACATATATCCCCTTGAATTCTTTCTAAAAAATTAGGACTTTCATACCCAACTTTATTCAATGATGGACGGGAACTTAATTTTCCTTGAGAACATGCAACACAAGACAATTCGTTAGCTTGAAAAATCTTCTGGTTTTTCAAGGAATGTCCACTTGAACTTTCAATTATTTTTCGCATCATAACTGATCCGGGATGGCCCAACCGGTCATGCCAAACTTTGTAGATGTTATCATACCTTTTATTTTCAATAGCATGAGATTCAATCATTCTAATATTTGTATAATACAATCCGGAGGACAATACGGGTAATTTTTCCAAAAGACTTTTCTTACCCGATATCATTTTTGTAATATTGAGATACTCTTTATCACCATCATTGGTTGTTTCAACATGATATCCGTTGGACCGAATATCCTTAAAACTTAATAAATTTCTTGGTGATTTTGATGAAAATAATGCATCTCCAATTGTAATTATTGTCCCTTGTGGTAATATGATATTCGCTCTTTCGGAGCCTTCAATCATTTTTGCACTACCCGTTATTGTATTAACATTTGCTTCTCCAATTGATAAGTAAGCAAAATATTTTTCATTATTAAAAATGTTATGTGTTGTTGCACTGTCTGCAAGACATATATCTTCCTCATTTCTTTTGCGAATATCCATATTTCTCTTCAAAATAAAAATATATAATAAAATAATAAGAAATAAGAAATATTCAACTTAGATAAATAAAGTCATATATTATTATTTTGAGAAGAATCATCGAGATCTCTTCTCATGAAACGACTATAACATAAAAATCATAAACGACATTAAACAAAACTACATATTATTCTTGACCATGATAATGACTTTAAACAAACATAATGCAAAAATAAAATGATACTAGAAAACCAACAATTTCATGATATGGCATATCCATCTCCTTTTATGGTAAAAATTGGGTACTTCCATCACCATCCATAGCACCGTTTGTCCCTTCCGTGTAGGCAAGATAATCGGCGACATCCAAATGTCCCATTTCTAGTTGATCTTCGGAAAAATAATTTTGAACAAAAAAAATTTCCGCACTTTTTCCTTCTTTATATTTTAGAGAAGCTTGATAAAGATCAACAAAATGCTTTGGAGTGCGACATGTATGCGACCAATGACCGGTCATTCCACATCGGTGACAAACATTTTCAACTTTCTTTTTGCCTTGACCACTTTTATCATTAGGATGTGGGTTTTTGTTAGTTTCCCACTTCTGGTGGTTACCTATATTATAATTATTGTTGGGACGATTATTATGACGGCCTCCACCACGTCCACGACCTCGACCACGACCACGGCTACGGCCACGGTTAGACCCACGTCCGTTATAGTTAGATGATGTCGCATTCACTTCAGGGAATGGACTAGAACCGGTCGGACGTGATTGGTGATTTTTCATTAAGAGCTCATTATTTTGTTCAGCCACAAGAAGACATGAGATTAGTTCACAATATTTTTTAAAACCTTTCTCATGATATTGCTGCTGCAGGAGCATGTTAGTGGCATGAAAAGTAGAGAAGGTTTTCTCTAGCATGTCTTCATCAGTTATAGTCTCACCACATAGTTATAGTTGGGAAGTAATTTTGAACATGGCTGAATTATACTCACTCACAAATTTTAAATCTTGCAGCCGAAGGTGTAACCAATCAAAATGAGCTCTAGGAAGTATCACCGTTTTTTGATGATCATACCTCTCTTTCAGATTATTCCAAAGATCAGTTGGATCTTTGACAATGAGTTATTCAACTTTTAATCCTTCATCGAGATGGTGGCGAAGGAAAATCATCGCCTTAGCCTTTTCTTGGCTTGATGCTTCATTTAAAGGATTTACATCCTTTATGGTGTTTCCAAGCCCCATAGCATCAAGGTGGATTTCAGCATCAAGGATCCATGATAAATAATTTTTTCCACTAATGTCAAGAGCCATAAACTCAAGTTTGCTAAGGTTTGCCATAGTGAAAGTACTAATCAAAATAAAGAGTTGCATATTAGAGGATTGTTAGTTAAGAAGTATCATAAAATTACTTGTGAGCATTATATAACTTGTGAGCACTATACATATGAACTTTGAAAAAAGTTTATATATATACCTGACAACGACAAGAACGACAAGAAGTTGGAACTCTATGGTAGAGCCTCGTGCTGATAACGTGTTATAAAATATGATCAAATAACAAGATAAATTATAGAGTAAAGAAAGACATGAGAGTAGAGTGAACTTTTATTCCAATACTTGTGATGAAAATCATCAAGTTTCTAATACATATGGCTCACTATTTATACTATCCAAATAAGATGAAAGATGAGCTATAATATGAATGCACATTATGATGGTGTATTATTACATTCATAAAACACATTGAAATGGTTGTTACTAATGCTAAATAATGATGGGGAGTTATGGGAGAAATGGAGAATCCAATGGTCATTCACAAACTAATATTTCATAACAGGTTTAAGGGTTTTTTCTCCGAATCAATTTTTTTTGTGCATCAAAAATAAAAAACAAAATTTTATGATTGGTCATGTGGTTTCTAATAAGTGGCAACTTAAGGATAACATTGGTTGACGCTACATTCCTAGTCATTGTGGTTTCCAAATCAAGCACGGTTGGTTCTTTATTTGTTAAATTTAACTTTTGACATGTTAATTTTTTTTAAGAACCAAAATTCCCTTGGACCCGATTCGAGAAAAAACTTGCACGAGGACTATTTGTGTAATTTATTACATTATATTATTTTAGAACATCATAAAGTTTTGACAGTTTTTTATTAAAGTAGGTAAAGCCAACAAGGAGCTGGAAAATACTTTACAATATGTACAAAAAACGATATGAAACCTCACCAAATCTAATGGGTTCCAATATTTGAATCCAAAAGCAATCATCAAAGTATGTAGAAAAATAATGGACGCCAGAACAAGCCCAAATGGGCTACTTTAAGGTGTTCAAGTAGATCATAGAGAAACAACACCATGACCATTGATTGAGAAATCAATAACTCAAAAGTCTAGGAGATTGCAACCTAGATGACTTGGAACTCAATTCAAATCATAGCAACAAAAAACCACTGAGCCAAGTTTCGTCAACCTATCGACCACATGTCGATCAATATTGATGCAGACACAAAGTATGACATTAATCCATGCCCAATAACCAATCAACAACCAATCAAGGCTACAATCCTAAACACTCTCAACCAACATCTTTGACTTTTCGACCCTAACACACCTATCAAATTTAAACCTCAAAAACTTGACAATTTGACCTTTGAACCTTGAAATCTTGAAGTTTTGGCAACACTCAAAAGAATAAAAGAGCAATATTATACCACAAGTCCACAACAGCTTAGATGAAGTTAATTCAAACCAAAAGAACCAATAAGAAACAAATTTAGCCTTAAAGAAAAACCAACCCAAGAGTACCTTTTCCCTTTGAATCTTTAATTCTTGGGATTTTATACATGTGTGGTTGTTAGAATAGCACATGTTATACAACAACTATAACACCCTGTTTCGGGTTGTTTCTTAATTTGGGGTCATGATCCAAAGTTCAATCATGAAAAGGGGTTTGAATTTTAAAGGAAGGAAATTTAGACCTTATTGAAGGTTAATAATGTTGGATGTGATGCCCAAAGCCTTTGATTTGTGTGTTGAACTGAAGGGTAGAAACGGGAAAAGTTATAGATCAAAATTCTTACAGGGTTTAAGGTTTTGGTTCGGTTTGTGGTAAGTCAAAAGTAACTAGATAGGATTGTTGGGCTCTTCAATAATGTTTCGTGCATATAGAGAACACTGAAATTGGAGCTAGAATGAAGAAGTTATGGCTATTTGAATTTGAGTTGGATTTTTGGAGTTTGGTCCGTACGTTAGGCGTATATGAGGCGCACGCAGGGCGTAAGTTACTAAGAGTGACGTGGACCTCAAGCAGTACGTTGGGCGTACATGGTGATTACGCAGGGTGTACTCACGCTGATCCCAAACCTTAATTTCTAGGGTTGAGACCCTATCTAAACACCTTAAATCCCTTGAGGTCCTCCTTATCACCAGCCTCCATCCTCTTTAGCCTCCAACTCAAAACCCTAGCCCCATTTGTGAGAGTTTAAGGCCTTAGTGTGGTTCTTGAGTATTCTTGTGATCAAGAGTAAGCTAATTCGCCTCATGAGGCATTAGTTGCCTTGAAGCATAAGCTATTACACAATCCCTCTGCACCAAAACCACACCTAATCCTGAAATTGATGCATTATAGTACACCATGAAATCATCCACACCCTCTAGCAGGGTCAAAATCGGATCCTTGCATAACATCTGCCTTAGGGTCTCAAACGTCACCTGCTATTTAGGCCCTCAATGGAATGTAACAGACTTCTTCGTCAACCTAGCCAACAAAATGATGATCCTGGAGAAATTCTTGATAAATCTTCGATAATACCCAGCTAAACTAAGAAAACTCCGAATCTTGGATGGAGATCTCAGAACCTCCTACTAAATCATGGCCTCGATCTTGGCCAGATCAACCAGGTTACCCTTCTGATTGACAAGGTGCCCCAGAAACTGCACCTCGTGCAACCAGAACTCACACTTGGAGAATTTGGCATAAAGCTTCTCTCTCCTCAGAGTCCCCATAATCTCTTCTGGATGATCCCCATGCTACTCCTTGGTCTTAGAATAAACCAATATATCATCGGTAAACATGATGACTGACCAATCCAGCATCGGTATGCAAACCCGGTTCATGAGATCCATGAACGTTGTTGGTGCATTGGTGAGCCCAAAATTCATCACCACAAACTCGTAATGACCATAACGAGTCATGAAGGCCATCTTATGAACATCCTTATCTCGAACCCTCATTTTATGATAACCCGAAAGCAAATCAATCTTGGAGAACCAAGACACACCCTGCAACTGGTCGAACAAATCGTCAATCCTCGGAAGAGGATAACGTCTCTTCACCATCAACTTTTTCAGCTCTCGATAATCAATGTACATCGTGTGGAAACCATCTTTCTTCTTCACGAATAGAATCGGCGCTCCCCAGGGTGAACTACTCGGTCTGATGAACCCCTTGTCTAATAACTCTTGCAACTGTGTAGACAACTCCTGCATCTCCGATGGTGCGAACTGATATGGAGCCTTGGCTATTGGAGTTGCACCTTGAACCAGATCTATACAGAACTTCACCTGCCTCTCCGGAAGTACTCCAGGCAAGTCCTCAGGTAGCACACATGTATACTCCTGAACAACTGACACATCATCAATCTTCCTCATATTCTCCTCTCTGTTATCCAATACATAAACCAAAAAACCAGAACAACCCTGTTGTAGATATCTCCTAGTTCTCACAGCTGAATAGAGAGTCGGTCCCCACTGAGCACCCTCTCCATGAATAACCAATTCTCCCCCATTAGGGCTCAACCAATTTGTTCCCATGATCACCTTACTCTCATGCAAAGGTGTAGGAAGCAAATGAATCAGATACCGCTCACCGAATAACTACACAACACAACCTCGGTGTACCCTCGATACCCGAACTGGACGATCATGGAAAATCTCTTCCTCTAATGGATAATCAATCTCCTTTGGAGCATCGTCGAACCTCTTGCTAAGCGTAAGAGACAAAAATGATCGGGTGACACCTTAGTCAAACAGAACTAAAGCTGGAACACTATTCACTAGGAACGTCCCTATATAATGCTAATCATATAATAAGCATAAAAACCAAAACAATAAATGAAATAGGGAGAAAATACATACCCATAACCACATCTAGTGCCGCGTGAGACTCCTCAATTGTCAGCTGGAAAGCTCGGCTCCTCACCACTGGTGCATCCGCCTTGCTCTGGAGGCTGTCGGTAATCCTCAATGTCGTCGTGGCGGGTGCTACCATCACTTCCCCCCGCTGCCAAACTATGACAATCAACCTTCTTATGGCCCCTCTAATTGCAATAAAAGCAAATCAAACCCGATCCTTCGGTGGTGGTGGTGATGGAAGTAAAATACTTGCCGAAGTAACCAATCTTGCTGCACTTGAAGCATCCAGAACCACCCGTTCTATAAGCTCTCTCGTGTGTCCGACCACACCAGCCACACCGACCTCAGCCATGTTATCACCTCGAACTCGAATCCACAGCCTTGAGCTTCTTCCCTGAGCCTTCCAATACATGTGCCTAAACCAGTTTCCTCTTCCTTACAGTCTCCCGATCAATCTCCCCACTTGCGATCCTCGAGCTATCATGTCCTCTAATGTCTTGCAGCTATACATGCTCACAAACTCCTGTATCTCATCCTTCAACATACCATGATACCGGGTCTTCTTCATCTCCTCGTCTGCCACATACCGCGGAACTGGCAAGGAATTCTCCCTGAACATGGCGGTAATCTCTGCCACTGAATCAGTAGTCTGGCAAAGATCCTGAAACTCCCTCGCTAGCTACTGGACCTCAGTTACTGGTGCAAAATCTACCTTGAACCTCGAATCAAAATCATCCCAAGTCATTGCCTCGACATCCTCGCCTCCTAAACCATGTCCCACATCCTCCCACCAGTCATGGCTCTGTCTTTCAGAAGACAGGATGCAATTCTGACCTTTGCCTCCTCAGGACAGAGGCTACACAATAAGGCATTCCCGATGTCGGCCAACCACCATCTACTTGAAATGGGGTCCTTCTTCCCAAAGAACTTAAGAGCCCCCACATAAATGAAACTCTTAGAAGGTCAAAGAGCGTGCACTTATTATAGCCACCATCTCAGTACGAAATGTGCTCAGATGCTCATCCATCAACTCCATAATACCCTTCTTGATCAAACCAAAGATCGCAGGAGTCGGCTCTAGAATGTCACGAGTAATCTCATACAAAATGAATCTGACTCCAGAGCCTGAACCCGATCCCTCACCAGGACCTGAACCACCTCGGGTGACCACCATACTGAAAATAAACCATACAAACCTGTTGGGTTTTAAGTACTATAACACTCCTATGGTGCACATGCAACCCTAATAGCTTTGGATCTAAGTTTTCTCTAATTATACATGCAATATGCTTTTTCCAAAGCATAAAGCCTAAACTAGCATACAAGGTGATATTTGAATCCTAAAAACTAGTTAGAAGATTACCTTGTGTAGTAGCTTGTAGAAGTTTGGCCTTAAGAGAGCAAGCGCCCCAAGTGTTGTGCCTCAAACAATTCACAAACACCATGAACAATTGGATGAATATGAGAGAGAGATTTAGGAGCTCAAAATTGGCTAGGTATGAACCTTGGAGTACTAGTGGCCGATTTTGCAAGCTAGATGGTTCATTTTAGAGTTTGGAATTCCTAAGGTTTAACATGTAAACCCTAGCCCGTTTACTTAAGCCTTTAAGAAATCCAAAAATCCACATGATGGGCCCTTTGGACTAATTCTTCATGGACTCTCATAAAGATTTAGTCCCCATTAATTTAATCAACATGGATCATTGGCCCAAACTATAAATATTACTGATTGACTTAATCAGTCCCCGTTAATTTAATCACACTCTTTTGATCACTAAATTAATTCCAAATTAATTTTTGATCAATACTAATTAAATAATATGATTTCTTAATTAATATATTATACTTATAATATATTAGTAAATCATAAATAATCTCTTTCTCAAATATCCATCTTATCAAATTGATCGGGTCAAGTACATACCAATTATAGTTATGAGCTTAGAAACCTAATCCAAAAAACCATCATAAAACACTTGAAGAATCTCACAGCAATCGAGTCCCTTAGTATCCTCTTGACTCCCTTGACTCGAGTACGGATCTTATGTTTCAAGTAGTACGGGCCCAATACTACCTTCCACACCTATCCGTACAGTCCTCAAGATTCATCTCGATTCCTATAAGTGACTCCCTAAACAACACATCTGCTAATGCTAACATGCTTCCAAGGTTCTCCTAGAATTCCCTTCCTACCACTCTTCGCCATCAACTTCAAAAGAAACCCCCACTAATACCCGCTAACTACCTTACGAATACAATTTCATGCCATAGACACTAGATAATTCTTTGACTACAAGGTCTCACATTATAATGGTTGGACACGGACAAGAGCTACGCAATAGAGTTAAACCTAACCTTCTAAAATTATCTAATTTCTGCAACATGTAACCTAGCATATTCACTTGATAGTTAACTGAAGGGTTTTGGTATAATACAACATCCTATGGTGCACATTCAACCCTAAATACTTTGGATCTATGTTTTAACTAATTATACATGCAAAGGCTTTTCTAAGGTATTAAACCTATAACTAGCATGCAATTTATCATAAACAATACAAGATACTAGTTAGAGTAACACACTACTAGAAAAAAGGCCTTTTACGATGCTCATCGCGCGTCGTAAAACGCTCAGACGACGCGCAAATGCGTGTCAAGGAAGGCCCTGTCATAAAGAGAGACGACGCGCATTTACGACGCGCATTTATGACGCGCATTTACGACGCGCGGTTATGACACGCAATGCGTATCAAGGAAGGCCCTGTCATAAAGGAAGACGACACGCATTTGCATGTCGTAACCTTACGACGCGCGTGTTTATGACACGCAATGCGTATCAAGGAAGCCCCTGTCAAGAAAGGCCATGTCATAAATGAAGATGACACACATTTTTGCGTATCATAATTTTAAATGTTTAAAAAAATATTATTTATAGATTTGCTTATTTTCAAATTAAATTTGTATTGAATGTTTAATAATAGATAATAAAATATCATATACAAAAATAGAATCCATTGCATAAATTTAATGTCATACAAATAATTGTTCCATATGTAAACAAATATATACCAAAAACATCATGTCAAAAAATTGTAATACATTTATATTAAGGGGATCTAATTGTACATTGTTATTAAGAGGTTTTCCCTAACTATATAACATAATACTAAATTGTTATTAAGGGACACCTTATGCAATGTAATGCTATACAAACTAAAAAGATATACACAAAGATGATAAACATCAAATTCCAACTAAGTAGAGTTGAATCTTGCCTTTCATACTTCTTTAAGACTAATATTGAACCCCTGCTCCGATAATTCTTGTGACCTGATCAAATAAAAGTCAAAAAATTAATATGTTAATACAATTATTAGAAGAATCAAACTTGAAATGTTAGTTGTAAAAGACGAAATTACCCTTTTCTCCATCCAAAGAATTTGGGATTTGGAATAAATACACTACAATATGAATTACCTAATATCAACAATGACAAACACAATGACAAGAATACCCGCATACAAATGGTAAATATTATCTGTAAAGCTATCAACAATGATAATCACAATGACAATCTTTGATCATATAAACTAGAGAGTATATCATCACAATTCCATCTAACACCACTCATTAGAACACGTAAAGCTACTCAACCAACATATCATGTCATGTAATGTATTTTTTGTCAGTATATCTTCACATAGAAAACAAAAGTGAAATAAATAAAAATAACAACCTTCTCATTTACTGAAAATGGATATTGTTCACATATATGGGAGCCATTTTCAGAATTACCATCCCCATTTACCTGAAATCATTCATGCCATTTTAACTCAAATATATTATATTAATAGTAAAAAAAAAATATTTATAATTATAGTGTTTTGATTATATAATATATACCCATCTGTCACTGACTCCTCATTCGTCATAAGAATGAACAAATATTTTAATTAATTACCTTGAAATGATAATAATATAAATACTATAACACCATGGCATGGTATATTTGAATAATACCTAGTGTAGCATCCAAGATAAGACGTTGACTTGTTGCTTGAGCAGATTTTGCAGTGTATGCTTTAAGGGCATCATCCCACCGTTGTAGCCTTTCATACCTTGTATTTGGAAGCAACATAAACAATTAATATTTTGAGAAAATAAGACAATGTAAATGATTTCAGGGTCCTGGAAATATACCATGATTCCTTCAGTTGTAAATCCAAACAGCATCCCATATATAGTTATATACTTAAGAGAGTGAAAAAGGAAAGTGAGCTAGTTTCTATATATGCTTACCCTCCAAAAAGATAGAAGTGAAAGTATCCAAAAGAAAGCACTTATCCACCTTCATTCCTTATATGCAATCCACACCTTATCAAAAGAAGCAATCAAACATTATTGTTATAACAAAAGTCGAAAAATCTCCTTTTCACTATAGTTGGAAAGTATATAATAAACAAAGACTTACTGCTACAATGACAATACAAAAATAGAAATCGGTTGTTGTTGCTATCATGCACCTGTGAGCATTTACAACTATGTATGAGCATTTACTATTACACTTTTTTTCATAAATTAAATAAAAGGGAAATTTTAAATGGTACCTTGATAATACATTGGCATTGAATGTAGATCCATCAACGATAAGCACATAAATAAAAGTTCCCAGCATCAAGTAGCCTAGTGCAGAAATGATTATATCTGAATAAAGTGTTGTACTGAATGAACCGTCAGAAAATGAGTAAATGAACATTTTACCCTTCTGTATAGAAAGGAGGGTAAATAACAGATGATTTTATTTAAGAACATTTCTAAATCAGAGTTTACTTTCTATAAATAACAATACAAATGATAATATATTTAATTACAATAAGATTAACAACTTAGAGTGATCATGAAATTTAATCATAAATACTATTAATAGTAGTTTTAACCGGACATAGTAGTTAAGAATTGTTATGATTGTGAATAAACTTCAACTCGAACAAATATGTTGACCTAAGAAGGTTTTACACTAGTTTTGATCTTAAGAAGCTATTAGACTTCAGTTTTCAAAGATGATTATAAGAAAAATATCGTTAAAATAATATTTTAATACAAAGTAAAATGATTTTGGAGGTTGTAAGTGTTTGAAATGTTCGAATACGTAAATGAAAATGGTCTGAAAATTCAAATTCAAAAAACCATTAAGCAAAGCTTTTTCAGATCAAAACTAATGTAAAACCTTGTTAGGTCATCATGAAGGGAGAACATGAGAAGAGTTGTCTGGAGGGAAAAAAGGGGGGGGGGGGGGTAAATAGGTAAACAAGTAGTGTCCAAATACATTAAGCCAAGTTTTTTGCTTAAACCGGTAAGCTATTCTGTCCGAATTAAGTCAAAAAACAACAGTGATATAAATAGTTGTCCATATTACGTGCTTAGCCCATTAAGCTCATTAAGTTGGAAAGAAATAACCCCTGAGATGATAAATGAAAAATAAATTTAAAAAAAAAAAACAAGTTCTACAAACCTTTATACGCCTGAAAGCTAGAATCTGGGCTTTGAGAACATGTAATTGCTGCTTTGTAAATCCTGGGTGTGGTTGGCCTTGTGGTGTTTGTTGTTTCTGAGTTGTTAAAGGGTTTTCCAATCCAACACCATTAGCTGAAGCTGCAGGAGGCTGTGGAGAAGACCTATTCATCTGCTGCCTAGCATGCTGTAACTGCAACAGATGATCTGGACCCAGGCTCATGTTAGCAGGTGACTGTGGGGGAGGCATAGAAGACACTCCACTACCAATACCATTATTGGTGGGTTGCCTAGGTGGCAACTAGTTCATGTTCTCCCTCCCATTAATGGGGAATTGCTGACCTTGACCTTGACCTTGACCTTGACTTGCATTTGAGGTTGAACCCAGATGACCAGGTGACATTGTCTGCCTTGCTTTTGTAGACCCTCAACAAGAGGAGAAACACAATCTTCAAACATGGAGGATGATGGGGAACCAGAGCTTCCATAGACATGATCGAAAGTGAAGGAATCTGTACCAAGTTGCACCTGCAACAAAAACAAAGATTAATCAATTTCTCGATCATCAGAATTGATACTGAGATCTACCAAATCTTAGGTAACAAAACTCAAACATGGTTTAGACTAAAATCAAGGATCGATTAAATAAAAATTAAAAACCCAAACTAGAAGCGCAGAATCCATTACAACCAAATGAGGAATTCAGTAATCTTTACAGCATTGAAGCTCCTCACAGAAGTTGGCTGGGCACAAAACTACGTACAAAGGAGTTAGAGCTCTACACAGAAGAGCTAATTAACCAAGCCTTTCACTCAATTTTATATTTACTACACCTACTACTAATCTAATTAAAAGCTGCTACATCCTTACGTGATCAAACACAACATCACAAATTCCCTTTTTGCCCTTAAAGAAAGCCTTGTTTCTAACTTTCCTAATAACCGGTGGTTTTGAGTACATCAAGAAGCTAATCCGAATAGTCACACATAGTTTAAAGAGTCAACTTTATCTATGATATGAAGCATTGTAGCTAGAGCTAACACTGATGGTTGATAACCCCTAGATCTTGAATCTTGACTTCAAAGAAAATAAACAAAAGCGTGATGAATGGAATAAATAACTTTGTGATCTGATATGGATTTTGAATGTTATTTAGTCAAGCTTAAAGAAATATTTTACTTAGACCAATGAATTACCATAGACCAGGGACTCGATTTTCAGAGGAAAAAGAAAAGACATAAAAAACTAAATATACACATCTGGAACTCGATTTCAGCCTCAAACAGTTCTAGAAGAACTACATTTATGCATCTAGAACGCGATTTTCAGATGAAAAGGAAATGGAAACCTTACCTGTAGAAGCTGGAGGACTTGGAAGCGTGAATGGAGAAGTTATCAGAGGTAGAGGGGAAGCCGACGTCGGAGGTGGTGCAAATTTGAGGGTGGCAACGACGCTGAAGGGAGGGACGCAGAAGTCTCGGCAATAGGAAAGTTGCACCTAATTCCAAAATTAACAAAATTCCAAACGTAAATCAACCCAAAATCAGGAAAAATGAAGAGTTAAATGACGCTTCTCGATCAATTGAACCCTAATATTTATAAAATCCGAAGATCTAGGGTTAAATGTGTGATGAAGGATTGAAGGGGAATTGAGAATTCATACCAACAACCTTGACTCTCGATTCAGTATAGGGAATAAACCATACAAGAGCTATCAAATAACCCTTGAAGAGATGCGAGAGTGTCTTCGTTCATGAAAAAAGCCCTAGTTAAAATGGTCACAACGATTTTGTGGAATTCAGTATTTGGTGATGTTTTGGGATTTTGTTGTGCGAGAAAAGAGGAGTGGTTATGATATTAGGGTTTTTTGGGTATTGATCAGTGAGCAGAGGGAAGAATGATGGAAATAATGCAGAGGATGAACGGGATGTTTGATGATACTGATAAGAAGGAGATCGAGTAGAGATTGATGATACTGAAGATGAAGATGAGGGACCTAGGGCTTTTTCTTGCTAAGTAGAAGAGGCGGGGGGATTAATTTTTGGGATTCAATAGGCGGGGATAATTTTCGTCGATGTCATTTCCCGCCTAAAACGCGTATTTCACTTAAAAATTATAAAGTGACACATTTACATGACGCACATTTTATGAAAGGCGCCCTCCGCATTTCTTTTTTTTCTTTTCTGACACTAATTTTAGGGCGCGCACAAATGTGTGCCCTCTATCCTTCAAATTTTGCAAAATTGACATTATCTTTTAGGGCACTTACAAATGCGCGTCGTCTATCAGCGAGTGTCATTGTTTGCGCGTCGTAAAAGGCCTTTTTTCTTGTAGTGACATACCTTTTATGTGGCTTGAAGTCTTGATGTATTTTGGTGTTGCTTGAAACACTTTGGCCTTTAAGAACTTAGTGCCCCAAGTGTTGCACCTCAAATGGAATCACAACTCACCTAAGACAAAGGTGACTCTTGAGAGAGAAAGTCCATGCACCAAAAACACCATCATTCTCTAAGAATTTCATGTAGAACTACAAGTGGTGATTTTGAGCAATGCACTACATATTTATATGTGGAATTTCAAGGGGAATGGGTATAACCCAAATCCATAACCATGGATTTTATGATCCATGTTTCATGTGGCCCAACTCTTTATGTGTCCATACATAAACTTGGTCCAACATGGATCATAAGCCCAACACATATAAATATAACTAATTACCACAATTAGTCCAAATAGATTTAATTAGTCTCCTTTTGATCACTAAATTAATGCTTGATCAATACTAATTAAAACATATGATTTCATATTAATATATTAGAACTTATAATATATATTAATAAATCATATATAACCTTCTCTCAGGAGTCCATCCTAACAAATTGTCGTGGTGTTAGGCAACCCAAATGGACCATGCTACTCTCGGGTCAAGTACATACCAATAATAGTTATGGGCTTAGACATCTAATCCAACAGTCTCCCACTTGGATAAGTCTAAAACTGTTATTGCGTATGACTCCAAGATCCCGACTAGCAATTGTAGCTCTTAAAAGCCATTGTCGTACTCTGAACAAATCAATGACGCGTCCATTAGATAAGGGAACATATATTCCTCCATTCTAGATATCATATGGACTAAGATATGGATTATAATCATTCTCTCTGTCCATTTGTTGTTTCTCGATTTCTGATTTATGACGACTGACTAATTGAACAAATCAAATTAGTCCAGGTTCGGCCGATCACTTACGTTTGTCATCACTAAATCATCGAGGGGCCCACAGATATCGCTTTTATTCCTCCAAGGGTAAAAGGAATGGATAAACTTTGACTCATATGCTCGTTCTACTACTTGTTGAATCATACCCAAAGGCACGTTTTATAACATTAAGTTACCAATGCGTTTTCTTACAATCAATGTATAACCAACTCATAGTCAACAACTCATATATCTTGGTTTGAAGAATGTAAGATATTATCGTCTCGTGATCACTCATGATAAAATCCATGAAGTGAGTCAAATGAGGGTGGGTTTAGTCCAATACTTGAATCTCTTTCCAGGAGCACTCATGAATGTTGTAGCAACTCTTGTTATGTCCAACACCTTAGACATCTACAAACCCAGTTCATGACAGTCTTGCCTTAATACCTACTTCCAACGTATTATCGACTGTGGATGGTTTGAATAACTTAGTCATTCGGGAAGAATGACCTAGTTATTTTGGAAGTCAAAGCATGCAAAGTGAAACACAAGAATAATACTAATCCTATATGGCCCCAAGCACCCTTGAGAGTAAATAAAACACCTTTTATTTAAACACCATATTGATCACTTATTATTCATTGTATAATGTTTCGAACCATCAACTTTATACTTGAATCAAAACAACAGTCATGTCATGCTCCAAGCATGCACACTATGTTTGTCCAAACAACAGTTATGCCATACTCCAAGTATGCACACTATGTTTGTCTATGATCCTTACTTTGTGGAATAGATCAATTGAACATGATTCTAATGATTCTCATTTCACAATCCAAATCCTTATCGTAAATGTAAGAATTCCATATTCCTGTCATTTACCAAAAGCTGTTAGATTCTAAATTTATATGCATTGATCCTCTCCTAATGACTATGCACAAAGTCACAAAGACTTGTCAACAGGCATTATAGAGTATTCCAATGGAGATCAATTCCATGGAAACGAAGTCTCAAATTCAAAGTACATTCTTTTGAACATCCTTCTTGCATTAAGTTTTCTAATCTTACACAGATTTAATGAATAACTTACACCTATGGAAACATTTGCACATTCCATTTTGACTATCACTTCTGAACAAGAATTGCCTCCTTTCAGAATATGTCAATATGGTCCTTCCAAAATTAACACTATACTTTAATTTTCCATGAGCAACCAATCTTTGGTAAGTCTCAGATTGTCCTCAACAATTGCTTAATCATTTTAGAGTCATATCCAATTCAAGACCTTTTCCCCTCTTAATGCCCTAGGAATTTGGAAAATTTAGAAAGGATAAATATTATAGCACATGTAATCGATCCTATACCTGAAGCATATGGGACACGATTCATGATGTGTCACATTAAGACATGAACCTAGACCAGTTTTTTGCTATAATATTTTTATTTGCCATGTTCTCATAATTCAGATTATGAAAAGGGATGTCGTAATCATAATCGAATTTTAGAACGCAAATAATGTTCCCATATATAGAATTTCCTTATGTTGAACCTTTCCAACATATACTTGACTAAATTTGATTAAAATCTCACGATCTAAGCTTTTAGATTTGAAATGAAGTATAATTTCCTCTCCCTTAATTATACCAAAACAACTTTTCAAACCTTGCAAAGCACATTTTGCAAATTGAAACTTTTGTTTTCTATAATTAACTTTGCTAACTTGCAACACTTACCATAATAATCATGCTCCCACTAGCTTTGACATGTACTCAGAAATCAGCTGGACTTCTAGAAATCAATACTTTATTGACTTTCTTACCAAAGTTCAGATTTCTGATACACGATGCTTTGATATGACTTTATCAAAATCATACACCTTTTCTTAGATAGCTCACATGTGTGTCTAAACAATTTTTAGAACTATGAAAAGCGATGTCATAATCATAGACTCAATTGTTTAGACCTTTTCCATTTCTCATAAGTCCATGTTAGTGTGCCGGTTAACCACACACGCTCCACTAACGAATTTGAGAGTGCAAATATCACAATTGTTATTTACTTAAAATCTACTTAGTGAAAGCGTTTCTTTACCATCGTTTTCATGAATCGAAGAGAAACGTTATGACACTTAGATTTTATGGTGTATGTGTTCCTATCCATGTGAATTTGTCATAACCATAATCACAAGACAAGGTTAGTGGCAAATCCAAACTCATATGGAATGAAATCATGCAATCTTAACTTCTTGCCACTTGGCAACACAAGGGCCTACCATTGCTTCTGAAACATCCAAAAAATACAAGCCAAAAATTTCATTTTTAACTCATTAATAAAACCATAATTATCTTTCAATATATAAAATTCATAAACTGTGCATCTCAAGAATAACATAGCTTCTGTCAAATATATCAGAGTATAGACATCTCAAGCTGAACAAATGGTGTGTGAACTGCAATCTTCCCGAGCTCCTCTTTTGAAGACAGAAGCACCTGAAATCAAAACTGAAACTGTAACCACGAAGCTTAGTGAGCTCCCCCAACTACCACATACCATACAAGCACATATCACAAATAACTTAACTCTGGGACTACTCCTAACTGCATCGGGACAACTCCCGACATCAGCTTACCCGACATCAGACTCCTGTCCGGCATCGGGCTCACCCCGGCATCGAGCTTACCCCGACACATACACAACATAACATATATCATAAACACATAACATAATCAGATAATCTGCATCGGGCTTGCCCCGGCATCAGACCGATGTCCGGAACAACAACATATAACACATAAGCTAGCATACATCGGGCTTGCCCCGAAATACATAATACATGGCATAATGACTAACTCACATCGGGCTTGCCTCGGCATCGGGCTTACCCTGGAATACATAACATATAACATAATCACATATACTGCATCGCGCTTTCCCAGCATCGGACCGGAGTCTGGAACACATAACACATAACACATAACACATAATCATGCATGAATCACAAAGACATCAAGCATACATAAATACTTCTCGGGACTGCCCCGACATCGGACCGAAGTCCGGAAACATATAAACTTCATCGGGATAACCCCAATGTCGGGCTTACCCCGGTATACTCTACTACTTAAACGAGTCAGACTTGGTGCCTTAGACCCGTTCCTACTGGAGGAAAACTCACCTCACACAACTGAAGACTGGCTGAAATCTCCAGCTGGTATTCGACAATTCCCCGAACTGCTGCTCCCCTAGCTCCCCGAGCTACCAATACCAACATAACACTTAGTCCCAAAATGCTCTCCAGGAGTTAAACTAAGGCAACTCATGTCAAAGTCAAATTCAACGGTCCATGGACAAAATCAACACTTCCAGGTTGATTTGACTTGCCGAGTTGCTCCATCAACTCGTCGAGTTCAAAAGATCAGAATCCTGCAATCGTGAACCAACTCGTCGAGTCAGCTCCTGACTTGCCGAGTTCCCTGGCTAACCAGACTCGTGACAAACCGAGTCAACCCGCCGAGTCATTCCCCTGACTCGTCGAGTTCACCCATAGCCGGAAAACGGGACAACTCGCTTAAACTCGTTGAGTCCCTCCTTGGACTTGTCGAGTTCCTCGGTCTGTTGGACAATCTTAAAGGATTAATCCCTTATACTTCAGATCCAAACTCGAATCTTCATAAACACTCTGGAAATGACTTATTAAGGGTAAAGTTTCAGCTCTACCCATCCTAAATCCTTCTTAATGGGTTTAGAAAAAACCCTAGCTCATTAAGACATAACTTCATGATCCAAAACCCTTATTACTCCAAACCAAAACAGGGAAATCAATATCTAGGCTCTAGACATCCAATAACCACGTAAAGTCCTAGACTTTACTTCCTTGCATGGCCTTTAGGGATCCAGAAGGCCATGATAATCTCTTTAAGCTTGCATGGGACATCCTAATGGCATAAAGCTTGCACCTTTATGCCTTAGCCATACCTAGGGGCTCCAGATCTGAATGGATCTAAGCTTGGGATGCCCTTGTCCCCATAGATCTAGATTTTGAACCAAAACTCAAACAAAAGGGACATGAGGAGATCTAAGAGGTTGAGAGCAAGGTCAAGACTTGATTACCAGAAAGTGATGAGATTGAGAAGCTACTTCTGGATCTACAATCCCCTTCTTGATTCCTCCAAGCTTTTCTCCTTCTTCAAGCTTCTAAGTAGACCACACACACTCCAAAAATGTCTCACAATCACAAGAAAGGCACTAGGGTTTCGTGGGTGGGGGTTTGGGGTTTGGGGGCTGAAGATGAGGCTGAGGGGATGAGAATATGAGGCTTAAATAGGGCACCAAGTCCTGAAATTAGGGTTTCCCAACCCATACCAGACTCGCCGAGTCAGTCCCCCGACTCACCGAGTTGGCCACTTAATCCGCGACACGGAACTTGCTCCTATTCGTCGAGTTCTTCCTTGGACTCGACGAGTTGACTCCTTGACTTAGGGTTTTCCTTTCCTTTCTTGGTCTATTGGATTAGGGGTGTTACAGCTTCCAATTAGTTATGCAAACAACTGAGAACTCATAGAACTCACATGCATAGACAACTTCAAACTGGAATGGGCATAGAAACAAGAATATGTCAACACGACAGGTTACAAACCTCAAGTCGTGTGCTAGTGATAAACAATAGGTTTTATTGTTGATTAGTTCTTGAAACTTTTTCAAGATCTTTAAGACTCCCACTGACCTCTTGACATATAACATTCTCTTGTCAAAAACCATTCCTTGACAAAACAAATATTCAAGAGTTAGTGCGGATTCTTATCAAGATAAACACTTTACTCAATTAGTCTTAGTTGGTCTTTGTTTTATCCAAAACATCACAACTTACCAATTTCAAATGTACAAGAGTAAGAAAACATTTTACTCTACATTTGATAAGTGTTATAAACCTTCTAAGGATTATGTCACTCAAGTTGAAATCTTGGAGTATCACTCTAAGACTCAATTTTGGAATGAAGTATGACTTGTATTTTTGATTTAACCAATTCAACAACTCACGATTCCTCTTCTTAGTCACACAAATCCACTAAGATGTCCTTAGAGAATCAATTGTGATATGGTTTCATAACCACTAAGATAATGATAACACAAGATACTCAAGTACTCTCCCATCTTTTCAGATTGGAGAAACTTTTATTTTTCTGCCTAATTTGATTCTTCTTGTTCATTCTGCCTTACATTGAAACTTTTCCAATGTTTCAGAATTATACTTAAACTTGTAAGCACAACCATATTTACTAAACTTTAGTAAATCATGATGAATGGCCTTATCGTTCTTTGTGGTGGACCTAACCAGCTCTCACTCAAGTGTACCAGATCCCTTAATCCTTCACTTGACTCACATATACATGTGAACAAGGAATTAGTCTTAATTTCCCAAAGATGAAAATTTCTCATTCATCATATAACACCAGTTGCATGATTCCAAGTTTCTATCCAACTGGAACTTGGGTGATGAGAACCTTTCCTTATATGGTAAATTATGACACTACCACAAACGAAAGAATCAAATCCATTTTCCAATGTTGCTATCAATGGAATCATATAAACAACAATTTTTCCCAAATGCCATTGTAAGGAATTTTAAAAATAAATAAAATTAATTTTTTTTTCTTTTATTTAAAAAAAATTGCGGAAAACTTATCCTTACAATGCATATGCATATGAAAACTTGTTATCTATTCCTAAGCAAAATATCGTAACTCTTAAACAGCAACTCAAAATTCTGATCACCGAACCATGCGATCGAAATCCATTTTCACGATCAGAATCAACATATTCTTTCTTTAAGATTCCTCTTTTCTTTGATTCTTAAAACATCAACATGTGACCTAGTCACATCATGTATAAGAATCTCCAAATAGGAACTTAATAGAGTCAAATAGTGGACTTCACCCAAAGTAGAGTCAAGCTTTTGACTTTACCATCCTCATGATACTTCAGGTAAATAGGGCATCTTCGCAACCAATGCCCCTTCCTTTGGCAATAGAAACATATGGACCCTTTAGGAATGGTACACGGGACTATCTCAGACTTAGACTTTCTCTTTACCATTTGGTCAACCGAGTTAACTATGGCCAATCCCTTTCCATTGGGAAGAGAAAGCTTTTCTGGATTTCTAATGTTAACCTTTTCAATGTCCATGGAAGTTTGTGAAGTTGACCTTCCAATCAAATTTGCTTTACCATTGCTCCAAATCATTGCTGATTCAGCAACATCAAGCAAATAGGTAAGATCATTAAGGTTCATGTCATGGTCTGTCATATAGTATTCTCAAGGAACTCACTATGTGACTTAGGAAGTGATTGAAGAACCTAGTTGACAACCTACTTCCTTTAGACTTTTACACCCAACTCTCCTGGCTTGTCAATATGTGATTTCATCTCCAAGATGTGAGCACATATAGACGTTGCTTGCCAATAGGGATTGCGTGACCTTAAACTATTCAAGAACTTGTGGGTAAGGGAGAATAACTGGAGGAGGTGGAGGAAGTGAAGTATGATTTCCATGATCCAACCACGGGACATCATCTTCATTAGGAAAGCTTGCTTCAAGAGATTTGGGAAGATCATAGTTGTCTAAACCATACTTCTACAATAGGAGAAATTCAAGTTAGTTGATTTAAGTCCTTAATATGACACCCAATATGAAATATCAAGGCTATGACCCAACACAATATTTTATAACTTGGAAGAGGGATGCCGTAATCCAAGCTATAAAATATTTGAAGGTAGGCAAATGACGATTCACCAATTTCCACCATGAAAAACGAAATAATTATTAGGTTTTAATTGGATTTGAAACTCCTAGATCTTTTGAGATTCATTGAACTTTTCAATGGCGTGTTTCAATCTTGATTGTGCCCTACAAGTTTTGTGACTGGGATGCCGAGGATCACAAAACAAGGTGTGAATTAACCATGCAATTATACTTGGTTGTAGCATATGGTTCTTGGTACGTATTCTTTTATTAATTCTTTAAAATGTTTTGCATTTTGGCCTTGGACTCGGCGAGTTGAAGGACCAATTCGCCGAGTAGAAGCGGGATGAGACGCGGGGTTTAAGCAGTGGACTCAACGAGTTGGGTCCTGAACTCGGCGAGTAGGCCCTGTCTGGACAAAAACCCTAACCTGAGGGTTTGCACCCTATTTAAACACCTTAACTCGGCCTCCTGCGTCCCATTTGCTCCCAGAAAACCCCCATAGCAAACCCTAGCCGTTATTGAAGCAATCTAAGGCATTTGGAGTGATTTTTTGTGCTTTTGTGATCCAAGGAAGGAAGGAAAAGCTTGAAGGATCAAGAGGAGGCTAGAAGGATCCGATTTTGAGCATCGTTTGCAGTCTACAGAAGGTATAAAGTCTATACCTTGTTTGTTCTTTTGATAGATCCCATTTTGTGGAGTTCTAGGGCTTTTCTAAGCCATTTTGGTCACCAAACATGATTGCAAGCATGGTTAAGGGTTGATGTTTCAGATATAGGTCCTTAGAGGGGTTACAAGGCAGAAAGGAGTGGCTCTTGCACTCAAAGGAAGGCCCCATGAATTAAAAGAGCTTGTTTTAGGACCTTTTGAGCTCAAAGTCCCATGCAAGCACGTAAAGGTTGTAACTTTACGTGCTAGATCGATTGTAGAAGCATAGATCTATCTTTTGATCAAGGGTTGTACATCAGAAATTGAAGATTTAGTGAGAGGATGTGACCGAATCGACGAGTCCATTCTTGGACTCGGCGAGTCCAAGGTTTCTGTCCCATATCAGTTGAGGGTCATAAGGACCCAGTTGAGTGTGGAAAGGTTTTAGGGGGTCCCGGGGAGTGACCCAACGTTCTGGACTAAGCCATTGTTCTGGAAGTTCATGGGACTCGGCGAGTGCATGAGCAGACTCGGCGAGTCCAAGTCAATCTTCTTAAGGATTAAGATGAACTCGACGAGTTGTTCATACAACTTAGCGAGTCAAGGACAGGACATGTGTATCAGTTGAAGATGAACTCGGCGAGTTGTTCATACAACTCGGTGAGTCGGATGAGGATTCATTCGATGTTTATTAAGAAGGAAAACTCGTTGAGTCATCGCCTAACTCGACGAGTAGAGACGGGTATAAGGACAAATGGAAGGATAGGGACTCGGCGAGTTGGCGAGCCAACTCGGCGAGTCAGGTCAACTAGAAGTTGACTTTGACTTTGATTTGGTCATGGGTAAAATGGTCATTTTACCCTAAGAACAGTTAGTAGTGTATGACTAAGTGTTTGGTGGGAATTATAGCTGGAGGATTTCCGGAGCAGCAGCAGCAGCAGTCAGGAGGATTCCCGCACAGATCAGCAGCTACTACGAGGTGAGTTACCTTCCAGTAACGGTGGGTCTACGGCCACAATGTCGGCCCACCAGTAGGAGTTGTATGTTAGATAATTGTCTTTGTGATATCATCTAGTTTTGCTACTACCTGATATGTTATATGCTTGCATGATATGTTATGTGTGATAGTAGTAGAGTTCGGTTGTTAGGACCGAATGGTGGGTCAGACACCCCAGATATGTCTAACAGTATGTGATGATATGTTTATATGCTGGCATGATATGTTATATGTGATAGTGGTAGTAGGAGGAGAATAGTCCCCAAGTTCGGTTGTTAGGACCGAAGGGTAGTTCGGACACCCCAGATATGTCTGATAGTATGTTTATGTTATGATATATGTGATAGCAGCAGTAGGGGTGGATTAGTCCCCGAGGGTCGGTTGTTAGGACCGACGGGTAGGTCAGCACCCCAGAATGGCTCGACATGGGTAGGTCAGCACCCCATAATGGCTTGACACGGGTAGGTCGGCACCCTAGGATGGCCGTACGGGTAGGTCGGCACCCCAGAATGGCCGTACTGGGTAGGTCGGGCACCCCAGAATTGCCCGGCAGTATGTATGCTATGTGATTGTATGGTATGTGGTACAATGGGGGAACTCACTAAGCTTCGTGCTTATAGTTTACAGTTTTAGTTTCAGGTACCTCTTCAGCGAAGGGGAAAGAGCTAACGCAGTAGCGGCACATCATATGCACACTCTTTGTTTTCCGCACTATGAGTTATTCTGGGATTTATACTCTGACATTATTATGTTTTTACGATTCGGTTTTCAGATACGAGACATAATTTTACTAAATGATATGACCGGTTGATATTTTGATACAAATGTTGTGCAAATCACTTAATCAAAAATGGAATTTTTGGTCGTGAAAATTGGGTCGTTACATTGGTACTCTTAATTTTTATCACCTAATCGATGTGCCGGTTAACCACATGCGTTCCACCGATCTATGATAAACCTTAAGCCACCCTTTGCCAACATTTTTAAATCCAAGTTAGTGTGTCGGTTAACCACACACGCTCCACTAACGGCTTAAGCAAGGTGGAAAGTGTAATTTCACGGGTTAGCACCAAATTCACATTTCCCTAAGTAATTAAGATTGGGAATTTATAAGTGTTTAGTTACTTAGTATTTATCATTATATTTTTAATGAAGGGAGAATTAGAGTCCTGTCAAACCCGTTCGGCTAACGACCCTCCACCAGTCAAGGAAGCGGTGAGTGAGAGTGGACACCCATTAAACTGCCATTTTATAGGCAGTAACTTTATACCCCCCTTATAGACCGGCTTCATGAATGAGGCCTACTAACGGTAAAATTGACTTTGTTCTTATACATATACATATATATATATATATATATATATATATATATATATATATAACTATTAACTATTAATATTATAAGAGTATAAGGGTTGAATTTTAACTTTTAAAATTCTAAGTGTTTAACTTGGAATTAAAGTATTCATGAGGGGAAACTTTACAAATTCCAAAACTTGAGGACAAGTTTTGAACAATTCAAAACCCTTTTCAATTCCATAACTTATGAGTTTAAAGTAGTTTTAATAGAAAAACTCTTCAAGTTCCATAACTTGAGGACAAGTTATGTAAGACTTTAAAACATTTAAAAAGTGAGACTCTTCATTTTCATAACTTATGGAAATCTTATGAGTTTTAAAAATCATAAATGTGACTTTTCATATAACTTGAGGACAAGTTACAACAACACATATTATGAACAACTTTTAGATCAATTTGGATTGAAAACACATTATCACATAACTTTCCTATTAATCTAAATCAACTCATAAGAACAAGATAATTCAAATCATCAATCTTCAAGAAATTAGCATGAACATAAAAACTAATACAAATCTTGAAATTATGACACTTATCTTCGAAATTGGATTAGCATGAACATTACCACATCAAAAACAGGTTTATAAGTTCAAAAACAGCTTAGGGTAATGTTCCTAGTCCAATTCCAGCCAAAAAACTCGAAAATATGTTGTTAGCGGGTCCAACTCACCGAATGCAAGAACAAACTCGACGAGTTGGATGAGTTTGTTCATGGACTCATCGAGTCCCCTGTCCAGACAACATAAAACTTTGATTTTCAGTCATTTGCATCAAGTATAATTGAAAACAACCCTTGGCTCTGATACCACTGAAGGGTTTTGGTATAATACAACATCCTATGGTGCACATACAATCCTAAATACCTTGGATCTATGTTTTCCCTAATTATACATGCAAATGAGTTTCCAAGGTATTAAACCTATAACTAGCATACAATTTATCATAAACAATACAAGTTATTAGTTAGAGTAACATACCTTTTATGTGGCTTGAAGTCTTGATGTATTTTGGTGTTGCTTGAAACACTTTGGCCTTTAAGAACTTAGTGCCCCAAGTATTGCACCTCAAATGGAATCACAACTCACCTAGGAAAAAGGTGACTCTTGAGAGAGAAACTCCATGCACCAAAAACACCATCATTCTCTAAGAATTTCATGTAGAACTACAAGTGGCGATTTTGGGCAATGCACTACATATTTATATGTGGAATTTCAAGGGTCATGGGTATAACCCAAATCCACACCCATGGGTTTTATGATCCATGGTTCATGTGGCCCAACTCTTTATGTGTCCATACATAAACTTGGTCCAACATGGATCATAAGCCCAACACATATAAATATAACTAATTACCATAATTAGTCCCCATAGATTTAATTAGTCTCCTTTTGATCACTAAATTAATTCCAAATTAATTCTTGATCAATACTAATTAAAACATATGATTTCATATTAATATATTAGAACTTATAATATATATATATACACACACACACACACACACACTAGCCGTTTACCCGCGTCAAGCGACAGGTGCATATAGATTTTTCAGAATATAGTTTCTAGAGGAGATTATTTCTTTTGCGCAAACATTTACTACATCTAAGCAATTATCATTAAGAGTTATGTGAACAAATACAAAATCAGTAAAAGTAAAAAATGAAGAGTATGGATTGTTTACAAATGTGTACGAACGCATGATTGATTGCATATTATTAAGTGTGCAACACTTCTTTATACAAAACATTTGATGCATAGACTTAATATTCGTTGATTGTTCTGGACGATAACCATCTGGAGCATATATCTAACAAAAAAAAGTTCAGGACAAAAATCAAGAATCTGTGAAAGCACACAGACCATTTTGTAATTTTGTCCAAAACTTATTAAGAGTTTTCATAACAATTTTATGAACTTTTAATCATTAGATTATAATAACCTAAAAAAAAGTCAAACTTAAAACCACGTACATGTAATTACTAATGGTTGACTACACGGTATTAATCACGCAACACTTATTTATACACCACATTTGAGGTATAGATTTCATCATCGTTGAACCTTTTTTTTTCCAGGATTCACTAATCCATTTGTATTGCCACGTGATGTCCCTCTGGACAATGCAACGTAAAGTTGTCCATGCGAGAATATCGTTTTTGGTAGATATAACCTATAGTCGGAATTGTTTGTCCATTAGCTTTGTTGATTGTTATTGCAAAACATAATCGAATAGGAAATTGTTTTCTCTTCAACTTGGATAGGAACATGTCATCGCTAGATGGACATAGGTGAATCCTTGGCAAATATACCCTGTTGACCAATAATTATTGCATATCAACTAGTTGACATTACACAATCCATTTGATATGTTAATATTTCGTAACAGTATTACCGGTCATCCAACTTTTAACCAAAGGTAGTGAGGGGTAAACCACTAACAATAAGTGAGTTTAAGAATTCAACCGAATATAAGTTATTTCTATAAGCTTCTGTTTCATCAAAACTATAGTAAATTCTCTATTTTCCACCAAATCAGCGAATCAAATAATCAATAATCTCATTAACACTCTCATTTATGGTGGATGATATTGCCCGCAAAAACATAGATCTATTGATCTGCAAAGACGGAAATATTGCATCATTAATCAAAGCTTCTATTGATTTAGCTTTATTAGTGTAGGGAATAAATGTATCATCAGATATGTGAATAAAACTTTCGTCTGTCTTTTGTAATCGAATACAAAATAGGCGATATTTGTAGAAATTTTGAATGATATAGGCATCTCATTTGCCATATTATGAATTGTTAAATGCAAGAAACATTTACATAAATCATCAAACCTCACTCGAATATAATCCTTTTTTAAGTAATTCAATTACAATTATTTCATGAATATTAGTCACTTCTAATCAATATGATTTTCACATGTAGTTTATTTAGGAGATTTCACAGTTGAAAATAAGAAAATGTTAGTCCGAGCTTTTGAAATTCATAAAAACAAAAATGTAGTTGAATTTAAATAGGACTTTTGTATTCCTTGTGTGTAATCTTGCTTTAAACAAATTATTATTCCAACTCATGAACATAAATGTATCTCTACAGCTATGTTTACAACTTACAAGTTACACGAAACTAAATGAAAACTCCATTAATCAAGTAGGCAAGTCTGAAACAATACCCTGCAGTATGTACCAAAGAAGCGTTAACTTTTTGGATATTATCTTTATCAAACAAAATAAAAAGAAAAATGTATTTTTTCTACAACTCTTTTAGTATATGTAATATTTATTTATATTAATACAATGCATATTATGATCAATATCATTTTTGACTTTAAAATTACCATTTTAACCTTGAAAAGTTGAAATAAAGCATAACCCAGGAACAAAATTTCTAATTCTCTTATCCTTTGATTTTGCTGTAATTTTAGAAAAATTAAAATGTTATAAACCTTCATTAAGGATAAGAGAAATAAAAGAATTGTTTCGGTGTGGTATATTATTACTTTTTAGATTGATCCAACGACAAATTGGGCGTTTAATATTAATTTAGATTGCACATGGACCTAAATCAATAGAAATTATAAAGTTCATACCAAATTTGTAAATGATCATTTTGGGACCAAAATTGGAAAATCAGTTGTGCTCATGGACGAAAAATGTAATTCACTCTTCTATTTTTAACTTAAAAATCAATTTTTTTTATTTATTGAAACAATTGTCATTTGAAGTTGTGGATGTTTAATTCAAGGCTATTCAAATTTTATTTTTAGTTTTTAAAACCAAAAAGCAAACCAATTCTAGACAATCAAGTTATTTAAAACCAAATGAATTTTTACTATTCTAATGTTTGGAAAGTCTCGGAAAAACAAACTAATTCTAGACAATCAAGTTGTTTAAAACCAAATGAATTTTCACTATTCTAATGTTTGGAAAGTCTCGGCCAGCTAACATTAAGATCACTACTATTATTATGCAGCTTATTTTATGTATGTTCCCATTAAGTATAAAAAAAACAAGATCCTAAGACTATGTATGTACTTACCAAGGTGATATATCTTAATTGTTGGTAAGGTTGATGATACATGGTCTGCAAAAGCAAGACCATTCAAGTAGTGGAACAAACTGCAGACAAAAAATAACCTATTAATAAAGGTTTAAAGAACAGAAAATGATGCCACTTGAAGCATACTTAATTATATTTATCACCAACTACATGCATCTACTACTTAATGATGCCACCTGAAGCAAGCAAACATAGTAACATAAATTTAGCTAATGTAAGAAAGCTTATGGATTGTCATTAGAATGTCCAAAATATAAAGACATGAAACAATCAATTTAAAGAAGCCAAACCTCTTGGGTTTTGTTCTTACGCTTAGAAATCAATAAGATATTTACAAAAGCCAATTTCTTAATGGTTACATCCATGTTGTCAACCAAAATTCTGAGAATGTCCCTACATACCTCATTGAAATCTAACACGACCCTTCACCTGATATCAAATCACACAAACTAAGCTTCAGTTTCATATATATACATTATTTTAAAATTATATACAAAATGAAGGGGGTAAAGGTACCATTCTCAAAATTTGACTCACCAAAATATATCAATATGTGGACCATAATGTCTATTTGCTCACATGATTACCATGGTTGCGCATTAATTTACATGTGCTATAAAAAAATTCAGAATGTATATTAACTATAAACTCAAAGAATAAGTTAAAGCTCCAGATAGTATTTCAACAATTTTTATACTGTTTTTTTTAATAGATGGTGTTTCCATGTGCAAATTGGTAACTATCAGAACATTAAAAGTGGTAAATGTGAAACATTAGGACTGTAAACAGTGTTAACAACTAAATGTGTATCAAATCAAAAGACTCATAAGTATGTGTCAAGTGGTCGTTCATAGTGTTTCACAACATTATCTAATCACAACTAAACATGGAAAAAAAAGATTTAAAGCCGATAAATAACATTACAATATGAAATCGACCAGCAAGGTATGTCTAAGATGAAAGTGACTGTGATGACTGATCACAGAGAGTCAAAAGAGTCATTTGCATGAGTAGAAGGTCCAGTTTGGCAAGAATGGCAAACAAAGCACCAGAAATCAAGAATCAACAAAAATGGTGTATTTGATCCCTTTAAAAACACACAATACAAGACACAGAACTCAAAGAAAACACATGAAATAGAATTAGAAACAAAAAACATTCATAAATACAAAATGGATTTTACGAATTTTACCTTTCACAGCAAGTAGCAAAACTAAATCTTCGAATTGCTTTTGTTCTGGCTAAACAAACATGTCGGAGAGCGACATGGTCGATTTCTGTGGAAGCGGCATATTTGATTTCGAGAAATAAATAATCGATCTATTGTCGTTAGGGTTTCTTGTTCCAGCTACCATTAGGGTTTTTTTATGCTGGGAATGTGGTGGATGGTTGAGACGCAGACGGTGAATGAAGAAGAGCAAAGGAAAGGTGGAGGGAGGGTTATATAAATGGTGAAACAAAAAAAAGGATAAAATCAAACCGAAACTTAATATATATATATATATATATATATATATATATATATATATATCAGCTTAGAGCTAAACAACATAAATTGATTTACGGTACTTACTTCTTACCTAAAACCATCGGACAGGGTGTCGCTGGTTTAATAAACACCACCTCCAAAACCTCCTGCAAAAAAAAAAAAGAACCAAATCATCAGAAGAAGAAAATACCGAAATGGTAAGAATGATAGAGGAGTTAAAAAACTGCAACAGATAGGGAACGATGGTGAAGATGTGTTGGTCTTCGATTGAGAGAGCTTAAAATTTTAGGGTTTTATATGATTGAGATCGAAGATGTGTTAATATAGCTAGTGTTTGACCGATTCAAGTGGTTAAAAGTGAGGTTTGAACGATTCAAATGGATGAGCAGAGCTAGATCTAGATACACACATGAACACCTTGGAGAAGAGTTGTGGTGGTGGGTTGAGAGATGCGTTTAGTGTTTTGAATCCCTAGTGAGAGAAGTGACGATAGAGAGAGCGTGTTCAACAGAGGAGATAATTTATAAAGTGAATTTCTTATTGACTCATTCAATTGATGCTAAAAATAAGGAATATAGGCTTAGCTTTAACCGATTCTTTGTAGATAGCTTTGACTTATTCATTTTCGGATAAGATTTATGTAATGCATAAATTTGTTGTATTTGATGCTATAAGGTGTGTACCTCTTAAAATTCAGCAAAACATGCTAAATGCTTATTAAGGTATAAAGATATATATATATATATATATATATATATATATATATATATTAATAAATCATATATAACCTTCTCTCAGGAGTCCATCCTAACAAATTGTCCTGGTGTTATGCAACCCAAATGGACCATGCTAATCTCGGGTCGAGTACATACCAATAATAGTTATGGGCTTAGACATCTAATCCAACATTAACTAGTATTAGTAGTGGTTCCTAAAAGCACAAAGCAAGTCGCATTAGAGCATCGAGTTCTAACTAGAGTGCTACCTAAAAGGCAATCATATGATAACATCTGTAATCCAAACTAGCATGCAGTTCTAGGGACTTACACAATAAGCATACAAGGAATCTCTCTTATAATACAATCCTGAGTAGATACTTATCCCTAATCTAGCATGTTATTCACATATTCTTATATTGAATCAAGCAAACATGTATGGGTATTTTGGGAACACTTACTTGAGTTTGTCCGATTACATGCATCACACCTCTTTTTTATAGTAGAAATCATTTATTTATGAAAATTTTACCAAATCCTCAATTTGAGTTCAGAACACCCAAGAGTGTGTTTGAATCCCTCAAACCAAGGCTCTAATACCAACTTGAAACATCCCAAAAATCATAAGTAAAAATTTAATTTTAATTCATCCAATCATCCATCAAATCAAACCATCAAAGTATGCCAATGTGAAATAGTTATCAGATTACAAAACCCAAAATCATAAAGTTTGCGGAAACACGGGTGGATGCATTGCGATCAAGTCGGGTCCTTCCCCTTCGAGCTACAAGTACCTGATACATAAACTTAAACATAAGCATAAAGCTTAATGAGTTTCCCCAGAATACCATATACCATACATACAATGTTCCTCGCCTAACATCCATTGGGTCTCGCCCAACATTGGGCCCCGCCCAGTATAGATATATCCATAACATGCGATGGGACTCGCCCAACGCACTCATTAGGCCTCGATTGGCATCATTACCTGCCTGGTATACATACAAACACATACAATACATGCAAGAGTCACACAGACAACTAATATTCTCATAACAATAATCAATGGGTCGGCATTGGTGCTGTTGACCCTCCAAAACACTGTGAGAAGACTCGCCTCAATCTAATGATACGCAATCACACGCAAGCTACCATTACAACGGCTCCTCACATTGAACACTTTCAAACCAACCATAATCACTATTTAGAGTAATAAACCATAACTAAAAGCCCAAATCATAATCTCTCCTAAAAAGAGTAAAAGATCGTTTTACCCTTCTTAGCATAGGCCCAACAAGCCATGACCCAACCAACCCCAAGGCCCAAAATATCCCAAACTAACCCCAAGGCCTAAAATAGCCCAAACTAACCCCAGGCCTAAATAACGACTCAAAGATCTTTTTATGAGTATGCTAGGCATACCATCCTCTTAAGCTCGGCATACAAGCTTTAATAACAAAGGGCAAAATGGGCTTGAACACGTTACGTTGGGCGTATGCATATGTACGCCTTGCATACTCCCCTGTTGGCCAAAAATCACATTAAGCACTTAATGCCTTAAGTCCAAACGTCTAAATCATAGATCTTTCTCTTGGGAAACGTCTAAAATGATAAATTCATCATCTTGATGCCTTTTCATGTCTCGAAGAGGCCCAACACCTACTTTTAACATTCTAACTCCATAATATGAACATAAACACTTGCATGGTTGATTTAAAACCATCAAGATGTCATTTTTATGAATTAGGGACCTCAAAAACATCAAGATCTACTATCATAAGCTTTTGGAGTATCTTATACTCACATGAATCAACACAAGGGACCAAAATATGCCAAAAACCCTAAACTAACTAGATCTAAGAGATGATTCAACAAGGTTGAGACTTTATATCTCCAAGAGGATGATCAAGGTGAATAGATTATGGATCCACAAGCTTCAAATCCACAAGTGCTTATCCAAAGGGTTCTTATTTCTTCAAAATGTACCAAAACACACAAAAGACTCAATACTCTCTAAAACGGGGCTAGGTTTCGTGGCAACTACTTTGGGACGAAGGAGGTTGATGATAGAAGAGGTCTTGAGGTTATAAGGTGCTTAAATAGGGTCCAAACCTTAAATTTTAGGGTTTTCCCCTTGCTCGAGTACACCCTGCGTACTAGGGGGAAACCCCATGTCCAAGCTTCGGCAAGGTACACCCCGCGTACCTTAATTATATCCCTGCGTAATAGGACACCCTGCAAAATAAATAAACGATTAGAAATTTAAGAAATTTACCTGCGAATCGGGCGTTACACTATTGGTTAAGCTTTTATAACTACATGCTAGTATGGATATCTGATGATTAGATAGAATGGCCTGATTAGGTGATGTACTTATTAGATTTTTCCGATGCCCGAATGCTTCTTGATTTGTGATTTGTGGGACTCATATTGATGTGAGCTAATTATTTCATGAATATGTTAAGTTGCATGCTGCAGAGGTTAAATAATCTCAGAGTGATTGATGTGGCCTTATTGTGCAGCTCTTATATGAGTTTAACCATTAAGGAGTTGACTCTTTTAGTCGAAGGATTATCTAAGCTTTGTTTCATGCAATTATATTCATGAAGTAGTTAGTTGACATTAGTAGGGATCTTCAGCATCTAATTGCAGGGTGGGGTGAGGAACCTAGGAGAACCTAGGAAGTGTTTTAGTATGTTTGGTTGCGTTGTTAGCGAGTACTTTGAGTAGCAGTTTAAGAAGGTGACTTAGAGGATTCAGGATGATTCTCGAGGAAAGTATAGATAGGTATGGAAGATAGTATTAGGCACGTACTACTAAAAGCATAGGATATGTACTCGAATAAAGGAGAGTCATGGAGAATCTAGGAATCCTATGGGTTGAGGATTCTTTGGGTATGTTGTGATAACTTGTGGAGGAGGTTGTAACATCCAGAAATCAGGTATAACTATTTAACACCTCTTCTTTTCCAAGTTGTCAAAACTAGCCCATGGAAGGAATTTGTAGCAAATGAGTACTATGGGCGTACTGAAGAGTACGTTGCGCGTACTCATGAGCGTGCTCTTGACTCGGATGTTGCCCAGTATGTTGGGCGTACTGGGCTCAGTCATGAAACTCTAAATGAGACTTGAGCACTATAAAAGGAATGTTATGGCCTCCATCCCAGCCACCATTTCTAGTGAGTGAAACCCTAAGAGAGCTAACCCTTCGTTCTAAGCTTGTGTGTGTGTTTTTGAGCTTGAAAGTGTCTTTGTGTGCTTGTGAAGAAGAAGAGAGGGCCTTGAAGAAGAAATATTAGAGTCCAAGCTTCTAGATCTGAGCTAAGCTGAGTGGGGAGCTTCTCTCAAAGGTAAAAAGCTTCAAACTTTACCACTCTTTGGTTATGAACTTCATATAGGAGCATTTTTGGGGTTTAAGTCCCAAAGGTGGAGACTTTTTGAGCAAAGGAACTCCATGGACCTTGATGTACCCCATTTCAGTGTATTTTGTGTTGTAGATCCATAAAAATTCAATCTTGGACGTTAAGATTAGGTCATGCATGAGATTAGGGCTTAATGGGGAAAGAGTATATGTGTTTGAAGTGATTGGTGACCTTTACAACTGGGACTTACGAAAGTGTGAAACTGGGACTTACGTTGGGCGTAATCCCAATACGCGCCGCGTAGGGGGTCGAGTACCCCGATTATGGATGACCGCGGAGTACGCCCCGCGTACAGAGCTGGTACGCGCAGCGTAACTCCCTATAGTTGACTTTCGTTGACTTTTAGGGTATGGTCAACGTGTAGACTTTTGGATCATTAGAAGGGTAAAATGATCTTTTAGCCTTCTAAGAGAGCATAGGAAGGGTTTGGTCTAGCCTTGAGAGCCGTTATTCATTTGATATAATTACTTTATTTAATTAGGCAGGAGCTAGGTCATTATCTTGAGTTTGGGGATATCGAGCGCATGAGTTACTAGACATCATACGCGGAGAGTCTTCTCACTATATATTAGCTTGAATGGTATCTATGTGCAGACTGGAGGGTCTTATGTGTATGTGTATGCTTGAGATTTATGTGCATTGTGTTATATGGATGCTATGTGTTATATTGACCAGACCAGAGAGTCCAATGACTCATGAGGCCAGAGGGTCCTCGATCAGACCAAACCGAAGGGTCCAACGAGCTAGACCAGACTGCAAGGTCCAACGAGCTACGGGACTGGAGGGTCCCGCTGAGACACATTGACCGGAGGGTCCTACCGAGTTATAGTCTCGAGTGGATTATGTGTTGTATGTGGTATTTTGGGGAACTCACTAAGCATTTATGCTTACCGTGTTTTGTGATATGTGTTTCAGGTACTAGCGAAGATCGCGGGAAGGCGCCGACATGATTTGTACACTCTGATAGAGGATTTTGTATTTGAGATTCTGGGATATGTTTTACCATGATAACATTTGATACACTTGAGATTTGAGATGATTTGTATGAGACATGTTATGTTTGAAAAATGAAAATTTGTTTTAAATTTTCACGTCATTACAAAGGTTCTGGTTCTTGTTCTGGTTCAGGTACAATTGCGGGATTTGGGGCTGAGCCAATTGGTGAGAGGATTTGTGAGTTCGTTTTGCCTAAGATTACTCGTGGTATTTTGGATGCGACTCATGTGATGTTTGGTACCATCAAGGAAGGGATCATGGAGCTTTTGGCTGAGCATCTCGGGGATTTTTAGGCAAAGATTACAGCAGGACAATAGGGACGGATGGTCGTGGCGTCCAAGACTTGGGATGATTTTGTGGTGAGGTTTAGGGCGGATTTGCACCAGTCATTGAGGTGCGACAGTTGGTGAGGGAATTTCAGGACCTTCTCCAAACGAAGGATAATTTGGTGGAGATCACCACCAAGTTCAGGCAGTGGGTTTTTACTAGTTCCAAAGTGTGTAGCGGATGAGGAGATGAGAGAGACAAGGTATCGTGTTATGTTGTCGGATGATATTCATGTGTTTATGAACTTATCAAGCTGCAAGACTTTGGAGGGTATGGTTGTAAGACCCTGGGAGCGGGAGATTAAGCTGTAACTTCGGCCGAAGACTCAGGATTTGAGGTCAAGAGACTATCAGGGCCAAGGCTGTTGTGCCAAGTATGGAAGGCCTCACGAGGGTAGCTTTCATAAGAAAAGAAGAGGTTGTTTCAGCTGCGGCCAGATTGGTATTTTTAGCAGGGATTGACCTTGGGGTTCAAATCTGATTTGTTTTCATGACAACTAGGTGGGTCACAAGAAGGACGATTGTCAAAGGTTGATAAGTGGAGCAGTGAGGGCACCTTCTCCAGCTACACTTAGGAGCCCAGATGACCATGAGGGCAAAGTGGAGGATCTTGTAGCGGGGAGTTGAGAATTTCAGTTGTAGGACTAGGAGACCTAAGTCCCATCAGATGTAGTTGCGGGACACTATGTTTGGTTTATTTAAGTCCCCACCTAGGAATCAAGATTTCCTTATAGTGGTTTAGTTATTAAATTTCAAGAATTTTCATATGCCATTTTGCATACCGAGAGTCATCTTAAAAGATATTTGGGTGAGCCAGTTTTAGGACTTCAATGTGGGAGACATCGAATAACGACATAACAAGCCTCAAGTGGAGGAAGACCAGCAGCCAGTTTGATTTTGGTAGTTTCTGCAAGGAATCCATAGGTGAGCATTCCAGATTTGAATACATTATTTGTAGGGATCTTTCATGGTTACAAGGAAATGAAGGGTGGGTTTGATCATGGGAGTAAGATCGGTAGCTGTCAAGTTCATACCTCGAAGTGTGGTCGTTTACATGTTCGCATGGGAAATTGCTCCATAGTAAGTAGGTCGTTGGATTAGCTATCCACCTGTATCGATAATTGAGTTGTGTATTCTTCGTCATCCGTTAAGTTCGCTTGAGGATTTTGAAGTGGAATCAGTTGAAGGTGCTTGGAGATATTGAGTTTCGTTGAGATATTAAGGTGTATTTATCTGGTTTTGGAATGTATGTACGCTAGGATTGGTTGCTCATGGAATGTTGGTTCTTGTAAGCTCAAGTTTTTGATAGTTTTGAGTAGTAAGATTGCGAGATGGTTTGGAAATCCTTGATTTTGTGGTTGGCAGTGAATAGTTGAATCCAAATCGGGGAGAACCAGTTGGATTAACGAGAATGATTCCAGGCGCAAAACAAGGAAGAGTTCCATACCGTAGGCAAGTGGACTAAGGTTTGCACAAGGAATAAGGATTTAGGTTACCTTGTCGAATACATGACGCATAAGTAGTGGCACATGGCGGATATGTGATTAGGATCAGTTTGAGGCTTATGTTACATCCTCTCTGCTTGTTCTTGTATGATAAAGTCTTTGGGGTTCAAAGCATGACTCAAACACTTGATAGAGGTATAGTCGGATGAGGTTTTGACTCATGATTGATTATGGTATGATATGGTAGATGGATAGAAAGGCCATGTGTTTGGTCCATGGTTGTTGTGGAAGTGTTGTAAGACTACGGGGTGGTCGTAGTATTCACCAGGTTGATAGGTTGTTGTAGAAGTGTTGTACGACTACGGGGTAGCCATAATATTCACCAGGTTGATAGGCTGATGTGGAAGTGTTGTAAGATTACGGGGTGGCCATAACACTTAATAGGCTAGAAGGTAGTGGTATAAGTGGTGTAAGATTGTGGGGTGGTCGTAGCATTCACTAAGTTGGCATGTAATGGTAGAAGTGTTGTAATACTGTAGGGTGGCCACATCATTCACTAGGTGGGCAGGTAGTGGTAGAACTGTTGTAAGACTGAGGGGTGGTCGTAACATTCACTAGGTTGGCAAGTAGTGGTAGAAGTGTTGTAAGACTACGGATAGTCATAACATTCACTAGGTTGGCAGGTAGTGGTAGAAGTGTTGTAAGCCTATGGATGGCCATAACATTCACTAGGTTGGCAGGTTGTGGTAGAAGTATTGTAAGACTATAGTGTGGTCGTAACATTCACTAGGTTGGCAGGTAGTGGTAGAAGTGTTGTAAGTGTGGGGTGGGCATATCATTCGCTATGTTTCTAGGTAGTGGTAGAAGTGTTGTAAAACTGTGGGGTGGTCGTAACATTCACTGGGTTGGAAGGTAGTGTTGGATATAGTGTCTAAGTCCATAACTATATTTGGTATGTACTTGACCCGACCCGACATGGTCCATTTGGGTTGCATGGCATCATGCACTTGGATAGACTAAATGAGAGAAATAAGACACTTATGGTTTATTAATATATTATAAGTTCTAATATATTAATAATAAGAATAATAATATTCAGTTAGTATTGATCAATAATTAATTTAGAATTAATTATGTGATCAAAAGATGACTAATTAAATATATGGGTTGATTGTGTCAATCATCCATAACTTATATAGTGGGCCAAGGCTCCATGGATTATCAAGTTGGGTTAAACCCATAAGATGCTCCAAGGATGCTCCATGGGGGTTACATAACCCATGGGTCATGGAAATGAAAGGTCATGGCAATTAGGGTTTACATGGTGTAACCCTAATTGTAACATACTATATAAAGAAGCTATTCTTCACCATTTTCGGCAAATAGAGTGAATAAAATAGGGCTAGCCAAAAATACTAAGTGTTCTTATTCTCTTAAGAGTTTATTCCAAGTGTACTTGGTGTTGTGTGAAGCATTTGAGGCATCACACTTGAGGTGCTAGGCTCACAAGGTTTCAAAGGAATCCAAGCTACAAAGAGGTATGTAATTCTTAATAACTATTAGAATAAAAAAACCCATGTATGCTAGATAGGATTATGAACCTTGGAAAATCATTTTGCATGTATCTTATTCAAACATAGATCCAAGGTTTCTAGGGTTGCATGTACACCATAGGAGTGTTAGAATGCTCAAAACACAACAGTGGTATCAGAGCCTAGGCTTGTTTGTTTGATACTTGATGCAAAATAGCTGAAAAACACAGTTTTTTTTCACTGCCCGCATGAACTCACCGAGTCCAAGGGGAGACTCGACGAGTCCATGAAGAAATGCATGCAACTCGTCGAGTCAGTTCATGCACTCGACGAGTACATGCAATGTTCAGATTTTCGAGTTATGCTGCTGGAAATGGACTAGAAACATTACCCTAAACTGTTTTGGTGTTTTAAAACTTGTTTTAGTTGGTGTACTGTTTATGCTAATCCATTTACAATGGCTATTATAAAAAATTACAAGTTTTATATAAATTTGTTATGATTCTTGAAATTCTTGATAATCATGTTCTTGAACTTATGAATTTAGATGATCATAGGAATTATTTGTAACCTCCATGTTAGTTAATTCTTGATCATTATGTGTTTTAATGGAGTCCATAAATTGTCCTCAAGTTATGGAGAAACCAAGAGTCACACTTGAATTAAAACCATTAAAAGAACACAAGAGTTAAGAAAATGAAGAGTTTTCATTTTAATACTCTAATAAACTCATAAGTTATGAGAAATGAAAAGTTTTGAAAGTTTACAAAACTTGCCCTCAAGTTTTGGAACAAGTAAAGACAAAATTAAAACTTTAGTTCCACCCCCGAGAATTTTAAATATTAAAATTCAACCCTTATACTCTATAATATTATAAGTGAATAATAATTATATATGTATAAGATAAAAGTTGTTTTACCATTAGTAGGCCTCATTCACGAAGTCGGTCTATAAGGGGGGGGGGGGGTATAAGGTTGTTGCCTATAAAATGGCAACTTAATGGGTGTTTATTTTCACCCACCACTTCCTTGATCAGTGGAGGGTCGTTATCCGAAAAGGTAGAACAAGGACTATAATTCTCATAATAAGTATTATGAATATACTAAAGCAACTAAACTTTTATTAATTCCCAATCTTTGTTACTTTAGTATAATGTGAATAAGGTGCTAATCCATGAAGTTACACTTTGCATTTTGATTAAGTCGTTAGTGGAGCGTGTGTGGTTAATCGGCACACTAACTTGGACTTATCAAGGTATGGAAAGGGTGACTTAATGTTTATCATAGTATCTTTGGAGCATTTGTGGTTAACCGACACTTCGATTGAGGGGTAATACATTAAGTGTACCAAGTAATTTGCATGGTTACTTCACACCTTGTTTTGTGATCCTCGGCATCCCAGTCACAAAACTTGAAGGGCACACTCGAGATTTAAACATGCCATTAAAAAGTTCAATGAATCTCAAAGAACCTAGGAATTTCTAAACCAATTAAAACCTAATAAGATTTATTCCGTTTTATGGTAGAAATTGGAGAATTGTCATTCACCTACCTTCAAATATTTTATAGCTTGGATTACGACATCCCTCTTCTAAGTTATAAAAAATTATGTTGGGTCCTAGCCTTAATATAGCATTTGGGTGCTTTATTAAGGACTATCCTGAAATCTAATCTAAAGTTATTCTTTCATTTTAGATGTCTTCCAATAACAATGCTTCTGACTCAAACCCTACTGGCTCCTTCTATCTCATGAACCTTTGTGGGAGAGTCATCTTTGATGGATCCAATTTTATGGATTAGATCAGAAACATCAGGATGCTCACTCGCTATGAGGACAAAGAATATGTACTTGATAGGGAGCTGAAGGAGATTGATGAGTCAACTGCTACCCCAGATGAGATTGCTACATTTCAAGCACATGAAAGGGATGCTGCCAAAGTAGCATGTATCACGACTGCCACAATGACAGTTGAGCTCCAAAAGTCCTATGAGGACTATTACCCTTTTGAGATGCACATGGACTTGATGGAGCGATACCATCAAAGTGCTCTTCAAGAGAGGTATGAAATAATCTTCTCCATGATAACCACCCAAATGAAGGACAACGTGTCACACCCCGAAAACCGTAGGCGGAAACATTTCTGGGGTTGACTCCACGTTGAGTATCAAATCCAATGCACATAGTAAGTAAAGTAAACAACCATTACATTACATATATAAAATTTTACATTTGTTTCAAAAGTAAAGTTGTACATTGTAATACATATGTATATATAAACAAAAGCAAACGTGACTTGAACGCGCTCCATCTTCGCCAAAAGGAGTCATCGGGTACCTGTCTAATACGGACCTGAGAATACAAGCAGTTTGAAAATCAACATAACGCTGGTGAGTTCATAAGCGGTTTTGTTTTGTGAAAAATGTACAAGTTCCTTTCCGTTTCTGAAAATGTTTCACACCAAGAAAATCCCATATTTTCTTAATAGTTGGTTATTGAATCCCAAAATGTAATGTAAAGATGTACACTGAAAACATGTTTACCCTTGTGAAATGTAAAGTTTAGTTATCTGGTTTGTTACACTTTTCTGGTTATGTACAAATGTTTCCCCAGGAAAATCCCATATTTTCCTGAATGTTGGTTACCGAAATGTGAAAGATATATACTGAAAACTTGGTTATCCTTGTGAAATGTATTAGTTTTAACACACACACACATATATACATATATATATATATATATATATATATATATATAACTAATATATACAAAGTAAATAAATTACTTTATTCATTATTACTATTATGTAAATCTCTGTTATCCTAATTGAGAGTTCCATAACCATACGATAGACTAGATATGGCAATAAGTAGTCCATATCACCTTATGACTTTCGTCACCCTTGAATCATTTCGGTTCGGCTGTAGCTAGCAGCCATGTGTGGGGTAGTCAGCCCTGTATAGATCTATACACTCAAGCCACACTCTCTATCTAAGAGATTCTGGTTACAGATGCGGTCCTCCACTCGTGTATCTCTGTGGAGTGTTCACCGAGGACGTGTCTCCAATTATATAGGATTAACAAATTTTCTAGTAATAATATGATTATCCTCCACTCGCGTATCTCTGTGGAGTGTTACCGAGGACAAAACAGTGTACTAACTTTTATGTTTAAAGTTCAAATGTCATGCTTTTAACTGATAAAATATGGAAAAACCATTTGTGAAATATATAAAACATAACAGTTTATAACTAATTTCACAAATAATGTATATGATTATCCTGCAAGTTTCAAACGGTTCTCTGTTATAATAATCAGTGTTAAAAGCATATGAGATATGAAACACACACATGTAAAACAATTTTTGAGTACAAGTAATCCCTTGTACTTTGCTTGTATTCCCCCTCCTGAAAACAGTGAAAAATGGTAGGGGTATGAACTCACCAGACGAGAAAACACGACTGTTTGGATGCTAAATGTTGGTTCGGGGCTTGTTAACACGCGAGGTTCCTATTTAATATGAAATAATATCCAAATGTATCTAATTAGATTTTAAATTACTAATTAGACATGATAATACACTCCAATGAGCGAAAACACTTCAAAACAAGTGTTTGGAGTGACCCGGGTGACATCTACGGACGTATGGGACTTGGGAATTGAGTTTACTCTTCAAGAGTAAACTCCTTATGGAGTTTACGGCCTTATACACCACACACACATGAGTTCACGGCCGTGAACTCATGTTTGGGGGTTTTATGGTGCTAGATGGCTTGAATACACATGGGAAATGTTGGAATGCATTTATCTAAGGCCTTGGGATGGATTATATTCACCTAAGAACCATTTATGGGAGTTCACGGCAGTAAACATGGAGTTTACGGTCGTAAACTCCCCCATGCTCAATCCTTAATTCATTTTGTGAGGCTAGGACAATCACATGTGATTCCAACTATTTTTCCAAGCCTTGGTATGAGTTTTGGGCACCATTTAACATGAAATAATGAGTTTACGGCCCTGGAACTATTTCTTGGGGAGCTATGGCCGTAAACTCCTAAATGGGAGGATTTAATCATGTTTAAGGTCCCCAAAGTAATTTTGGTTGTTTCTAGGATTTATTCCAAGGCTAAAGGTGTGTTTACATGGCTTTTTACCACATGAAAATGAGTTTACTCCCGATGAATGAGGAGTTTACGGCCGAAGCATGTTCTTGGGCAGTAAACTCAAGTTTACTCCTCAAAATTATTGTTTAGGGTGTCCTAAGTCTAGAATGATAAGCCATATAGTCGTATCTAAGTCCAAAAGTTGGTTTGGAGGGGTTTAAAGGCATAAAAACCCTTTTTATTATGTGTTTACGGCCCAAGCATGCTCCTTGGCCGTAAACACATGTTTGAGGTCCAAAATCAAAGTTTAAACACGAATTTGAAGGCCTAAGAGGTTAAACAACAAGTTAGGGATGTTACCTCAAAGATTTGGAGCCTTAAATCAATGTTTTGGACCTTGAAGCTTTGGTTGAGGAGAGAGGTTAGAGAGAGAGAGAGAGTAGTGAGAGAGGGAAAAAGCTTCAAATGGAAGCTTAGATTGCTTTAAGTAATGTCTAAGATTTGGACACGACGGAATTCTACCCGATACCGGCGTTATACGGTGCTTTTGGTTGCACCCGATTGAGTTACCGTAACCCGATTGGCCGATTCTAAAATGTTTCCGATTATTAATATGAAGTGTTAATGTGAGTTCTAAACATGTTTAGACACTCATTAAGTCATAATAGAAGTCCCACAATTATGACCTAATTAAATGGCGTAACGGAAACGAATCGAAAACGACGAATATATTAACGAAAAGGGTTACAATTGATGAAACGAACTTCGGGTTGTCACATTATCCCCCCGTTAGAGGGAATTTCGTCCCGAAATTCAGAATTAAAATACAAATCAAGGATCCGGAAAGAGGTGTGGATATTTCTGTTTCATCGAGTCTTCACGCTCCCAAGTGAATTCCGGTCCCCGCTTGGCATTCCAGCGAACCTTCACTATTGAGATGCGGCTTTGCTTTGTACGTTTGACCTCTCGATCCATGATTTCGATCGGCTCCTCCACGAAGTTCAAGTTTTCATTAATTTCGATCTCGTCTAAACGAATCACTTGGGTTTCATCGGATAAGCACTTCTTGAGATTTGAAACATGGAAGACGGGATGGATGTTGCTGAGCTCATGAGGTAAACGAAGTTTATAGGCTACCGGACCGATCCTGGAGAGGATCTCGAAGGGTCCAATGTACCTCGGATTAAGTTTCCCATGCTTTCCAAATCGTACCATGCCTTTCCAGGGCGAGACCTTCAACAGGACACAGTCTCCAACCTGGAATTCCAGAGGTTTCCGGCGATTATCTGCGCAACTCTTTTGACGATCTCGTGAGGCTTTCAATCGTTCTCGGATTTGAAGGATCTTCTCAGTGGTTTCACGGATGATTTGAGGACCAGTGAGAGCACTGTCGGGGACTCGACTCTTGGCTAGCTGTGTGTCCCCTACCTCGGCCCAGCACAGAGGGGATATGCACTTGCGACCGTAGAGGGCTTCAAACGGAGCAGCCTTGATACTGGTGTGGTAACTATTATTGTACGAGAACTCAATAAAAGGCAGATGTGTGTCCCAAGACTTTCCGAAATCGATAACACATGCTCTAAGCATGTCCTCCAGGGTCTGGATAGTTCTCTCACTCTGTCCATCGGTCTGAGGATGATAAGCCGTGCTCATGTCTAATTTGGTTCTAAGAGCCTTCTGAAGAGACTGCCAAAATCTGGAGGTAAACCTGCTATCTCGATCAGAGATAATGGATGCAGGTACACCGTGCAGTTGGACTACCTCTTGGATGTAAACTCGTGTGAGTCTTTCCATCTTGAATGATTCTTTGATCGGAATGAAGTGAGCGGACTTTGTCAAACGATCGACAATTACCCAAATGGTGTCGTACCCACTCGGACACTTAGGTAACTTGGTGATGAAATCCATGGTAATCATCTCCCATTTCCACTCGGGTATCTCGGGTTGCTGGAGCAGACCCGAGGGTTTCTGGTACTCACTTTCACCTTGGCGCAAGTCAAGCACTTGCCCACAAATGTAGCGATCTCAGCTTTCATGTTGGGCCACCAGTATTGTTTCTTAAGATCTAAGTACATCTTGTCCGAACCTGGGTGAACAGAGTATCTAGTCTTGTGTGCTTCCTCCATGACAATCTCCCTGAATCCTCCGGACTTTGGGATCCAGATTCGGTCCATGAAATAGTAGACTCTGTCATCTCTGATCTCAAGTTTCTTATCCATTCCCCTCAAGGCTTCATTTGACATGTTCTCGGGTTTGAGGGCTTCTAACTGGGCTTCTCGGATTTGAATGGATAAGTGGGAATGGATAGTCATCGTCAGGGTCTTCACTTTTCGGCTTGAACTCTCCTTTCGGCTAAGGGCATCTGCTACCACATTGGCCTTGTCGGGATGATAACGGATTTCACACTCATAATCGTTGAGTAGTTCTACCCATCGCCGTTGCCTCATGTTTAAGTCTTTTTGATCAAAGATGTGCTGCAGGCTCTTATGGTCTGTGAAGATCATACACTTGGTTCCGTAGAGATAATGTCTCCAAATCTTCAGTGCAAAGACTACGGCTCCTAACTCCAAGTCATGAGTGGTATATTTGACCTCGTGTACCTTCAGTTGTCTTGAGGCATATGCAATCACCTTTCCCCTTTGCATAAGCACACAACCTAAGCCTTGATTAGACGCATCGCAGAAAACAACAAAGTCCTCTGTTCCTTCGGGCAAGGACAGGACCGGCACGCTGCACAAGGCTTTCTTCAATGTCTAGAATGTGGTTTCTTGCTTTTCACTCCAACAAAAGGGTACACCTTTCTGTGTCATAGTGGTTAAGGGTTTGGCGATTCTGGAAAAGTTCTGGATGAATCTCCGATAATAGCCGGCGAGACCCAGGAATTGACGAATTTATGTGGGTGTCTTCGGTGTCGACCAATTCTCTATCACTTTTATCTTGGATGGATCCACGTGAATACCCTCTTCGCTTACCACGTGACCGAGGAAAGTTACCTTCCGAATCCAGAATTCACACTTGGGAAATTTCGCGTACAACTTCTCGGATCTAAGAGTTTCCAACACTAGCCTCAAGTGCTGTTTGTGATCTTCTTCGCTTCTGGAGTAGACAAGTATGTCATCAATGAACACAATGAAGAACTTGTCCAGATAAGGACGACACACCCGGTTCATCAGGTCCATGAACACTGCTGGTGCGTTGGTTAGACCGAAGGGCATCACTACGAACTCGTAGTGTCCATACCGAGTCATGAAAGTTGTTTTGGAAACATCACTCTCATGAAATCGTAGCTGATGGTACCCTGACCGAAGGTCTATCTTGGAGAACTAATTGGCTCCCTGGAGTTGATCGAAGAGGTCATCTATTCGCGGAAGGGGATATTGGTTTTTGACGGTCAACTTGTTCAGCTCACGGTAGTCGATACACATTCGGAAGGATCCATCTTTCTTCTTAACAAACAATACTGGAGCTCTCTAGGGTGAGGAACTTGGTCTTATGAATCCTTTACTGAGCAACTCATTGAGTTGACTGGATAACTCCTGCATTTCTACTGGAGCTAAGCGATACGGAAATTTCGCTACGGGGGTGGCTCCAGGAATTAGGTCAATACGGAACTCGACTTGACGCTCGGGAGGGATTCCTGGAAGCTCTTCGGGAAATACATTAGGAAAGTTATAGACTTCGGGGATGCTCGTGAGGTCTTTAACTTCCTGTTTCTCATTGATTACATGGTCTAGGAATGCTTGACACTCCTTACGCAGGAGTTTTTGAGCTTTGATGCAGGAAATGATGCGGAGGTTGGAGCTGAGTTTATCGCCATAGATTATGAGAGTCTGACCCGAAGAAAGGTTGAGACGGATGGCTTTTTCGAAACAAAGAATATCAGTATGATTGGGACTCAACCAATCCATGCCAATAATGACATCAAAGCTCTTTATGGAAACTGGCATAAGATCGATGGGAAATGAATGGTCATTCAGGGTAAGGGTACAACCTATGAATACATCGCTAGCGCTCTCCTTCTTACCGTTAGCCATCTCGACGGTAAACGTTTCGGTTAATGGTTGGGAATTAGGTTTTAGATTATGTTTGAACGTATGACTAACAAAGCTTCTTTCAGAACCCGAATCGAAAAGAATACTAGCATATGAGTTGTCGAGAAGGAACGTACCTGAAACAACGGTAGGATCGGCGACTGCCTCCTCCCGTCCCATGGCTAGGACTCTTCAAGTGTTATCAGTTGTCGTCTTATTGGGGCAGTTCCTCTTAAAATGCCCGACTTCACCATATTTGTAACAGGTTTGACCAACGCCTGTTCTCGAAGATTGATTTGCAGATTGGGCCGGAGCTTTGCAGAATCGGACTGTGTACCCCTTCTTACCACAATTGGTACATGACAATTCGTGGCAGGGGCCGGGGTTGTGGTGTTATTTGCACTTGTCACACAGGGGAAGGTTACCAGCATATCAGCTAGTAGGTGTTTGAGCGGTAGATCCCACAACAGAAGCAGCAACAACGGGGACAGTAGCAGCATGGACTGCTACAGTCTGTTGTTTCTTTAAGGATCCTTGGGAAGGTTCACCTTTCTTTTTCTTCCAGAAATTCCTCTTCTCACCACTAGTCTTGGTCGGTTCGGGAGTAGCTGTTGTTTCCACAACTTCATCACTGTGATCAATCAGGATCTGGGCTAAACTTTTGGCACTATCATAAGTATCCGGCCGTGTAGATAAGACATGACCCTTGGTTGGCTGGGTCAGCCCCCAAATAAATCTTTCTACTTTCTTACTCTCCGGGGCAACCATTCCCGGATAGAGCAGTGTCAGGTCATCAAACCTCGAGGTGTACGCTACAAGATCGGAACCTTTCATCTTTAGGTTCCAGAGCTCGTGCTCTAACTTCTGAATTTCGCCCCGAGGGCAGTACTCAGCTAGAAGGAGTTCTTTCATGGCTTCCTAGCCCATGGCGTTGGCTACAGGTAGGGTCAAGGATTTGACTCGGCCATTCCACCAAGTCAGGGCTTTGTCACTGAAGGTACAGGTTGTGAATTTTACTTTATCGAACTCTAAACAAGCACAGATTTCGAATATGGATTCGATTTTCTCGAACCATCGGGAAAGGGAAATGACACCTCCAGTGCCATCGAAGGATGTAGGTTTCGCGTTCATGAAGTCTTTATAGGAACCCTCTTTTCGGTGTCCCTGACTACCATCCTGGTTTTGAGGTTGGGAACCACCTCCTGAACCACTGGGGTTCATTTGTGACATGGCGGCTGTCACTGCGGTAGTAATGGTTGTCTGAAGCGTTGCGAGGTCAATTTGAAGAGAAGGTGGTGGTAGAGGGTTGTTGGTATTTGAGCTGGGTCTCTTTCTTGGAGGCATCTTGATCTAATAAGATCAAGAAAGAGAGAGGATGGTAAGTCCTCTGAATCGAATCGAGAGATATGACAGATATATATTCTGAATAAGTGATAAAGCAGGAAAGAGCTATCAAAGCAGGTAAATTATCGCTAAAGGAATGATTAAGGAATAACACGTGAACGAGGATTTCTACAAGGGATTGGCTCGAGAAATACTCCCATAGTATTTCATGATTCGCTACGGCACTGGCTCGATGTTTGTGGTATTAGGGTAAGTTTTAGGCATGCCGCATACCGCAGTCACTCCCAAGCACATGTTGGCCGTGACTCGAATGAATATAGTTGGCCAGGCTATATTGATCCTAGACACGACTACTTAACTGCCCAGGTTTAACTGCAGTACACAACACCCATTTACTTATGTTTTGTTCTACTTGTAGTTACGGATCTCGACGGTTCGATATACTTGTATACTTTTGAAAATACTTATATTTTGAAGGATACTTTTAATTCAGAGCACTTAGGCCCCTTAATGTTTATAGTTTTATACCATGTAAGGTTTGGTATACTTTATTCACTATAAACAAGGGCTCTGATACCAATCTGTCACACCCCGAAAACCGTAGGCGGAAACATTTCTGGGGTTGACTCCACGTTGAGTATCAAATCCAATGCACATAGTAAGTAAAGTAAACAACCATTACATTACATATATAAAATTTTACATTTGTTTCAAAAGTAAAGTTGTACATTGTAATACATATGTATATATAAACAAAAGCAAACGTGACTTGAACGCGCTCCATCTTCGCCAAAAGGAGTCATCGGGTACCTGTCTAATACGGACCTGAGAATACAAGCAGTTTGAAAATCAACATAACGCTGGTGAGTTCATAAGCGGTTTTGTTTTGTGAAAAATGTACAAGTTCCTTTCCGTTTCTGAAAATGTTTCACACCAAGAAAATCCCATATTTTCTTAATAGTTGGTTATTGAATCCCAAAATGTAATGTAAAGATGTACACTGAAAACATGTTTACCCTTGTGAAATGTAAAGTTTAGTTATCTGGTTTGTTACACTTTTCTGGTTATGTACAAATGTTTCCCCAGGAAAATCCCATATTTTCCTGAATGTTGGTTACCGAAATGTGAAAGATATATACTGAAAACTTGGTTATCCTTGTGAAATGTATTAGTTTTAACACACACACACACACATATACATATATATATATATAACTAATATATACAAAGTAAATAAATTACTTTATTCATTATTACTATTATGTAAATCTCTGTTATCCTAATTGAGAGTTCCATAACCATACGATAGACTAGATATGGCAATAAGTAGTCCATATCACCTTATGACTTTCGTCACCCTTGAATCATTTCGGTTCGGCTGTAGCTAGCAGCCATGTGTGGGGTAGTCAGCCCCATATAGATCTATACACTCAAGCCACACTCTCTATCTAAGAGATTCTGGTTACAGATGCGGTCCTCCACTCGCGTATCTCTGTGGAGTGTTCACCGAGGACATGTCTCCATTTATATAGGATTAACAAATTTACTAGTAATAATATGATTATCCTCCACTCGCGTATCTCTGTGGAGTGTTACCGAGGACAAAACAGTGTACTAACTTTTATGTTTAAAGTTCAAATGTCATGCTTTTAACTGATAAAATATGGAAAAACCATTTGTGAAATATATAAAACACAACAGTTTATAACTAATTTCACAAATAATGTATATGATTATCCTGCAAGTTTCAAACGGTTATCTGTTATAATAATCAGTGTTAAAAGCATATGAGATATGAAACACACACATGTAAAACAATTTTTTAGTACAAGTAATCCCTTGTACTTTGCTTGTATTCCCCCTCCTGAAAACAGTGAAAAATGGTAGGGGTATGAACTCACTAGACGAGAAAACACGACTGTTTGGATGCTAAATGTTGGTTCGGGGCTTGTTAACACGCGAGGTTCCTATTTAATATGAAATAATATCCAAATGTATCTAATTAGATTTTAAATTACTAATTAGACATGATAATACACTCCAATGAGCGAAAACACTTCAAAACAAGTGTTTGGAGTGACCCGGGTGACATCTACGGACGTGTGGGACTTGGGAATTGAGTTTACTCTTCAAGAGTAAACTCCTTATGGAGTTTACGGCCTTATACACCACACACACATGAGTTCACGGCCGTGAACTCATGTTTGGGGGTTTTATGGTGCTAGATGGCTTGAATACACATGGGAAATGTTGGAATGCATTTATCTAAGGCCTTGGGATGGATTATATTCACCTAAGAACCATTTATGGGAGTTCACGGCAATAAACATGGAGTTTACGGTCGTAAACTCCCCCATGCTCAATCCTTAATTCATTTTGTGAGGCTAGGACAATCACATGTGATTCCAACTATTTTTCCAAGCCTTGGTATGAGTTTTGGGCACCATTTAACATGAAATAATGAGTTTACGGCCCTGGAACTATTTCTAGGGGAGCTATGGCCGTAAACTCCTAAATGGGAGGATTTAATCATGTTTAAGGTCCCCAAAGTAATTTTGGTTGTTTCTAGGATTTATTCCAAGGCTAAAGGTGTGTTTACATGGCTTTTTACCACATGAAAATGAGTTTACTCCCCATGAATGAGGAGTTTACGGCCCAAGCATGTTCTTGGGCAGTAAACTCAAGTTTACTCCTCAAAATTATTGTTTAGGGTGTCTTAAGTCCAGAATGATAAGCCATATAGTCGTATCTAAGTCCAAAAGTTGGTTTGGAGGGGTTTAAAGGCATAAAAACCCTTTTTATTATGTGTTTACGGCCCAAGCATGCTCCTTGGCCGTAAACACATGTTTGAGGTCCAAAATCAAAGTTTAAACACGAATTTGAAGGCCTAAGAGGTTAAACAACAAGTTAGGGATGTTACCTCAAAGATTTGGAGCCTTAAATCAATGTTTTGGACCTTGAATCTTTGGTTGAGGAGAGAGGTTAGAGAGAGAGAGAGAGTAGTGAGAGAGGGCAAAAGCTTCAAATGGAAGCTTAGATTGCTTTAAATAATGTCTAAGATTTGGACACGACGGAATTCTACCCGATACCGGCGTTATACGGTGCTTTTGGTCGCACCCGATTGAGTTACCGTAACCTGATATGGTCGATTCTAAAATGTTTCCGATTATTAATATGAAGTGTTAATGTGAGTTCTAAACATGTTTAGACACTCATTAAGTCATAATAGAATTCCCACAATTATGACCTAATTAAATGGCGTAACGGAAACGAATCAAAAACGACGAATATATTAACGAAAAGGGTTACAATTGATGAAACGAACTTCGGGTTGTCACACAATGAGTCCCTCACGACCCACTTACAGAAAATGCAAAGGTTTGTGGATTGCTTGAGGAAACTGAATGTTGACTTTCCTAAGGAGTTAGCAATAGATATCATTTTGCACTCCTTACCTTCATGTTATGATCAATTTAGAATGACATACCACATGAATAAGGAAGAAGTTACACTTAGTAAACTTCAAGGACTCTTAAGGGTAAGTCGGGTGTTACTACTCCTCCTACTCCTACTGCGGCCAATGTCTTGGAAATCGGGCATGGAAAAGGTAAGAAGAGAAAGAACCCTTTTAAGGGTACCAAGGGTAAGAACCTTGAAGGCTCATATTCAAGCAAAACCAAGAAAGGTTTTGTCACTCCTTCTACTAACCCTAATGAGGCTGAATGCTTCTATTGCCATGAAAAGTCGCACTGGAAGCGAAACTGCCCAAAGTACCAGCTAGATTTGAAGGATGGGAAAGTAAAACCCAACCATGCAGGTATATACACTATATTGTCTAATAACTCACCTCATTCTAAGTCTTGGGTCCTTGATACAGGTTGTGGAATTCACATATGTTCTAATGTGCAGGGACTAAGAAGAAGTGAGGATTTGGAACATGGAAAGATAAACCTAATCATGGCAAATAGGAAAGTTTCACCCGTCACCAAGATTGGAGTTTATTACTTGTTACTAGATAGTGGGTTTACATTAGACTTGAATAAATGTTGTTATTCACCAGACATGGCAAGAAATGTTATTTCCTTTCATGCATTGTATAAACAAGGATTCAACTTTTATTTTGATAATAAAAGTGGTGGTATTGATGCTTTCGATAATAGTGTTCTTTATTTTAAAGCATTACCTTTTGATGGTGTGTATGAAACTGTATCTGTTGTAGATAACTTAGGAAATAATGTATTGTGTATCGATTCTTCTACTAGATTAGATAAAGCATCTTTATGGCATTGTTGTCTTGGACATGTAAACAAGAAACGCATATGCCAACTCCAAAAGGATGGAGTTTTGGAATCATTCGACCTAAAGTCGGATGATAGTTGTGAATCTTGTCTACTTGGAAAAATGACAAAGTCACATTTTACTGGCACTTGTGCTAGGGGTGAAGGTTTGTTGGATCTCATACACACCGATGTGTGTGGACCTTTCAGAACTGCCACTAGAGATGCTAATCGCTTTTATGTGACTTTTATTGATGATTTTAGTAGATATGGATATGTCTACTTAATCAAACATAAGTCGGAAACCTTTGATAAATTCAAAGAGTTTAAGCAAGAAGTGGAGTGGCCCTTGACTGGGAAGAGAAGCAAGAGGAAGAAACCTTTGGAAATCCAAGTAAGAGACCAAATCCTTTTGGAAGTCTCACTGGAAAGGCTTGATACGCTTCGGAAAGCGTGGTAAGCTAAATCCAAGGTAGTTAGGACCTCCGAGATTCTTACCTGAATCGGCCCTGTAACTCATAAACCCAACCTACACCGCGAATCAGTAACGTACATTTCACCCTTCACGTCTCGAACTCAAAAACGTACCTTTCCATCAGGACTCTCGTAATCCCACTCGACGAGATCGAGATCAACGAGAGCCTCGCATTCGTGGAAGGACTGTAGTAATCATGGACCGAGAGGTCAGGCGAACAAGGCAAAAGCCGCCTCCCATTAGTGAAGGTTTGCTGGGATACCAGCCGAGGACCCGAATTCACTTGTGAGCACGAGAACCAATCGATTAGGAAGTATCTCCACCTCCTTACTCGATTGTTCATGCCTACTCCCTTGCCTAAACTCTAATTTTGGGACGAAATTCCCTCTAACGGGGGTATGCTGTAACAACTTGAATTTTTTATTTGTATAAATTCCGCATTTAAGCACTTCAAAAATTAGCCAAATTCATCTCAAAACATTTTTGGCCGGATTTAATCCCGTTGGAATATGTTAAATAATATTCTCCAAGCGAACCAAAAATAGGGAATTATAAATTTAGAGTTGTCGTGTTTAACGTAAGTCGCGAAACTCCAAAATTTGGAGTTTACAGACGTAAACTCGGAGTTTACGACCGCAAACCCCCAAGAGTATAAATATGACACTTAGTCATTTTCTCTCATTTTTCCAACTTCCACCCCAAGAATTCTCTCTCAAGTATCATAAAATCCTTCCGTCAAATCCGCTAAAACGTAAGTATTTCTTGCCTAGATTCGTTCATATAACACTTAATCTAGTGTTTTTACTTCATTTGATCCATGTATTTTCTATTTTTGGCTAGATCTTCAAGTGTTCTTCAAGAACACCAAGAACACACACTAGTGTTCTTGGCCAAAATCGATCATTCAAGCTCCTAGAACGTAAGTACACTTTCCCTAGCTTCTTGTGTGCTTAGTATGAACTTGCTTACACCCGAAAATCATCATTTCCCCATGTTCATATGAGCTTACGGTTTAAGGAGACCATCCCAAAACCGTAAACGCCTCCAAACGGTGTTTAGATGCCCCTAATGCCTTCAAATGGTTGGATATTGGAGTAGAACCTTACTTGCATGAACTAGGGACCCCAAGAACATGAAATGAAGGGACACACATGAGTTTACGGTTTGGGAAGGTCTCCCAAAACCGTAAACACCTTCTAAGGGTGTTTAAGTGCCCTTAACACCTTCCTATGCTCGTATAAGTGACTAGAACCTTGCATGCATGAGTTAGAACCACCAAAACACAAGAGAAATGAACAAACATGAGTTTACGGCCATAAAACCATGTGTTTACGACCGTAAACTCCCAAGGGAGTGGTCCAAAGACCGTAAACTCCAAAAAGTGTCCATTTTGAGCCCTAGTCACTTCCTTAGCCCTTGATTCGAGTCTAGCATAATTCCCTGAGTGAGATAAGACCTTTAAACACCCCATGGCACCACTACCATGAGTTTACGGCCGTAAACTCATGGGGTTTATGGTCCAGAAACCGTAAACACCCCTAAGGGCCACCATTTGAGGTGTAAACTCCAATGTGAGGCCATACTCTCTTCATATGCAACCCTCGGTACTCCTAGCACTTGTGGTAAAGTGTTTCCATGCTTTAGGATGTCCTTACTTGCTTAATTAGTTATTTAATGACTAATTGGATACTTGAATGTATCATTACTTGTTAAACAGGATCCGAGTGTGTGTTCAAGTCCTCTATTGACACATAGCATCCTATATCGTCCGTCCATCCGAATCACCCACGTCAGGTGAGTTCATACCCCTTAATTAACCTTTTAAATCTTTTTAAATGTTTATAAATGCTTTATGGGGGGAGATACAAGTTGAATCATGTTTAGTTATTATATCAATCACATATGATTAATAACTAGCATGCAAATGGATTTACTATATGTTAACTGTTTTACCAAACAGATTTCTTCAAATGACTTTCTTAAATGTTTTTACATGTTTAAAACTCTTTATCAAACTATCTTACATACTGTAAGTTACCTTTCAAACTCTATTACAAATGTGTTTTCAAACAAAGGTTTTCCTTATAGTTAAACTGTCTTATTAAACATTCTTTCAAATCGTTTTATAAACTGACATCAAGTCATCATTTCTCAGTATTAAACTTTTCAAAGGTTTTACAAAACTTCTTTTATGCTTTTTATATTGTAAAATGCATGCCTTAATATGTATAGTTATATAAATAATGTTTAAAGGACTTAGGACGGTCAGCTCGCTTTATTTCCTTTTCCTCGTTGGGATGTGGCCTTAGGGCATCGGTTGCTCGTCCGAATGTCGTCTAAATATTAATTATATATCATGTATACATATATAGGTATAAAGGTTCTCTTATTCAGTTAAGTACCTTTGGGTAGCAAAGGTATACTTCCGGATATACTCGTACATTACTACTATAATAGGTATAGTTAGGAGATACTACTTACAATTTCAAGTACAAGAATCACACAAGAGTCAGTTCATTCATGAGTCTATACTAATACATTACATGCTACATGAGTACGTTTACATAGATACGCTTATATGAGTACATTTACATAGATACGCTTACATGAGTACATTTACAAAGATACGCTTACATGAGTACGTTTACATAGATACGCTTACAGAGATACGTTTACATTGATACATTTACAGAGATACACTTACATGAACATGTTTACATTAATACGTTAATAGATACTATTACATAGGATCTGTTACCAACGTACGGGATTTACCATTCCACACCCAAAACTGTTAGCTACAGTAGGGAAAAGGAGAATCGACGGGTGTCCGAGGTTGTACTGTTCGGTGAGTTTCCACGCCGTGAATATCCTAATGCAAAAGGATACATCTTTAGTTATTATATTATTCTTCTTCCTTTACTTTGTGACACATTCACATGAATGACGAGGTAGGATATATTTGATAAAGATAAACTATTTTCCTTATTACCTTTATATTGTGACTCATACACATAAACGACGAGGTGGACTATAACTTTTATAATAATAGTTAAACAGGAAAAACCGTCACATTTACAGTGATGCTTTCTTACAAAACAGTCGGGTCTTGGTAGAAGACTGCTTTCAAAACATTCGGTTCTTGGTAGAAGACTACTTTCAAAACAGTCGGGTCTTGGTAGAAGACTACTTTTATACTAGTAGGAAATATAGGATTTTCTAGGGTTTTCAAACGTTTACAATTACTTACAAACATTTTCACACTTATACAAACCTTCTCCAAATGATTACAAGTCTTTACTTTAAGGTGCTTACAAATCAAAGACACATTAATACTTATGAATTCACCAGCTTTATTGCTGATACTCGCTTTCAAAATAACTTGTATTCTTAGGTCAAATAGACAGGTACGACGATAAGATTTTGTGAAGATGGAGCAGTCAAGACTCCTCTTTTATTTTGATTATTCATTATGTTGTCTTATACTATGAAAGAACACACTTGTAATTAAAATTATACTATTAATGCAATGGATGATGTTGTTGCTTGTTTACTACTTTACATTGTTGTGATACATTACATGACGTCCTCCGCCCCAGAACGTTTCTGCCGTTCTCGGTTTTGGGGTGTGACATATGCCTTAGAGACTGCCCCCCATATCCTTAACCTAGTCCTTACAAAGAATGTTGCCAAAACAACTCACGAGATGTGGACTGGAAAAGTTCCAAATCTAGACCACATCAAGGTGTGGGGTTGTGACGCTTTTATGAGACGCAAGACTCATGACAAGCTTGAACCTTGAAGTGAGAGGTGTATTTTCATCGGCTACCCACATAATCTTTTGGTTATATCTTCTACAGACCCAGTGATAATGTGGTCTTTGTAGCAAGAAGAGGATTCTTTCGAGAGAGAGAACTCATAAGCCAAGGAGACAGTGGGAGGCAAGTTGACCTTGAAGAAATCCAAGAGTCAAGCGGTGAAGGAACCTCAAACCCTAGCCCTCAACCTGAGGAGGAAACTCCTGTTGAGCCGACTAAAGAGTCCATACCTCTGAGGCATTCCACCAGAGTTAGGAATGCACCTGAGCATTATTATGGTTTCCATATTAGTGCAGAAGGTGATACCCTTATCAGTGATAATACACTGATAAATCTGGAAGAGCCTAACAGCTACACGGAAGCCATGGCAGGCCCTGAGTCTGCTAAATGGAAAGAGGCTATGGATAGCAAGATACAATCCATGTATGACAATCAAGTTTGGAACTTGGTTGACAATGTACCAGGTCGTAAGACAGTAGGGTGTAAATGGATCTTCAAGAAGAAGACCGACATGGATGGTAATGTACACACTTATAAGGCATGACTGGTTTCAAAGGGTTATTCTCAAACTCTGGGAGTTGATTATGATGAGACCTTTGCACCAGTGGCCAAGATTAAGTATATTAGGGTTCTGTTAGCCATTGTTGCATTTCATGACTATGAAATATGGCAAATGGATGTCAAAACCGCTTTCCTTAATGGAAAGTTTGTTGAGGATGTTTACATGGTTCAGCTAGAGGGTTTTGTAAGTACAGAATACCCTAATAGGGTGTGTAAGCTTGAAAAATCCATATATGGATTGAAACAAGCACCTCGCAGATGGAATCTTTGCTTCGATGAGAAAGTCAAAGAGTTTGGCTTTTCGAGATGTGAAGATTAATTTTGTATATATGTCAAGGCTAGTAGGAGTATAGTTAGCTTTTTGGTATTGTATGTGGATGACATACTGCTCATAGGAAATGACATCCCAACCTTGTAGGAAGTGAAATCCTGGCTTGGGAAGTGTTTCGCTATGAAAGACCTAGGAGAAGCTACCTATATCCTCTGGATAAAGATTTTGAGAAACAGGAGTAAAAGACTAATTGGACTTAGTCAGAGTACCTACTTGGACAAAGTGCTGAAGAGGTTCAGTATGGAAAATTCCAAGAAAGGAGATTTACCTATTCAGTGTAATGCCAGACTGAGTAAAACTCAAAGCCCGAGTACAGATGAAGAGATAGTTGAGATGAGTCGAGTCCCATATGCTTCCGCTGTAGGCTCAATCATGTATGTTATGACTTGTACTCGTCCTGATGTTGCTTTTGCTTTAAGCATCGTTAGCAGATATCAGAGTAATCCTGGCAAGGCTCACTGGACTGCAGTAAAGAATATTCTCAAGTACCTGCGAAGGACTAAGGACTGGGTTCTTACCCTTGGTGGGAGTGATGACTTGAAAGTAGCAGGGTATAGTGATGCTAGCTTTCAGACTGATAGGGATAATTTCCGCTCTCAGTCGGGCTGGGTCTTTACCCTAAATGGAGGGGCAATTAGTTGGAAAAGTTCCAAGCAAGATACAGTGGCTGATTCCACTTGTGAATCAGAGTATATAGCAGCAAGTGAAGCAGCAAAGGAGGCTATATGGCTAAGGAACTTCATCGGAGACCTTGGAGTTGTACCAGCTATTAAGAAGCCCATGGAAATTTTCTGTGATAATGAAAGTGCAGTTGCCTTAGCAAAGGAACAAAGGGATCACGGGAGATCCAGGCACATCGACAAAAAATATCATTTCATCAGACATCGAATAGAAGAAGGAATTCTCATGGCAAAGAGGGTATCATCAGATGAGAACCCGGCGGATCCCCTCATGAAGGGACTGAGTAGGGTTAAGCATCTTCAGCATGCTAAGAGCATAGGGCTAAGAGATGATATTTGTTTTTAGAAGTTAGATAATGTTGAAATATGTAAAATGTAACTGACATTTGATGATAAATAAAAGTTGTTATTTATGAGTAAAGTGTTGTTATCTCTTGTCAATCATTTAGTAGTATTTCTTTTTGCATGTTTTGACTTCCAAAATAATTATGTTATGGTATATATCATATTATTCAAATTCTCCACAGTCAATCATATGCTGGAAGTACATATGAATCAAGACTGTCATGGGTTGGTTTGTAGAGGTCCAAGATGTTGGACAAAGGGGGCTACAACACTCATGAGTGTTGATAAGTTCTGAGTATTGGATTCAACCCACGCTCACTGGTATCACTTCATGGAATTTATCTTGAGTGATCGTGAAACGGTAATATCATATAAGTCTTCAAACCTAGACATATGATTTGTTACCTATGAGTTGGTTATGCATTGATTGTACGAAAATGCATTGGTAACTAGATGTTATAAAATGTACCTTTGTGTGTAATTCAACAAGTGGTAGAACAAACATACGAGTCGAAGTTTATCTGTTCCTTCTTGGATTAGAAGCGATATATGGTCCCCTCGATGATTTTGTTTTGACCCATGTATTGGGCCCGGTCAGAACTAAATTGATGTGTTCAATTAAGTTCTATGTCAAACAAATCGGAAATCAGGAAACAACTGCTAGACAATAGAAAGACATTGTTCCATGTGTTTGTCCGGCTGATATCTAGAACAGAGGATTATATGATCACTTATCTAAAATGGCACACCATCATCTTCTCAGTTCTGAGAGACCTTGAAAGAGCTACGATTGCTGATCGGTTCCTGAATTCATACTTGCAACTATAGTTATTAGACTTATCTAAGTGGGAGACTGTTGGATATAGTGTCTAAGTCCATAACTATATTTGGTATGTACTTGACCCGACCTGGCATGGTCCATTTGGGTTGCATGGCATCATGCACTTGGATAGACTAAATGAGAGAAATAAGACACTTATGGTTTATTAATATATTATAAGTTCTAATATATTAATAATAAGAATAATAATATTTAGTTAGTATTGATCAATAATTAATTTAGAATTAATTATGTGGTCAAAAGATGACTAATTAAATATATGGGTTGAATGTGTCAATCATCCATAACTTATATAGTAAGCCAAGGCTCCATGGATTATCAAGTTGGGTTAAACCCAGAAGATGCTCCAAGGATGCTCCATGGGGGTTACATAACCCATGGGTCATGGAAATGAAAGGTCATGACAATTAGGGTTTACATGGTGTAACCCTAATTGTAACATACTATATAAAGAAGCTATTCTTCACCATTTTCGGCAACTAGAGTGAATAAAATAGGGCTAGCCGAAAATACTAAGTGTTCTTATTCTCTTAAGAGTTTATTCCAAGTGTACTTGGTGTTGTGTGAAGCATTTGAGGCATCACACTTGAGGTTCTAGGCTCACAAGGTTTCAAAGGAATCCAAGCTACAAAGAGGTATGTAATTCTTACTAACTATTAGAATAAAAGATCCCCATGTATGCTAGATAGGATTATGAACCTTGGAAAATCATTTTGCATGTATCTTAGTCAAACATAGATCCAAGGTTTCTAGGGTTGCATGTACACCATAGGAGTGTTAGAATGCTCAAAACCTAAAAGGTAGTGGTAGAAGTATTGTAAGACTGCGGGGTTACATTTCACCCATGCATGAGTTGTTGGCCATTTTATGAAGTTGTGAGATTATGGTTTGACTTTGGGCTCTGTTTATCCATGCAAAGGCATAAAGTCATGAACTTTATGACTTTAGACGTCCATATATATATATATATATATATATATATATATATATATATATATATATATATATATATATATATATATATATATTAAATCCATTTAAGCTAGATGAAATATAATAATCATTAATGAATAAAGGCTAACCATTTGTTTTGGAGTTCGATGAATTCTAGAGCCTTTGGATGGATTTGAGTGGCCTTGCCATTTGTTACTAGAAAAGTGTGTGTTTGGATTTCCTTTAAGTCATGCACATGATTTTGGTCCTTATGGGCTTTTTGAGAGTTATGGTTTGAGTTATGGATTCATCTTGGTTAAGAAATGGATAAAGTCAGGAATTTTATCCATTAAGTCATCTAGGAGCTTTAGATTTGAGTTTTTGAGTTGTGGACATTAAGGGTTAAGAGCTTAATGGATTAAGTTGTTTTGACATTCGTCGCAAAAAGACATTTGGATATCTTGCGGCACAGATCACACTAAGTAAACACGACTATATTGGCTTCTAGTGACTATGTAACGAGCATAGAGATGTTTGCGACGCGGTGGTCGGTGGTTGTTGGCCATTGAATTTTTGACCAGTTTGACTTATGGTCAAACATGGAGGTTTTGGGTTATAGACTAAGGTTTGAGCCTCTGTTCGATTTAGGTGGTATGTGTAGCTGATTTCTGTATGACCCTAAGTGTTGTCTTATCGGTTCTTTGATTCAGTTGACTTTTCTCATTGTATTGTTTATGACATAGTTGTGGTGACATGATTGCATGTTGTGTTAGACTAGTAGGGTCTTGCTTAATGTTTATATGTTTGCATGTCTCGTTTTGCTGAAATAGGTCATAGGCTAAAACATCTATTGGCTGAAAACAAGCCATGGGCTGAAATAGGTCGTTGGCCAATACAGGCCATTGGCTGAAACAAATTGTTACTGTTATGTATGATATTCCGTGTTATATGTGATATTTTGGGGAACCCACTAAGTTTTAGCTTATAACTGTGAATTAAATGTTTTGATGCACTTATTCTAATCGTGGAAAGACAAAAACGTGATTGTACACACTCGTCAACAACTTTTATATTTTTGAGATTCCGCATTTATTATGTTATACTCAAATTTTGGGATTTGACTTATTTAACAAATGGTTTTATGGATATTATGATTTATGAAGTTAGGGCATTCTATCTTATTTAAAAAAAAAATAGTAAATCATATTCTCTTAGGGTCGTTCCTTGTGAATTCATTTCCATATAAGCCTTCGCTAATAATGTGTCAGCAAAAAGTTTAGATGTTAGATGGGATGTGAGACGGTTTGGGTAAAGAAAACACATATAGTTACATGACGTCTTTTCATATTACGATGGCTATATGATATGATTCCGTTGATGTTCTTTTCATATGATGTTTATATATTAACTTTCTTCAGTCAAAAATTTATGTCTTGTTAAGCTTTATATTCTGAAATGTTATTGCGATGCTTGTCTTAGGCAGGCTTTATAGCCTCACATATTATTGTGATGTTGTCTAAGTAGCACAGTTAGATATACTTGCGTTAGAGTCACATATGAGAGCTTGGAGATACGTACGTATAAGAGGTTGGAGATATACTGGTATTTAATGTTATGAGGTGTTTTTGGCTTTTGATTTACTATTAATGTTTTAATGATGTTTGATGTGTGATCGAGATATTTCTTGTGTTTTTTTGTTATCAAACATTGTATTTATTTAATGCTTAAAAATATTTGTGATTTTTCTTTGCAATATTCTTATTAAAATATAATAAAAAAATATAGAAAAAAAAAACAAATTGAACCGACAATAACAAATGTACATGAAATAGGTTTTCAAAAATGGTCCTTCATTTATGAAATCGTTTTGGTGACTTAAATTTACTAAATTAACTCTAAATTTGCCATTTTGACAATTCGTTTTCACTTCTACCTATTAAGACTCGTATACAATTTTTTAACAAATCTTTTTTAAATGGCAATTAGCAAACTTTAAAACAACCATTATCTCTTTATCAATTATCGACTATATATATAAAAGTAAATCCATTAAGACTAGATGACATTTAATAACCATTATTAAATGAGGGCCAACCATTTGTGCTCAAATTTAATGCTTGATAAGCATTTTCACTCATTTAATAGATGCCACAATCTAAATCTACACTAAGATTCCAAAATAGTACCTCTCATAAATTCTTGTATAATTGTTTTGTTAATACAATAGATGATGTATTGCGAATTATTCTACCTACCTTACCCTAAACTTCTCTCTTGTAACTATTGATAACAACCATATCAAAAATATCAATAATATTCTGATTTATGACACATATTGTATCCCACATTTAGGATGCATTCTATTATTTACATAGAGTGGACCAAAGACCAAATTTATTGAAATTTAAAATAAATGCATCTTGGACCATCATCCTCATAAATTTTGAATTGACAGTTTAGCACATCTTCATAAAACTTTCTCCCCAAAATACCCCTCCTTTAAATCTTTATAATTTATTTAATTTTTACCAGCATATTATATTATATATATATTTGAAGTAACGATAAAAACAAGCAACCTCAATGCATATGCAAATTTAGAAAAGAATATAAACAAAACGAACACATGGTGAAGAATCTTTTACAGATCAACACCAAACAAGATAAAAAAAAAATAGAAATCCAGCAAAATTTTGAAAGAAACACAATTTAATAAAAGAAGATTCACTAAATATTCTTCTTCACAACATGTTTTTTTTTGTCATCATTCATTCACACACGCTAAAAACACCACCACTAGGTGTAAAAAAAAAAAAAAAAAACTACAAGCACATGAAATTCCGCTACTTGTATATATGCTTTACTAGATTGCCACAAATGCCCCTCCTACTACTTCATTCCTCCATTAATGGAAGGTAATCTAAAACTAAACCTCCCTTTCTTCAAATCCTAATAACCAGCAAAAAAGACGAAAATACCCTTCTTCAAAAGGATTCAGCCAGTCTTTATTTAAACCTCTCCTAAATTCCTACCTTGTTAGTCGAATCAGACCCTATATAAACAATTTTTTCCATAATTCCAAAACCACCCTTCCGTCAAATTTCCATCTTCCAAACCACATTTCCCAAACTACCCTCGCACGGCTTCTCCAAAGCCACGACCTTGGCACAATGAGAAGCTTTTCCCGGTCGAGGAAGCTCGGAAGTCTCGCTAACGGAACAAGTTCTCAAATCAGCAGGAGGGATAAAACAGTCATTTGACAACCCGGGGACATTGAAAGCGACCTCTTCAATACTCCAAACTTCCTCCATTCTTGTCTTTGTGTGACTCATTGCCATTTCACCGAATCTGAAAAGGGTGACAATGGAACGACCCGAATGAGCAATCATGATTCCATCAACGGATCGATAATCTTCCATGAATGAGTTAATGGTGGTTTCCCAATAAACAGCATCACCACCATTGGTTTGGATTCGGGTCAAATGGGAATCTTCCATGTGAATGATTAAACCCGTTTTTTGACTGAAATACCCAAAAAGGACATGTCGTATGATCTCGGCTGGACCTTCACTTCTTGCTTTTAGTGTTTTTGGATCCGCGGATAATTTCAGGATGAAGCAATCTTCACCGTTGATTTTTTTCTCTCCTATGCATTTTGCATCCACAAACATATTTGCAGTTGTTCTTGGATCAAGACCCTGCATTTATCAAAAATCCCAAAAATGTCTTTTTTAAAAAGCCAATTCACCACTTTAAATATGCTATTTTTCGTTAAAAAAAATCAAATAAGTAATATTTTGTTATTTTTCCAATCAAACAGAAAAGTTTCTTACATTTTTTCCATATAAACCAAGTTTCACTGAAAATTTTGCTTATGTGGCATTTAAATTAAAATGAGTAATATTTTGATGAATTATGTGAAAAAAAAAATAATAGCAGTGGTTACACCACAAAATTGGGCAAAATATAATTTGGGTTTTATGCAGAAAAATCCCATAATTTTGAGAAAATAAATTTGATAAAGTCCTACAGATTATTTAATTTTGCACGATAATATGTCATTTCCTGTTAAGTAAAAATAAGGATTTTTCGTTAATTTGGGCAGAATATTAACTAATTGAGACTTTTCTGTTAAATTTTTTTTTTACAACTTTATCAAAATCTTTCCCAAAATAATGGGACTTTTCTGTATAAAAACAAATATAATTTTGTTCTTTTGTAAATTGTTTTAATTATAACCGACAAGTCGTTTTCATTACTTTTTTTTTAAATATCACTTAAGCAAAATTACAGATCAAATTCAAAGCTAATATAACATGTCAAAATGGTAAATTTGGAAAAACATCTCAAACTTTTATGATTTGACTGAAAAAACAAAATCAAATTTAGCGGTTTTAATTTATCGTAAATTTGTGGTAAAAAATTTATTTAAAAATAAAATAAAACGATTACCTGAAGAGCACGGCGGAGGGGTCTAACCGGGCCTTTGGCGGTGTGAGCACCGAGCCATGGTGTATGCCGCCAGACAAGCTTCCCGTTGCAGCCAGCATGAACCTTGCTGCCACCAACAGCAAGCTCAACATACCACATATCAGGATTCATCTGCCATAATACAAATCCACCAGATTCAGCAGATTTTGCAGAATGTTTGTTCTTCATCACCCTTGATGCAGTTTCAAATTCAGATGCCACCATCTTCACTTTCCCCATTGCATAAGCGTTTTTAATGGAGTTTTGAAGCTTTTGGCCTCCGGATGCTGCTGTGTATTGTTGCAGTATGTATTGAGCAGATGAACTTTCCTATAATAACAAGAAAATTAATGTGATTACTAATTAGATATTTAAATTTGATGAAGTCGAGAGGAATGAATGATGATGTTTCTTCCGTAATTCTTGGGAGGGAACAATCTTGAATGGAATAAACGGGATTTTTACGAAACTTGATGAGCTAGAAATAAAATAATATTTCTTGGGTACACAAAATAGTCAACTCTCGATTTTTGAATATTGGGATATTTTGCGATTTGAATTCGAATTTGTAATGAGTGACGTTGGGCTTATTGCTTTGAAATGATTAATTTAGGTTAAGAATTGAGAGGATGAACAGTGGATCGGTATTACCCTTTTTGCTGAATCAAGAATGAAATCGAGTTTCATGTGAAGATCTATTTTGGGTTTTGGAAATCATTGCGCTGAATTTTGGGTTTGTACGACAAAGGGGTAAGAAGATACAGATCTTGGAAAACGAAGGAAGTTCTAAATCGAAAAGGTCTTGAAACAATCGAGCAATGATTGAAGGTTTTAGAGGTTTTAATTTCAATTTAATTAACTTGGTTTTATTCCGGGAAGTATTTAAATCACGCAACCGTGGAGGGCGGAGCATTTGTGTGGCCCTACCAAACACCCACCGGAAAACCCTTTACAGATTCGTAAACAAACTTTCTGCAGGGTCATGTTACCCTGTTTATAATAAACCTTGTTTTCGGGTGTAATTTGGAACTTCAGGTGTAGAACTGTTCATTACAACAGCTTGACAACGACAATGGCGGAAAATGATGTTAGCGCTAGTAGAAAAGTGACCCTAAAGTCACATGAAAAAGATATTGAAAAAGGAACACTTACAATAGGAGTATCCTTAATGCTAAGGTGAGGCAGAGGGTCACTGGAACTAACGTTCACCGGAGCAAGCGGCGCACCCATAACTCCGAGCAAAAGTCTCAGATCAGACCTCTGTTTGTACGCCATAGAAGACGTCATGGAAGGAGCCCTAGATAAATGCCCCTTCATCCATTGCCCGATACCCGACCCGGGACGCTTGGTCTCCCCGAGGTCTGAGGCGGCCGGATCGGGGCCTTCAATCAACGGCGCCAGCGTTTCACCACTCAAACTCCCGGATCTTATAACCACCGGCTCCGGTTTCTGCAACTGTTTAGGTTTCAGTCGAAGAAACCCCGTCATTGGCGAGCTACTACTCCTCGCCGGACTCTTGCCACGTGACCTCGCCGGCGATAAACCACGGACTACTTCGTCTCTTAAAGCAGAGAAAAAACCTTGTTTCCTTTCCATTTTTTGTCAAAACAACAAAACGAACAGTCCTGATTCTTACTTTAGAAAGATGTACAGCAAGAAGGAGGTATTAAATGGAATCTAGAGAGAGAAATGGTGAACCATTTTAATGGGGTTTTGAGTGTGAATTTGCAGAGACGAAATGGGTGAAATAACTGTAAAATTTGTTGGGATTTTGGTTTGTTTGTATTGCTAATTCCACTGTTGAACTGCGAGAAGAATGGTGCTTTTTTCACAGAGGAGGGGTTATAGGGAAGATAGGGAAGTTATACTGTACGACACTCCCTATGGAAAGTATGGTAGGCTGTACTGTAGTGGACAGTGGAGAGTCAAGATCACCTGTGGCGCGTCATATAGTAGGAAACGAAAGGGTGAAAAGACTATTGTTGGGAAACGCCGCGGCGCGTGAATTCAACCCAACGTTTTTGATTAGAAGATTTTTATGTTTTTTTTAAATATATGTTTTTCTTATACAACCTTTTTATTATTAAATTTTCGCCATCAAAAATTAAAAATATAATATAATTTAAGATACAAAAACTCCAATATTCACATATAATATTTATAAGGTAAAAAAAACAAACAAACCCTCAACATAGTTTATTAAAAAAAAAACACTACAAATTAAACTTTAACATTGTTTATCACAAAAGGAAAAATAAAACATCACAATTAGTTTGAATTTAAACCGGTAATAAATCCTTCCCTGTAAAAAAATAAAATAATAAAAAAAATAACCACAACAAATACCATAAAAATATTTTGTTAAACTACCTTGACATAGACGGACATCGTTTTCGGTATGGATATTAAAGAAAAAATAAATATCAATCTTTGTGGAATTTGTAGGCAACCGAGTCTACAAATTCCACAAAGATTGACATTTATTCTTTCTTTAATATTCATACCGAAAACGATGTCCGTCTATGCCAATGTACTTTAAAAAAATATTTTTATGGTATTTGTTGTGGTTATTTCCTCTTTTTTTTACCGGTAACCATTTGTTACCAGTTCAAATTCAAGCTAATTGTGATTTTTTTTTTTTTTTTTTTGTAATAAACAATGTTGGAGTTTATTTTGTGGTGTTTTTTTAACAAACAATGTTGAGGTTTTGTTTGTTTTTTTACCTTAAAAATATTGCATGTGAATGTTGGAGTTTTTTGCACCTTAAAATATATTGTATTTTTAATATTTGATGGCGAAAATTTGATGGTAAAAAGGTTGTATAAGAAAAACATATATTTAAAAAAGGGAAAAAAACAGAAAAAAAAGATTAAAAAAAACTATTATTAAAAAAAAATAGTAAAAAAAAGGTTAGAAAGCTAAAATAAAAGTTGTCATTTAAAAAAATATATATATAAAAACAATAAAAAGGTGAATAAAAGAGAAAAAAAAATAAGATTTAAAAAAAAAAAACTAAAAAGAAAACTAAAAAGTAAAGAAAATAAGAAAAATACCATTTTGGTAAATATTTTCGAAAGAACACTAAAATGGTAAATATTTTTTTCAACTACCCTATTATGGTTAAAAACTCAAAAAACATGACAGGAGATACAAAAACAAGAGAAGAAAAAAAGACCGAAAAAAGGGGTAAATTTAAATCTTGCAATAGCATTCTAAAATTGGATCACAACTTAATTCTATTCATCTTAATTGTAGACATTTCAATTTAATACACTAATCCATAAGTATGAGAGGGATTGAACCTCTTGAGTCAACATCAAATGCGACTTCAACTTTGACGATTAGGCTTTAAGGTTTCTGTAGCTCCAGACCACCCAAATGAACACCAACATTATGGCTTCGTGAATCGGTGACAATCTTTGGTGACCACCTAGCTTTGATCTACATTTAAGCAACTCATGCACCGAAACAGAGGGGTATTCTAACAAATGCCACCAACTGCACACTTGTTGCCAGATGTCTATCAACGTTGGGCACTCGACAAAAATATGGTCCATCATTTTTGGGGATTCGTTGCATGTCCTACAAATGCTCATTGACCCAGTACCGAGTTTGTTGAGATTTTCCATAGATGGTAGCTTACCATGACAGATTCTTCAGGCCAAAATATCCATTTTCTCAGGTACAAGAGGATTCCAATACCAACTAGCAACCGATTGTAGGTGGATCGACTTGTCAATGAGATTTATGAGTATCGACTTGACCATTTAACTTATTAAATGTGTTCATACATCATGAACACATTTAACAAGTTAAATGGTTAAATGTATACAAAAACAGAAAATTGTCTAAATATGAACAACTTTTTATAAATTTCTTAAGAATTTTTATAATTTCTTACAATATTTCTGTAACACCCGAAAGCTAGAAAGTTAATTGTGGAATTATGTTAATTTCTAGTTGAACTAGGCGAGTTGGAGGAACCAACTCGGCGAGTTGAAGATGAAGAATCGTGGATTTAATGGGTCTACTCTACGAGTTGATGAGCCTTAACTCGACGAGTAAAAGTTGGCTTGATCGCGAAGTTTAATGAGGCAACTCGATGAATTGAGGAGCCTCAACTCGGCGAGTTGGCCACTCATAAGGAAACCCTAATTTTAGTGTTTTACACCCTATTTAAACACCTTAAGTCCCAGGTGTTGGCCTCATTTCCAGCCTCCATAGCCCTTAACCTTAATCTCGAAACCCTAGAGCCTCCTTGAGTGTTGTGAGATCATGGTGGGTGTGTTTTGGTGTATATGAAGATCATTGAAAGAAGAAAAGCTTGGTGCAAAGTGGTGGTTCGAGTAGGAGCTTACAGATTTGGGTTCTTTGCTCTATTTCCAGCGTATTTTAGGTATAAAGTCCTAACCTTGCTTAATATTTGATTAGATCTCCTTATGTTGGGTTTTGTGGTGTTTTGTCCTCTTTTTGGGGATGATGTTGGAGTAAAGTCATTTTAGGGGTTATTCTTCCAAATTTGGCTTGGTTTTGGTACCCTTAAGGTTAAAGGTGCAAACTTTATGAGGATTTTGGTGTCATGCATGCATTAAGTCAACTATTAAGTCCATTCCAAGCTCAAGAGCTTCATTTAGACATGCATGAACGTAAAGTTGGCAACTTTACATGGTTTTCCAGGGCGGTCCAGATAGACTGAAGGCCTGCAAGGCGGACCAGTCATGCCGAAGGCCCAGAGAACAATCCATACAGGATGTATGCCCGGTGAGGCGATCCAGACATATTGAAGGTTCTATGAGCGGTCCAGACAGGATGTAGGCCCGGTGAGGCGGTCCATACATGTTGAAGGCTATGTATGCATGTTGTTATTTGTACATGTTATTTGCTTGAGTGTTGGTACTTTGGGGGAACTCGCTAAGCTTTGTGCTTACAGTTTTGGTTTATGGTTTTAGGTATTTCAGCTGATCGTGGAAAGGTGAAGGCGTGACCGTACATATCCTTGCGTTTTGGACTTATGATTTCTGGGAAACTCTGATAATGTGAACGTTTTGAAAACTATGTTGAAAGAGATTTTGATTTTTAAATAATGTTTTGGGAACAACGGTTTTTGTAAATACTTCTATAGAAAAAGGGTTGTTTTGATAAGTTTAAATTTATATGAAATTTTTGGGATGTTACAAGTTGGTATCAGAGCCTTGGTTTGAGTGAATTGGAGGAACACTCGTGTGAATCCAGTCTCAAACTAAGGAAAAAGATTTTCAAATAGTTTTCAAAATACTTAAGGAGGATGCGATGTGTAAGATCAGCCGGAGCCAGTAAGTAGACCCCAAAATACCATATTGTTATTTGATATTGTGATATGTTAGAACAGCATGCTAATGATAGGCTAAGGATATTCAAGAATTGCATGATAGAATTGTCTGATTATATGATGCATGATAGCCTAGGATTCTCTTTTATATGAAATTGACATCATTACTATAGTTGCTTAGTGTATGAATCATAGTTGTACATAACTAAGGTTCTATAGCCTGAGAATATTTGGTTTGGCTTTATTTCCTATTCCTTATCTGGTTGTGGGTTTAGAGTAGGACCGAGTATTCGACTGTCTATAGGATCCAATGTTACATATAGCTAGCATACGCGAGCGCTGCAGGGTTGGTGGAAGTTTCATGAGCGGGTGTAGTGTATAGTGGGCCAACGCGAGGAATGATTAGCCACTCTTGAGAAAGTGAAGGCAAAGCGAAGGTGTACTTGTGGTGATCGAAGTTGGAGATCTAGGATTTCGCGCGAGGATGTGTCTGATTTTATTGCATTTTAGTGCTATTCGACTTCTCTAATCGAATGCTGCTTGCTTTGTGCGTTGTGGAAACTCATGAGTGATGTGAGTTATCCATTAAGTGAATATGTCAGTTCACATGTGAAAAAGGTTGGATAATCTCAGAAGTAGAGGTCGTGATGAGATGGGAGGTTCTGAAGTCTCCATCTGAGATTCAAAGTTTTCTAGGATTGACAGGCTATTATTAGAGATTCATTCAGGGCTTCTCCAAGATAGTCGTACCCTTGACTCGGCTGACGAAGAAAGCCGTGGTTTTTCGTCGGGGGCTTGAGCAACAAGCAACATTTGAGACACTAAGGCAGAGACTATGTGAGGCTTCAATCCCTGCCAGAGGACGTGGAGGATTTTGTGGTATACTGCGATGCGTCCATCTAAGGGTTGGATGCAATATTGATGCAGAGAGAGCATGTTATCGCCTACGCCTCGAGGCAGCTGAAGCCTCACGAGGCGAACTACCCGGCACACGATTTGAAGTTGGGGGTTGTTGTCTTCGCCCTCAAGATTTTGCGACACTACCTCTATGGGGTCCGATGTACCATTTACACGGACCACAAGAGTTTGAGGTACCTCATGGATCAGCCGAATCTGAACATGAGGCAGTGTCGGTGGCTAGATGTGGTGAAGGATTACGATTTTGAGATCCTCTACCACTCGGGGAAGGCCAATGTTGTGGCCCACGGACTTAGTCGCAAGACAGCCCCGATTAGAGACATTTGATTGAGGATGACGGTAGTGACTCCGCTGTTAGAGCAGATCCGAGAGGCACATGTTGAGGGTTTGAAGGAGGATCGTTGGAAGTGCGAACGCATCATCGGCCAGGTGGCCTTGTTTGACAATGACACTATGACAGTCGTGGGCTGCTGACCCTGCATGGGAGGGTCTGGGTTCCGTACTAGGGCGGAGTACGGCAGATTTTAATTGATAAGGCCCAAAAATCCAGGTTTTATATCTATCATGGGGCGACGAAGATGTATAGAGATCTTCGTCCTGACTATTAGTGGCCCTGCATGAAGCGGGATGTAGCCTGGTACGTTGAGAGATGTCTGACCTGCAGGAAGGTCATGGTAGAGAACCAGAGGCCTCACGACAACACGCATCCATTGGATATCCCTACGTAGAAATGAGAATATATTACTATTGATTTCATTACAAAGCTTCCGAGGACCGCACTGGGACTGGATTCGATTTGGGTCATCGTGGATCGATTGACCAAGATCGCCCACTTCATACCAATCCAGGAGAGTATCTCGGCTGAGAAGTTGGCCCAACATCTATATTCGAGAGGTTGTAGCACGACAGGAGTGCCGGTCTCCGTAATTTCTGATAGAGATGTGTGGTTCACTTCCAGATTCTGGAAGAAGTTTCACGACGAGTTAGGTATTCGTCTGCACTTTAGCATTGCTTTTCACCCACAAACGGATGGTCAGAGCGAGCAGACCATTCATACAGTGGAGGTTATGCTGCGGGATTATGTTCTAGACTTCAGTGGTAGCTGGGATACCTACCTTCCCATGGCAGAGTTTTCCTACAAAAATAGCTAGCACGCGAGTATTCACCGTCCTCCCTTCAAAATGTTATACAAGAGGAAGTGCAGGACCCCGATATGCTGGGATGAGGTTGGACTTAGGGGCATGGGGAATACCAAAGTGGTACTTAAGACAACGGAGAGGATCCAACAGGTTCAGAGTAGGCTTTAGACTGCTCAGAGTCGGCAGAAAAGTTATTCCTACAACCCGAAATTTCTATTTTGAACAATCATTCACTTCAATAGAAATCAGAACTATTTTTGCTATCTGTTAAGCATTTTAGAGTCAGTTTAAGTGTTTTAAAGCTTAGTACTTCAAGGAATAACAGGAGGGTGGATGCCCTAGGTTCATTGTGCATCATTTTCGCAAAAACTCCAAGAGTTAGGAGTTTTCGGCCCAAATAGTGTTTGGACCGAAAACCCCCATGAGTATATATATGACACTTAGCCACATTTTTCACTTTTTCACTCTTTCAAGAACAAGAACCGAAATCCTCTCAAGTATCATTTGATTTTTCCTTCTAGATCTTTAAGATGTAAGTGTTTCTTACTCTATCTAGTTGATTCCTCCCATATTCAAGTGTTTTACATGATTTCATCCATGAAATCATTCCATTTATGTAGATCTTCAAGTGTTCTTAGTTACACCAAGAATACCAAGAACACACACTAGTGTTTTGGGCCGAAAGCACCCTTTTTTGCTTCCATATTGTAAGTATTTATCTCCTATACTTGTTATCTAGTAGGGATACTTAATTTAGAGCCTTGAAATCATCATTTTTCCAAGAAAAAAAGGAGTTTTCGGTTAGTGCATCTCCTTAAACCAAAAACCCTAAAGAAAGGTGTCTTTAAGACCTTAAGCCTTTCCTAATGCTTAGTATTAAGTCTAGAACACTTCTTTGCTTGTTGAAAGCCCTTGGAAATCACCTTATGCATCAAAGAACAAGAGTTTTTGGCCAACCTTTTGGACCGAAAACCACAAGAAACATACCACTTGGACCGAAAGCCCCCTTAAGTGGCTATACAACCCTTAGATGCAACCCTTGATACTACTAGCACTTGAATCAAAGTGTTTTTCCATATCCTTGGGTGTCTTAACTTGGTTAATTAGTTGTTAAATGACTAATTGGATACATATACGTGTTATTATATGATAAATAGGATTCGTGTGTGTGCTCAAGTCCTCACTTGACACTTAGCATCCTATATCATCCGTTCATCCAAACCACTCACTACAGGTGAGTTTATACCCCTTAATCAACCTTTGAAATGTTATTAAATGTTTTTAAATGATTTTATGGGGGGGGGGGGGGGGAATACAGGTTGAATCATGTTAGTTATTATATCAATCACATGTGATTAATAACTAGCATGCAAATGGAATTTCTATAGTTTAAACTGTCTTACCAAACAAATGACTTCAAACTGTTATTCAAACTATTTTACAGGGCAAACTCTTTATCAAATTCACTTTTGAATACTAAACCTTTCTTTTACAGTTTTTAAACTTATATATTGTTAAAACCATTTCTACTACATATATAGTTATATAGATAAGGTTTGAAGGACTTAGGAGAGATAACCCACTTTACTTTCTGTCCTTGTTTGGTTGTGGTCTTAAAGTACCTGATTGTTTGTCCGAGTGTCGTTGAATCCTTAGTTATATATTATGTATATATGTATAAATATAAAGACTTTTATCTCAGTTCAGTACATTTAGTCATACAAACAAGTCTACTAATAAACTATAATAGGTATAGTTTAGGGTTATACTACTTACTACTTCTAGTCCAATGAAGCATACAAGAGTCAGTTCATTCATGAGTCATTACTTATTACTATGAGAACATATACAACTATACTATGATGAGAGCATATACAACTACACTATGATGAGAACATATACAACTATACTATGATGAGAACATATACAACTATACTATGATGAGAACATATACAACTATACTATGATGAGAACATATACAACGATACTATGATGAGAAAATATACAACGATACTATGATGAGAAACAATACATTACATATACAAGTATACTTTAACATAAATGTGATCCACTGTATCGGAGCACGCCTTCATTGTCATGACCCGAGTTGTAGCCAGAATCTCCTGGAGGGAGAGCGTGAGTTTGCGTATAGATCTATAATGGATTGACTATCCTACACCTTGTTGCTAGCTACAGCGGGACCTGGAGGTCTTCGGGTGCCAAATGTCATACCTTTTGACGACTTACGTTGTCGTGTTTTCCAGTCGATAGTATGGTACAATTAATCACATAATACCTTGATATAAATCCGGTTTAAGGTAGTTAGTACAACAGTAGTTCCTATAATACAACACTAAAGTACTACATTAATTTACCTTTTACATTTATTTGGTGATTACTTCACTTAAACATTAATGTACAAACTATATTTTGATAATGATAGTTACACTTGGGAAAAATTATACACTTTTACAAAAAACAAACATACAAAACAGTTGTGCCTTGGTAGAAGGCTACTTTTAGTAGAAAATATAGGATTTTCTAGGAGTTACAAACTTTTACAAACACTTACAAACATTCACATACTTTTACTACAAACTTTTACAAATTCGTACATCAAACACTATTTCAAACATTTTGATACAAACATAGACACTAAATACTTATGAACTCACCAGCTTTAATGCTGATAAACTCTTTCAAAATAACTTGTATTCTCAAGTCATAACTAGACAGGTACCGATGCCAACTTTTGAGAAGATGGAGCGCTTTCAAGACTCATCTTATATTTTGATTTATGTTTTGGTGTCTTATATACTACAGAACACGCTTGTATTAAAATTATATATTTAATGCAATGGATGATGTTGTTTACTTGCTTACTATTATACTGTGTTGTGATACTGTACATGACATCCCTCGCCCCAGAACGTTTCCATCGTTCTTGGTTTTGGGGTGTGGCAGATTGGTATCAGAGCATTGCTTATAGTGAATTAAGTATATCAACCCATAAAAGATATACTAACTATAAACACATTGAGATTAAAACACTCTGAACAAGAGTCTATACTTTTAAATAATAAAATATTTAACTAAGTATACAAGTCTGCATTCATACTAAAATCAGTGTCACAATGACAAATACAAAAGTATTACGATTGTTGAATATCACAAGTAAGCTCGGGGATGTATGGTCAGTGTAACACCTCGAGTTCAGAAGTGCAAGTTCAGGGTTCTTAGTGTAAATAAGGAAGGTCGACTCGGTGAGTCGATGGATAGACTCGGCGAGTCGAATCGTGATTCTAATCAGGTGTTAAGTGACAAACTCAGCGAGTCGGAAGTGGACTCGACGAGTTGGTGCTGAAGGGAGAAAACCCTAATTCCGGGAGTTGTGCCCTATATAAAGCACATTATAGCCACCCTTAGCCTCTTTGCTACCCATTTGAGATCCAGAAACCCTTATCTCGTGTGTGACTCCAATGTTGAGAAGATTGAAGCTTTGAAGAAGGAATTGGTGAAGAGAAGTTGGAGGAAGTTGAGGATAGCATCAAGAGAGCTTGTGGATCTGAAGTCTACATCAGTTTAGACTCATCTCTAAGGTAAGAGGACCTTACCTTAAGCTATTTCCTTGTTATTTCATCCATGGTGTGTGATTTGGGGTTCTTTAGCATGGTTGGGATCTATTTCGGGTATAGAGACTAGATATGAGGTTGCAACTTCAGATCTAGGTTGGTTTGGAGCCATGTGATCAGAAAGTGATAGCTTTGGGGCGTGATTGAGAGTGTCCTGGCCTTAAACCTTCATTTTTAGCTTGTTGGAGCTTGTTGAGCTTTGCATGCACGTAAAGTTGGAAACTTTACGTGTGAATCTGGCCCTAGGAGTCCAGATATATGTATTGGAAGCATTGGAATGACCTGAAATCGTCTGGATGAAGATGTCACTCCTGGACTCGGCGAGTCACATGGGTGCACTCGACGAGTTGTTTGAATATGTGCATGGACTCGGCGATTTGGAAGAACAACTCGGCGAGTCTGTTGAAGATTGCCTTGGACTCGGCGAGTCTGGTTCTGAAGTCCTAACCTTTTTGGTTGAGTTGTGAATCGGTGAGTCGAGGGACGACTCAGTGAGTTGAGCAGGAAGTGACTCAGAGCTTATTGGACTCGATGAGTCTTAGGGCGACTCGGCGAGTTGAGTCGTGGCATGGGAGTTTCTGAGCATAGGAACTCGACGAGTCAACGGGTTGACTCGGCGAGTAGGGTCAACCAGGAAGGTTGACTTTGACTGAGGACTTTGAGTTGGACCAAGGGTTGAGCAGTTTGACTTCCAAGGGTATTTTGGTAATTATTGGTGCTTATTGGTTTTGGTTATTTGGTAATGATCAGTGGTGGAGTTCGTGCTGGTGGTCGGAGCAGCGTGGTCATATTTCTTCAAGTCGGCAATTGCAGGTGAGTTATCCTCACTATATCGACAGGGTCTAAGGCACCAAGGCCGACCCTTTATCGGATGGAAATCCGAGTAGTTGGTATGTTATTGCTTTGCTATATGTTTGCATCCTGGTAGTTAGGATGGTATATGTTAGAGACCTGGTTAAGGTCGAAATCCTGGTATATAGGATGATGCTATGTTAGTGACCGGTTAGGTGCACATGGTATATGTTTATGTGCACATGGTATATGTTTATGTGCACATGGTTGATTGACTGGGGTTGGGTTAAGGCGGGTCCTGTTGTGTGCTGTAGGCCAACATACCCAGGGCGGACCAGATATCCCGAAGGCCCAGCGAGCGGTCCGGATAGGCTGTAGGCCCCACGAGGGCGGACCAGACGTGTCGAGGCTCGGAGAATGGACCAAGCCGACTAAAGGCCCGGTGCGGGCAGACCAGTCATACTGTAGACTTAGAGAGTGGACCAGGTGGGTTGAAGGCTCGGTGCGGGCGGACCAACCACACTGCAGACTCGATGTATATGGCTAGACTTGGAGGGTGGACCAGGTGGACTAAAGGCCCGGTGCGACGGACCAGTCACACAGTAGACCCGAAGTGCATGGTTGTTCTGTTATGATATGATATGTTATGTGTATGGTATATGTGGTTGGTATTTTTGGGGGTATCTCACTAAGCTTTCGGGCTTACAATTGTGGTTTAATGTTTCAGGTATTTCAGGAGACCGTGTCAAGGCAAAGGCGTGATCGTACCGCTCCTCATGTTTTATGTGGGGTTCTGGGAAATACTCTGATAATAAATGAACTGAAAACATTTTTCTAATGAATTAATGAAATTTGGTTGTTTTTGAAAGTTTAAATTGGTTGAAAAATCCAGGATGTTACAAGTTGGTATCAGAGCCTTGGTTTGAGTGAATTGGAGGAACATTCGTGTGAATCCAGTCTCAAATCAAGGAGAGTTTTCAAAAGAGAATTTAAAATGGTTTTCAAAATGAGTAAAGGAGGACACGGAGGTACGATCAACCGGAGCCAGTAAGTAACCCCAAAATACCATCCAAGTTATTTGATTATGTGAAATGTTAGAACAGCATGCTAGTACTAGGCTAGGGATCTTCAGGAATTGCATGATAGAATTGCCTGATTATATGATGCCTGCTAGCCTAGGGTTCCCTGTTATGTGAGGTAGTTAGCAGTTCCTCTAGAGGCGAGGATTGAGTGTTGTCGCGTATATGTTTATCGCTAGGTTGTTGTGGTGATACTTGATATAAATATGGGTAGGTGTGGAAGGTAGTATGGGCCCGTACTACTGAAAGCACAGGACCCATACGCATATCAAGGAAGTCACAACCCCTAGGGTCGGGTTGGGAGTGGGTTCCCAGGTTATTGGAGAAGCATATGATTTTTGGCGGTGTATTTCCAGTATGGTGGTTACGAGGCATGCCGGGGGTGGATCCGGGTCAGGATCGGGATCAGGAGAGGTCGGTCAGGGTGGATCAACGCCACCCGAGGTCATTGGTCGGATGAGTACGGATGAGTTGGATGCTAGGATTGTGAGATCCTGCATGATGAGATTGCTGCTATGTTCAGGGCGGAGATGCTGGAGATGTTTGGGTCGATCAAGACCGCCTTGGTTGAGTATTTTGATGAGCGTTATGCGGCTCTTGCAGATACGGCTTCCGAGGCAACTGCAGCGGCTGTAGCAGCGACAGGTGGAGGAGCCGGTCAGGGTTTTCAGTATCGGGACTTCGATAATACGAAGCCCCCTACTTTTGATGAAGTTTAGGATCCGATTGTTGATATGCGATGGTTGTCAGATGTGGAGGGATGTTTCTTCACATGTTCATGCCCTGCGTATCAGAGAGTGAAGTGTGCTCTGAACCTTTTGAGGCTCGGGGAGAAGGATTGGTGGAGGTTGACTACGGGATCTTATTCGGATGCGCAGCGGGCTGCAGTTGCATGGGATCAGTTCCGGGAGATGTTCAGTACCTGTTTTGTTCCACGGGTTGAGAGGGAGAGGTTGGCTCAGGAGTTCTTGGAACTGAGACAGGATTTAGAGTCTTTGACGGAGATCACCAGGATGTTCACTGAGAGGGCGATGTTTTGCCCTAATTTTTCTTCGGAGCAGGCTCAGATGTCTCGATATTTGAGTATGCTCAAGAGGGATATCAGGCAGTTTGTGTCTACGCAGAAGAGCGAGACTTTGCTGGAGTTGCAGGAGGCCACTCGGCAGCGTGAGTTGGAGATTGAGTTACAGTTGCAAGAGCGGAGGCAGGCCTTGGTGCACTCGCATCCAGCGCCGAAACAATCCAAGACCGTTGATTCCCGGTTGGGAGATCAGGGTAGCCACACTTGTGAGAAGTGTGGGAAGGGTCATACCAGAGTTTGTAGGTCTAGTGGTGCGTGCCGCAAGTGCGGGAGATAGGGGCATTATGCGAGGGATTGTCGGCAGTCAGCCCTGGTTCAGGATTTGAGGATTTGTTATCATTGCCATCAGGTTGGTCACATGAGGCCCAACTGTCCACAACTTGTTTCCAGGCTAGTGGAAGTTCCAACACCGACCACTTTAAGGACTACTGGTGGGGGCCAGGGTGCAGCAGAGCCTCCGAGGGCTCAGGGGCGCGCTTTTCAGCTCACAGCAGAGGAGGTCAGGGCAGAGTCGGATACGGTTGCGGGTATGTTTTCGTTTCGTGGTTGTCTGGTTATCTTGTTATTTTGTGGTGTTGTATTTTATTCGCCGTTCTACGTATTTCATGGGTTGGTTGAAAGTGATAGTAGCCAGGAGTTGTAAGTGGTTAGCATCCAAGGGATTGATGGTCATAATTTGGTTGTATGGTCTTGTTGTCGGATATAGCAATTGCGATTTGAGAAGTGTTCAGCGGAGAGTCGAACTCCCATAGAGTTCGAGATGTACGATGCTGGAGGAGTGATTTTGAGGAGGTTTCTCGTTTTAGAGGAATCAATTCATGGATAAGGGGAAAATGTTGAGTAGGGTTGTTTAAGCGATGCCGGTTGGGTCACCTGTAACGCCCGTAGATCAGGGCTAGTCAATTTAGAGACGATAAGCGTCAAAAATGACTTTTTTGGGAAATACTATTTAGAAGGAGTAAACTTAACTAAGATTTAGTTTATGTTACTAGGTTTCCGAATATATAAAGAACGTCGAAATCCGAGTTATAACGAAGAAGTTATGACTTGTCGAAGTTTCGCGACAGAACCGACACGACACAGCGCGACGTAAATAGTGAATTTACATTAGAGCGATATTTATCCAAAACAATCTAAATGATAATTGAAGTTCTCATCGATATTAGTGCAACAACAGAAAGACAGACGAAAACGGACGTCAAACGAAGGAGTTATGAGTTTATAACGGAGTTTTCCTGTCCCGGCCTACTAAAAATAATATATAAGTAATATAATTATAATATATTAAAAATAAAGTCAAAATTAGCCAATGGAATCTAAACGAGAGTTTTAGAGCATAATCTCACCTTCGCGTCGATATAAAGAACGTCGAAAACAGAGTTCGTATGCGAAAGTTATGAATTTCTGAAGTTCGGGGCGCGAAACCCCAAAATTGTCAGATACCACGACGTGGCAAGCAGTGCCACAACGTGGCCAGTCTTCTGACACCTCCGGGAGTCTCCTAAATGCAAGTTGCGATGACGCATGCAGTGACGACCAAGCCCACGACGTTGAAAAAGGTGCCACGACATGGCAAGGGCCAATTTTGCCCTATAAATAGATTTGAAGGGCCAGCCGAGTTTGGTTGCTCATTCTCTCATATCTCACCCATATTACCTCGATTTACGTGTAAAAAAGTACCCCCCGAAGCCCCAGTATCATCCCGAGACCCGAAGCGAGTCCCGAAGCCCGAAGATCCTGAGAAGTGCAATTCCCGAGCCGAAGCTCTGCCCGCAAGGAGCCCGGTTTTTGTGAAGATCTTCCAGATCTACCGAAGAATACTACTTCTGCAAGTCGTAGTGCTGTCTGATCATCTTTTGGTCAAGTGAGTGTATAGTCACTTTCATCTTACACATAGATATGAAGTATTTTATAAAATACGTGCTATGTGTATATATATTGTTGTTTATATGTGTGAGTGTATAGTCCCTTTCATAAACACGTTTTTAATACAAGTATTGTTTGAATGTATTAAGTATATGTTTTGTGTGAGTGTGTAGTTACTTTCTTCTAACTCATAGATAGGAGTTATTCTCTATGAGATACGTGTTATGTGTATGTGTCTCATCTATTATTTGGAATGTGTATTGGATGAACATGCTATATAGGTTTTAAACTATGTATAAAAGTGTATATTTATATTTACAAAAATGTTGGGTAGAACATGGGTAGATGGGATAGTTGGTGACTATGGAGTTAGCGCCTATTGTATAAACCTTGGTGACTATGGAGTTAGCGCCTACTGTTAAGTAAACCTTGGTGACTATGGAGTTAGCACCTATCGTATAAACCTTGGTGACTATGGAGTTAGCGCTTATTGTATAAAACTTGGTGACTATGGAGTTAGTGCCTACTGTTAAGTAAACCTTGGTGACTATGGAGTTAGCGCCTATTGTATAAACCTTGGTGACTATGGAGTTAGTGCCTACTGTTAAGTAAACCTTGGTGACTATGGAGTTAGCGCCTATTGTATAAACCTTGGTGACTATGAAGTTAGTGCTTACTGTTAAGTAAACCTTGGTGACTATGGAGTTAGCGCCTATTGTATAAACCTTGGTGACTATGGAGTTAGTGCTTACTGTTAAGTAAACCTTGGTGACTATGGAGTTACTATGGAGTTAGCGCCTATTGTATAAACCTTGGTGACTATGGAGTTAGTGCTTACTGTTAAGTAAACCTTGGTGACTATGGAGTTACTATGGAGTTAGCGCCTATTGTATAAACCTTGGTGACTATGGAGTTAGTGCTTACTGTTAAGTAAACCTTGGTGACTATGGAGTTAGCGCCTATTGTATAAACCTTGGTGACTATGAAGTTAGCGCCTATTGTATAAGCCTTGGTGACTATGGAGTTAGCGCCTATTGTATAAGCCTTGGTGACTATGGAGTTAGCGGCTATTGTATAAACCTTGGTGACTATTGAGTTAGCGCCTATTGAGTAAACCCTGGCAACGATGTGACTTCGTGCCTATACCTCAGGTCAATCCTTAAGAATGAAGGATAGATGATTTTTAGGGTAGATCGTTAAGATAAATGGAGATAATTGGGATGGGTAATTGGGTTGATTATTTGATGATTAAATATAATAAATATATTATTGTGGGTTGAAAACCCTATATGCTCACCAGGCTCCTAAGTGTGACCCACTCAGTTTTCTTTGCATTACAGGTAATGGCACAAGAGTATAAGTTGGTGGACTTGACGTGAGATTTTGGATTATAGATCAGTAGTTATAAATAACTGTTGTAAGGTCTATTTTATACTGTTTATGCTTTTGGTCTGTATCGGAACATGACATCCCGAGATTTTGTTATTTAATGAAAATACATTTCATTAAAGAAATGCTTTGATAAATTCTTATCACATTTTGTTTTGGGAACAAATTCCGCAACCGTTTTCTTTAAACAATTACTCTGATTTATAAAACAAAGCATAAACAAATCGGTCTTTTCTGGCCGTGAAATTGGGGATGTCACAGTTGGTATCAGAGCATTAGTTTAAGCGAACTAGGAATTTGTAGGATTTCTAGACTTAAACTTAGAATGCTAAGCGATGATTGTGAGATGAGTGTCTACCATATTTTAAGACACGAGCACTAGTATATTTTAGGAATGATGCCTAAAATGCTTTTATGTGCTAAATGTTATATGTTTTCCATATATGCTATTATTTGTTCGGATCTATGGTCTGTTGCCGACCGGATTTGGAGACCTTATGTGTGTAGGATTCTAAGCGTTTGATACAATATTAGAACTAGCATGTAAACGTTTCAGAGTGATAAGGAGATTTATACATCTATCGTAAATAAAGCTTTCTTATCTTAAATTCTCGCCCGGTGCACCGAACGTCTTTTTGGATGTACAAAATGTTATGGTGAAGACTCGTAGATAATTAAGTAAATGGAGGAAATGAAAGGCTTATGATAGTGAATGACACCTATCGGAAGATATCGTAAGAGTGGTGTCTCGCCTTTAGTTTATGTTTGATAAAATAACGGAACGTTTAGAGGAGTACGGTACGTCTGAAGTACACATTTGATTGGCAGGATGATGGAACGATTGGTGTAATTCTTGTAGTTGTCCCATAATCTAGAATTTCCATCACCAATCGAGTTGAAGTATGATTGATGATAGAAGATACGCATGGAAGAAGTCCTAGTAGAGTCTAGGAAAATTTTTATGATTAATTGGACACATTCGTATGTGTATAAATTGTTTGGTGATTTTAGGACTTGGGGACTGCGAGACAATACTTGGGACGAGTATGAGTATGTGTGAATGGTAGTAGAGATCTATACTACCGGAAGCACATGACTCACGCTTGGATCATGGGAAGTCGCAAGGTTACCAAGAAGCTAGTAATTGATTCCATTTTATTCAAGTATGTCGTTACCATTGTTTCGGTAATGAATAGTAAGATGGTTGTTATTCCAACCCTAGTGGTCATATCAATTGAGTCCGACTACGATGAGAGGTCATCAGGACACGACCCATCGGTCTGTTACAATAGATAAAGGAATGTATTTATCCTAAGAAGAAGAAGAAGTTCACAATAAGCATTTATTTTGTAACTTGAAGGTTTCGATTGAAAGTCCATCATAGTAAGAAAAGCAGATGAAGGACTGAGAATCACGGTTATTACTTAGGATAGAGATATAACGTATGGATTCAGTATACGAATCATGTTTCGTTGTTGATTCCGGGACGTAATCATTCTAAGGGGAGATAATTCTAACGCCCGTAGATCAGGGCTAGTCAATTTAGAGACGATAAGCGTCAAAAATGACTTTTTTGGGAAATATTATTTAGAAGGAGTAATATTAACTAAGATTTAGTTTATGTTACGAGGTTTCCGAATATATAAAGAACGTCAAAATCCGAGTTATAACGAAGAAGTTATGACCTGTCGAAGTTTCGCGACAGAACCGGCATGACACAGCGCGACGTAAATAGTGAATTTACATTAGAGCGATATTTATCCAAAACAATCTAAATGAGAATTGAATTTCTCATCGATAGTAGTGCAACAGCGGAAAGACGGACGAAAACGGACGTCAAACGAAGGAGTTATGAGTTTATAACGGACTTTTCCTGTCCCGACCTACTAAAAATAATATATAACTAATATAATTATAATATATTAAAAATAAAGCCAAAATTAGCCAATGGAATCTAAACGAGAGTTGTAGAGCATAATCTCACCTTCGCGTCGATATAAAGAACGTCGAAAACAGAGTTCGTATGCGAAAGTTATGAATTTCTGAAGTTCGGGGCGCGAAACCCCAAAACTGTCAGATACCACGACGTGGCCAGTCTTCTGACACCTCCGGGAGTCCCCCAGATACAACTTGCGATGACGCATGCAGTGACGACCAAGCCCACGATGTGGAAAAAGATGCCACGACGTGGCAAGGGCCAATTTTGCCCTATAAATAGATTTGAAGGGCCAGCCGAGTTTGGTTGCTCATTCTCTCATCTCTCACCCATATTACCTCGATTTACGTGTAAAGAAGTACCCCCGAAGCCCTGGTATCATCCCGATACCCGAAGCGAGTCCCGAAGCCCGAAGATCCCGATAAGTGCAATTCCTGAGCCGAAGCTCTGCCCGCGAGGAGCCCGGTTTTTGTGAAGATCTTCCAGATCTACCGAAGAATACTACTTCTGCAAGTCGTAGTGCTGTCTGATCATCTTCTGATCAAGTAAGTGTATAGTCACTTTCATCTTACACATAGATATGAAGTATTTTATAAAATACGTGCTATGTGTATATATATTGTTGTTTATATGTGTGAGTGTATAGTCCCTTTCATAAACACGTTTTTAATACAAGTATTGTTTGAATGTATTAAGTATATGTTTTGTGTGAGTGTGTAGTTACTTTCTTCTAACTCATAGATAGGAGTTATTCTCTATGAGATACGTGTTATGTGTATTTGTCTCATCTATTATTTGGAATGTGTATTGGATGAACATGCTATACAGGTTTTAAACCATGTATAAAGGTGTATATTTATATCTACGAAAATGTTGGGTAGAACATGGGTAGATGGGATAGTTGGTGACTATGGAGTTAGCGCCTATTGTATAAACCTTGGTGAGTATGGAGTTAGCGCCTATTGTTAAGTAAACCTTGGTGACTATGGATTTAGCGCCTATTGTATAAACCTTAGTGACTATGGAGTTAGCGCTTATTGTATAAACCTTGGTGACTATGGAGTTAGCGCCTACTGTTAAGTAAACCTTGGTGACTATGGAGTTAGCGCCTATTGTATAAACCTTGGTGACTATGGAGTTAGTGCCTACTGTTAAGTAAACCTTGCTGACTATGGAGTTAGCGCCTATTGTATAAACCTTGGTGACTATGGAGTTAGCGCATATTGTATAAGCCTTGGTGACTATGGAGTTAGTGCCTATTGTATAAGCCTTGGTGACTATGGAGTTAGCGCCTATTGTATAAAGCTTGGTGACTATCGAGTTAGCGCCTATTGAGTAAACCCTGGCAACGATGTGACTTCGTGCCTATACCTTAGGTCAATCCTTAAAAATGAAGGATAGATGATTCTTAGGGTAGATCCTTAAGATAAATGGAGATAATGGGGATGGGTAATTGGGTTGATTATTTGATGATTAAATATAATAAATATATTATTGTGGGTTGAAAACCTTATATGCTCACCAGGCTCCCAAGCATGACCCACTCAGTTTTCTTTGCATTACAGGTAATGGCACAAGAGTATAAGTTGGTGGACTTGACGAGAGATTTTGGATTATAGATCAGTAGTTATAAATAACTGTTGTAAGGTCTATTTTATACTGTTTATGCTTTTGGTCTGTATCGGAACATGACATCCCGAGATTTTGTTATTTAATGAAAATACATTTCTTTAAAGAAATGCTTTGATAAATTCTTATCACATTTTGTTTTGGGAACAAATTCTGCAACCGTTTTCTTTAAACGATTACTCTGATTTATAAAACAAAGCATAAATAAATCAGTATTTTCTGGCCGTGAAATTGGGGATGTCACATCATTGGTGGTTGGAAATAAGTGCTCTAAGTGGGGAGAATTGGAAATTTCTCAGGAGGATCGACAAGTATTTGAGGTTGATTAGCTGTTTGGGATTCAGCAGTGTTTCAGTCAGCCAAGAGTGTGGGCTGGTATTAGTAAGTGATAGACAAATGGGGTGGGGTACAGGCCAAGGTTTTGTAGGAGGTGATTGGTTGTTGTGAGGCCTAGGATTAGGCCAGGATCTGAGTAGACGGAATGGATTTAGAGTTCGGAACCCCCAGAGGGCTAGAACAATATGTACGGGAGAGATTCCCAGGAAGGATAGTTCGGGATGATGTAGGATAGTTGAGCGGTCCGGGGAGATTTAAGGCCGGTGAGCGTACCAGTCAGGCCGAAGGCTCAGAGAACGGTCCAGACAGGCTGCAGGCCCTGGAGGGCGGTCCAGACATGCTGAAGGTTTTGAGAGTGGTCCAAATTGGTTGAAGGCCTGGTAAGGCGGTCCAGTCATGCTGAAGACTTTGTATGTGTTGATTGATCTATATGAGGAGGTGGCTTGAGTATGTTGTGATGCAATAGCAACTAGTTGGTCTGGCTCGGGGTATTGATTATGTTAGTAAAAGGTGGTGTATGGACTTCGTTAGTCCTTGTGATCAGATTCAGAGTATATGCGATGCATGGAACAGTGGTTGCTCTACAAGGGATAGTGTAGAGTAGGGTGTGAGAACCATGGCACTTGTTGTTATGGCAAGGTGTTCAAATAGGCTTCCTTGGATAAGGAAAGGGAAATGTATGTAACTCCGGGAGGGAGTGTTGGTTCACGGAAGTGAATGTAGTAGTGACAATGGATGATTGAGAGTATTTCAATTATGGTTTTTGAGCATTGTGATTGTGCCAGTGGTATGGAAGCACATCTGGATTGGGTGTCTGTTGAGGTTGCGGAAGAATTTTCGGTGGTGTAGAACCAGAGGAGTCCGGAAGGGATGCAAGGATGGAGCCTTGGATTTTCAGTATGGTTGTGATCAGGAGGTTATGTATGTAGCATTAATTCATCCTGGGGATGTCTGGAGGTATCGTCAGTAAGTCGGGTTTTTCCAGCCCGAGGGTGTTAGATCAGGTGCAATATGAGTATGGAAGTGTAGATGAGTGCTCATGGGAGCTGCTCAAGAGCTGTAGGATGTATTATCTTGACAGCACAGGAAGGAAAGAGTTGGATTCCGAAAGGAAGCGGGATGAGTCCCAACGGAGATTTCAAGAGAAGGTAACACCAGTTGAGGAAAAGGATAGTAGTTTGGTACCGGGTCAGGATCCGGTGGTTCATGGTGATATCCAATTCTGTAAGGTGCAAGTGAGTGGGTAAGTTGGAATGATGGAAGTATCATCGGGTGATACTTAGTTGATGTGGACATCATTAGAGAGAGAAACCGGTGGCTGGTTTGAAACAGTTGTCGTGACTGTGGGAGGGAAGAGCTGGACTTCATAGGGTTTGATAGCAGTGTTTGGAGGAACCTGAGTCGGTTGAGACCAGGAGCTCTATTGTGGGAGTATCATCTGGGATGCGTTGTTGCAGGCTTCGAGGACGAAGCCTAATTTAAGTGGGGGAGAATTATAACACCCCAAGTTCAGAAGTGCATGTTTAGGGTTCTTAGTGTAAATAAGGAAGGTCGACTCGGCGAGTCGATGGATAGACTTGGCGAGTCGAGTCACGATTCTGGTTAGGTGTTAAGTGACCAACTCGGCGAGTCGTAAGTGGACTCGGCGAGTTGGTGCTGAAGGGAGAAAACCCTAATTCCGGGAGTTGTGCCCTATATAAAGCACATTATAGCCACCCTTAGCCTCTTTGCTACCCATTTGAGATCCAGAAATCCTCATCTCATGTGTGACTCCAATGTTGAGAAGATTGAAGCTTTGAAGAAGGAATTGGTGAAGAGAAGTTGGAGGAAGTTGAGGATAGAATCAAGAGAGCTTGTGGATCTGAAGTCTACATTAGTTTAGACTCATATCTAAGGTAAGAGGACCTTACCTTAAGCTATTTCCTTGTTATTTCATCCATGGTGTGTGATTTGGGGTTCTTTAGCATGGTTAGGATCTATTTCGGGTATAGAGACTAGATATGAGGTTGCAACTTCAGATCTAGGTTGGTTTGGAGCCATGTGATCAGAAAGTGATAGCTTTGGGGCGTGATTGAGAGTGTCCTGGCCTTAAACCTTCATTTTTAGCTTGTTGGAGCTTGTTGAGCTTTACATGCACGTAAAGTTGGAAACTTTACGTGTGAATCTGGCCCTAGGAATGCAGATATATGTATTGGAAGCATTGGAATGACCTGAAATCGTCTGGATGAAGATGTCACTCCTGGACTCGACAAGTCACATGAGTGCACTCGACGAGTTGTATGAATATGTGCATGGACTCGGCGAGTTGGAAGAACAACTCTACGAGTCTGTTGAAGATTGCCTTGGACTCGGCGAGTCCGATTCTGAAGTCCTAACCTTTTTGGTTGAGCTGTGAATCGGTGAGTCGAGGGACGACTCGGTGAGTTGAGCAGGAAGTGACTCAGAGCTTATTGGACTCGATGAGTCTTGGGGCGACTCAACGAGTTGAGTTGTGACATGGGAGTTTCTGAGCATAGGAACTCGACAAGTCAACGGGTTGACTCGGCGAGTAGGGTCAACCAGGAAGGTTGACTTTGACTGAGGACTTTGACTTGGACCAAGGGTTGAGCAGTTTGACTTCCAAGGGTATTTTGGTAATTATTGGTGCTTATTGGTTTTGGTTATTTGGTAATGATCAGTGGTGGAGTTCGTGCTGGTGGTTGGAGCAGCGTGGTCTTATTTCTTCAAGTCAGCAATTGCAGGTGAGTTATCCTCACTATATCGACAGGGTCTAAGGCATCAAGGCCGACCCTTTATCGGATGGAAATCCGGGTAGTTGTTATGTTATTGCTTTGCTATATGTTTGCATCCTGGTAGTTAGGATGGTATATGTTAGAGACCTGGTTAAGGTCGAAATCCTGGTATATAGGATGATGCTATGTTAGTGACTGGTTAGGTCGGTATCCTGGTTAGAGTGTGCTATGTATGTGATCTGCTAAATCGGTTGGTTAGTGATGAATTGCTATATGATTATATGTTTATGTGCACATGGTTGATTGACTGGGGTTGGGTTGAGGCGGGTCCTACTTTGTGTTGTAGGCCAACATACCCAGGGCGGACCAGATATCCCGAAGGCCCAGCGAGGGGTCCAGATAGGCTGTAGGCCCCACGAGGGCGGACAAGACGTGCCGAGGCTCGGAGAGTGGACCAGGCTGACTGAAGGCCCAGTGCGGGCGGACCAGTCATACTGTAGACTCAGAGAGTGGACCAGGTGGGTTGAAGGCTCGGTGCGGGCGGACCAACCACACTGCAGACTCGATGTATATGGTTAGACTCGGAGGGTGGACCAGGTGGACTGAAGGCCCGGTGCGGCGAACCAGTGACACAGTAGACCCGAAGTGCATGGTTGTTCTGTTATGATATGATATGTTATGTGTATGGTATATGTGGTTCGTATTTTGGGGGTATCTCACTAAGCTTTCGGGCTTACAGTTGTGGTTTAATGTTTCAGGTACTTCAGGAGACCGTGGCAAGGCAAAGGCGTGATCGTATTGCTCCTCATGTTTTATGTGTGGTTCTGGGAAATACTCTGATAATAAATGAACTGAAAACCTTTTTGTAATGCATTAATGAAATTGGGTTGTTTTTGAAAAGTTTAAATTGGTTGAAAAATCCAGGATGTTACAGCCAGTCCTGGGAGTGGCATAGCTTGATCAACTATGCTGGTCCGAGGAGTGATTAGTATATGCCCTAGAATGGTTGTGATATGGCAACAAGTCTAAAAACTTACCAACACTACTACAATGAAAGCATTAGAATAGAACATAAGTTTAAAATACTATAGGAGTATTTTGTGTTACTATAATCACTTATCTGAGAACTAAAAAGGTCTCTATGAAGTAGGTCAATAGTTGTTAAGTGGATACGCTAAGGTTATATGAAATTTAGGTGGTATAGACTCAGAATCTGTGATCTTTGCTTTACTTCCTGTCCTTGTTTGGTTGTGGATTTAGAGTTAGGACCACTTATTCGAAGGTCTATCCTACTTCGATTTCATATAACTAGTATACACTACACAAGTATTGACATAACTGATAAAGATCCTCTTATAATTATCTTAAATAGTACGTCTATTTTTATAAGATTCTTATACCCCTTTTCTCGCGTAGGTATCATGGTTGGATTTCATCATGGCGACCGGTACTTTGCACACCACGACAATGCTGGCTGGATTGAAGCAGAGTCCGATGATGAGCATCAAATCCCTTTGGATGATCATCACGCAGAAGGCTTCTCGGATGGATCTGACTCCGAGCCAGAAGTCAACAACCTACCACAAGTAGGTCAAGCCCCAATTAACAACCCTCGACCAGCGTTTCAGGGTCCCACACCCTTGTGGGAAACAAACTTGAATCACTGGAGCGACGAACAAGGTCAACCCTTACCCTACAACGGGGACCAAAGCTTCTACAACATAAGCGAGGGTGGCTCGGCTGACCGAGCCCTACCCATCTTGGTCCGTAGGATTGTTCGGAATGTGGAGCAAGGTCGGGCAGCCATCGGCCGAGTAGTTGAGATTGATGCCAACATTGGTGTCAACACGGTCCGCATTCTCCATCTCGAAGAGGCGATGGAAAGAACCAGAAGGACTAATGAGAATCTATAATAACAGCTAGCTGCCTCCCGAGCTGAAGTCATAGAACTTCGAGTTCGCCAGAGAGCTCATGAGCGACACCTCCAAGAAGTGGTCCGTCAGATGGAAGACCTTAGGGTTCGCCCGAGGAATTCCCATCGCCGTTAAAAGATGTCTAGCCCGTCTTTTCTTTTGATTAAGGAATAGCCTTTCGTATCTGTGCTCTATGAAGCACTTGTCTGTAAAATATACCTATCCTTCAGTACACTATCTAGTCTTCTAAGCTGTCAAATATTTTCCCTCATATGATTTGATGTAAGACCTACTGTTAGGTCGTTTTTCCCAAACTCATTTACGTCAGTAATACCAGTAATATTGACAGTTATCTAACCTATTGGAAAAATCTGTACTCTTGTGTTTTCCTACTCTTCTGCTATGCTGCTATTTCGAAGCATACACTCATTTAACTGTTGGACTATGGAGATTTAGCCCATGGAACACACTCTTTATGCTCACAATTGATTCTAACCACCATGTACATCTTTCCTTTAAAATTATAGTTGAAGGATGCCTCCTCGCAAATTAACAAGGCGTAATCCTCCGAGTACTCCAACTCCAATACCACCTCCTCCACAATTCGATGCGGCAACTCTGAATGCTGCAGTGGCTGCAGCTGTGGCTATGGCCATGGCTCAATATCACTCCACTGATGCCAGCAGAGGTGGAACCCCTGTTAACTCTACTCAAGGTGAACTCCTTATGCGCTCGAGAGAGTGCTCCTACAAGGACTTCACTAACTGCAAGCCAAAGTCCTTCAAAGGGACTGGCGGAGTCATTGCCCTGTCACAATGGTTCGAGAAGACGGAGTCGGTCTTCGAGATTTGTTTCTGCCCTACCGCGAGTAAGGTCAAGTTTGCCGCTTGCACCTTTGAGAAGAAAGCCCTAACGTGGTGGAACAACCATGTCAAGTCACTCACTCTTGTAGTGGCAAATGACATGGGTTGGGAAACTATGAAAGACCTCATGATTGAGGAGTATTGCCCGAGGGGCGAGATCCAGAAGTTGGAACAGGAGCTTTGGAGCCTAACCATGAGAGGCTCCAACATAGTCGCGTATACCGCCAGATTCAGTGAACTGGTGGCCCTCTGTCCCAACATGGTTCCCACTGAGGGAAAGAAAATTAAAAGGTACATTTGGGGGATGGTGCCTCCATACCAGGGAAATGTCTTATCTTCACACCCTGCTACTTTCGATAGTGCCAAACGATTGGCACAGCGACTCATCGACCATGGAGTCCAATCCCCATCATCAACAACAACCCTGGCCATCTCAGAACCCTCCAAACCCGCTGATGACAAGCGGAAGTTCTGGGATGACAAGAAGAAACAAAAGCTGCCAAAAAGCAGCAGATTGTGGCGGTGCATGCTGCGATAGCACCCGCCGCTGCTACTCCGGTGAAGCAGTACGCTGGAAGTTTGCCAAAGTGCAACAAATGAAACTTCCACCCCAACGGCCCCTGCCGAGAAATGCAGTGCTCCAAATGCAACAAGAAAGGACACATTGTCCATTTCTACAAATCTCTGGCAAGGCCGATCACCCAAGTTCCCGGCGCTGGAATGGGCCAGGCTTGCTATGGATGTGGCGATGTGGGCCACTATAAAAGGGACTGCCCCAAGGCAAGAAATGCTGGTGGAGTGGGAAGATTTCTGGCTATAGGCCATAGGGAAGCAGTTGCTGACCCGACAGTGGTGACTGGTACGTTTCTCCTAGAAAACTCTTATGCGTGCATACTGTTTGATAGTGGGGCAGGAAGGAGTTTCGTGAATCATAAATTTGCACGCTTACTTAAACAACAACCACACACACTTAAAGAACCATTCACTGTAGAAATGGCTAATGGGAAATCTGAGAGCACTAATAGCATATACATAGGATGTACCCTAACTTTAGATAGCCATTCATTTCCAATCGACCTCATTCCAGTCTCGATTAAAAGCTTCGACATTATCATCGGCATGGATTGGTTGAGTATTCATCGCGCCGACATGATGTGCTACGAGAAAGCAGTCCGTCTAAACCTCCCGTCTAACGAAACTCTCATCATCTACGGCGACAAACCCGACACGAGTCTTCATATCATCTCAAGCATTCAAGCACAGAAGTATCTACGTAAGGAATATCGTGCATTCCTTGCTCATTTTGTCGATACGAGCCTAGAAACGAAAGAACTAACCGGTAGTGAGAGATTTTCCCGACATCTTTCCAGAAGAACTACTAGGATTACCTCTGCAACATCAAGTCGAGTTCAGAATCGACTTAGTCCCAGGAGCTACCCCAGTAGCCAAATCGCTCTACCGATTAGCACCAGCTGAGATGCAGGAATTATCTGGTCAACTTAACGAACTGCTCAACTAGGGCTTTATAAGACCAAGCTTCTCACCCTGGGGAGCACCAATCTTGTTCGTTAAGAAGAAAGACGGATCATTCCGTATGTGTATCGACTACAGAGAACTCAGCAAACTGACGGCCAAAAATCGTTACCCTATGCTTCGCATAGACGATTTGTTTGACCAACTGCAAGGGGCGAGTTACTTTTCCAAAATTGATCTAAGATCCGGGTATCACTAGTTACGAGTGCTAGAGGAGGATGTTCCAAAGACAGCCTTTCGAACTCGGTACGGACACTACGAGTTCGTGGTGATGCCGTTCAGATTAACCAATGCGCCCGCAGTGTTCATGGATTTAATGAATAGAGTATGTCAACCTTACTTGGATCAGTTCGTCATCGTCTTCATTGATGACATCCTGATCTACTCTCGAAGTAAGGAAGAGCATAGCGATCACCTGCGACAAGTTCAAGGAACTTTACGAATGGAGAAGCTCTTTGCGAAGTTCTCTAAATGTGAATTTTGGATCTGAAGAGTCGAATTCTTAGGACACGTGGTTAGCGAAGAGGGAATCCACGTGGACCCATCCAAAATTAAGGCCATCGAGAACTGGTCAGCACCGAAGACGCCTACAGAAATTCGTCAATTTCTAGGTCTCGCTGGCTACTACCGCAGGTTCATACAGAACTTCTCTCGGATTGCGAAACCTCTTACTACCCTGACCCATAAAGGAGTGGCCTTTGATTGGGAAGAGAAACAAGAAAAAGCATTTCAAACACTAAAGAGAGCCTTATGCACCGCATCGATACTATCCCTACCAGAAGGGATAGAAGACTTCGTTGTATACTGCGATGCATCCAACCAAGGGCTCGGTTTTGTTCTGATGCAACGAGGTAAGGTCATTGCCTATGCCTCAAGACAGCTGAAGACACACAAAGTCAACTACACCACACACAATCTTGAGCTGGGGGCAGTTTTGTTTGCCCTGAAGATCTGGAGACATTACCTGTATGGCACGAAAAGCACAATTTTTACTGACCACAAGAGTTTACACCACATATTTGATCAGAAAGAGCTCAACATGAGACAACAACGGTGGGTCGAGCTATTCAACGACTACGAATGCGAAATTCGTTATCCTCCGGGTAAAGCCAATGTAGTAGCAGACGCCCTAAGTCCTAAAGAATATTCTGGTCGAAGGGTCAAATTGTTGATAATGACTATCCATTCACACTTGTCTACACAAATTTAGGAGGCTCAGCTTGAAGCCTTGAAACCTGAAAACATGGCAGGTGAATCCCTTAGAGGAATAGGTAAGAACATAGAAGCCAAGGGTGGTTGAGCCTTATACTTCATGACCGGATCTGGACACCGAAACACGGTGGCTTCCGAGACTTGGTCATGACCGAGGCGCACAACACTCGGTATTCTGTACACCCAGGTTCGGATAAGATGAATCTGGATCTTAAGAAGTTATAATGGTGGCCTAACATGAAAGCAGAGATTGCTACCTTCGTGAGTAAATTCCTTACTTGCGCAAAGGTTAAGGTTGAATACCAAAAACCCTCCGGTTTGCTGCAACAACCAGAGATTCCATAATGGAAGTGGGAGCGGATCACTATGGATTTCATAACCAAGTTGCCCAAGACAACTGGTGGACTTGATACCATATGGGTCATCGTCGATAGATTGACCAAGTCTACACACTTCCTGCCTATCAAAGAAACTGACAAGATGGAAAAGCTTACAGGAACATACATTAGGGAAATCGTGCGACTGCATGGTGTTCCTATATCCATTATCTGCGACAGAGATAGTAGGTTCACTTCAAGGTTCTGGCAGTCACTGCAAAGTTCCCTAGGAACAAGGCTAGACATTAGCACAACCTACCATCCTCAGACAGACGGACAAAGTTAGAGGACCATCCAAACACTGGAAGATATGTTGAGAGCCTGTGTGATCGAATTTGGGAAAGCACGGGATACTCACTTACCCCTTGTCGAATTTTACTACAATAACAGTTATCACACGAGCATCAAAGCTGCTCCATTTGAAGCCCTTTATGGCCGGAAGTGCAGATCCCCTCTGTGCTGGGCTGAGGTGGGTGACACACAGTTAGCTAAAGGACGAGTTTCTGACAACACTCTCACAGGTCCGGAAATCATACGGGAGATGTAACACCGTGATTTCCAAAAACAAAATTTTCATTTAAATAATCAATTTAATATTAAAACACTTGTTTAAAATCTTATTCACATTCGAATTACAAAACATAGTTTCATTTTCGTTATAATAGAAGACCAGGATCCTCCAAAACACAACTCTTTCTTCGGTGTGTACAATCGAACCGTTGCCATCCCGCATTACTGTAAGAACCTGAAACAACATAACATAAACAACGTAAGCACGAAGCTTAGTGAGTTCCCCAATATACTTTACGCACATACGCCTTTCCAGGCCCTGACCTTCCGGTCAACATAACATTGCCTTCCGGCCCGGACCTTTCGGTCCACATAACATTGCCTTCCGGCCCGGACCTTTCGGTCCACAATATATATATCGCCTTCCGGCCCATAAGATAATTGCCTTCCGGCCCATACACATATATAACACATAACACAAATACTCTAACACATAAAGCACATACACCATATATCATACCTGACCTTTCTATCACATAATACTTTGCCTTCCGGCCCATATATAAGCATGTATATCACGCGTAGCAGCTAACTTTCCATTTATAGCATATAAACATAACACATAACATACTTGACCTTCCGGTCACACAATCAAACCCTTCCGGGTGAAGTATAGTGAGAAGACTCACCTCGCGGTCACTGGAAGATAGCAACTCCTGAAATTCCTTACACTTGATCCTCCGAGCTACAAGCTCCCTGTCACATCATATGTCTCTTATTAATACTTCTATCTTCCTCATTAGTTGTCCCTAAGAAATCACACCAGTCAACTCTAGTCAACAGTCCGCTGTCAACTCGACTGGACTCGGCGAGTTCCCTGGCGACTCGGCGAGTCTGGTCGTCCTTCATTCCTCTAAAATTCCCTTCTACTCGTCGAGTACTCTCCTTGACTCAACGAGTTACTCCTGGAAGAATCGCGGGGCCACCCCGACTCTACTCGCCGAGTCTGAAGAACAACTCGGCGAGTCCCAGTAAATCTTCAAGCTACTCGCCGAGTCTGATCATCCGACTCGGCGAGTCCACGCCATGCAGTCGATCGAACTGCTTCCTGAGATACATATTTTCCCAAATATACAAACATGGATCCTTCTGGACCTCTAAGGGTCCTAATACAAGGTTATAGACGTTGAATAACAACACAGCAATCCATCTAATCTCTAAATGGGTTTCACAAACCCTAAATCCGTGCACACTTTCACATAGCAGTAAATAATCCGAAAGGTTACCTGAATCATGCACTCTCAGTGTCCCCAAGACTCGAAACGTGATTCCCTTGCTGTCCCATTAGCCAAAACCTTCTCCTTCTTGAACAATAACTTCCTCAATTCACCAATGATCTTCAATCGTTGTTCTGGATGCCCACAACCGTTTAGGGTCCTCCTCAATCGGCCAAAAGACGTGAAATGACGACATAACCACCCTTTTATACGACCCAATACGAAACGGCTAGGGTTTCCGCTGAACAGCGTCGACTCGCCGAGTCCATACCTGGACTCGTCGAGTCCAGTCGCGAACCCGCGACCAAATCTGCGACCCTACTCGGCGAGTCTGGCTCCCACTCGCCGAGTCTCCCCTTTAAAACACCCCAAAATTGAAATTTAACAATACTTGAGATTTTGGGCTGTTACAGGAGACGACATAGAAGATCGTTTAGATTCGTGAACGATTGAAGGCCTCTAGAGACCGACAGAAAAGCTACGCAGACAAACGTAGGAAACCTTTGGAATTCCAGGTGGGAGACCGCGTTCTTTTAAAAGTCTCACCCTGGAAGGGCTTGATACGCTTCGGAAAGCGTGGGAAGCTCAATCCAAGATACAAAGGGCCTTTCAAGATTCTCGCTAGAATCGGCCATGTAGCTTACAAACTCAATCTACCCAACAAACTCAGTAACGTACATTCTACATTCCACGTCTCAAACTTGAAAAAGTGTCTGCCCGACGAGACTCTTGTAATTCCACTCGACGAGATCGAAATCAACGATAGCCTCAACTTCGTGGAAGAACCTGTAGAGATCATGGACCGTGAGGTCAAGCAGACGAAGCAAAGCCACATCCCGATAGTGAAGGTTTGCTGGAACGCTAAGCGAGGACCTGAATTCACTTGGGAGCGGGAGGATCAAATGAAACTGAAATATCCTCATCTATTTGCTTAGTTATTTGTAACTACTTATTTGCTTGAACTCTAATTCCGGGACAAAATTCCTTCTAATGGGGGGATGATGTGACAACCCGAAATTTCTATTCTAAACAATCATTCACTTCAATAGAAATCAGAACTGTTCCTGCTATCTGTTAAGCATTTTGGAGTCAGTTTAAGTGTTTTAAAGCTTAGTACTTCAAGGAATAACAGGAGAGAGGATGCCCTAGGTTCATTGTGCATCATTTTCACAAAAACTCCAAGAGTTAGGAGTTTTCGGCCCAAATAGTGTTTGGACCGAAAACCCCCATGAGTATATATATGACACTTAGCCACATTTTTCACTTTTTCACCCTTCTTTGCTTCCATATTGTAAGTATCTATCTCCTATACTTGTTATCTAGTAAGGATACTTAATTTAGAGCCTTGAAATCGACATTTTTCCAAGAACAAAAGGGGTTTTCGGTTAGTGCATCTCCTTAAACCAAAAACCCTAAAGAAAGGTGTATTTAAGACCTTAAGCCTTTCCTAATGCTTAGTATTGTGCCTAGAACACTTCTTTTCTTGTTGAAAGCCCTTGGAAATCACATTATGCATCAAAGAACAAGAGTTTTCGGCCAACCATTTGGATCGAAAACCATATGGACCGAAAACCATATGGACCGAAAACCACAAGAAACATACCACTTGGACCGAAAGCCCCCTTAAGTGGCTATACAACCCTTAGATGCAACCCTTGATACTACTAGCACTTGAATCAAAGTGTTTTTCCATATCCTAGGGTGTCCTAACTTAGTTAATTAGTGTTAAATGACTAATTGGATACATATACATGTTATTATATGATAAATAGGATCCGTGTGTGTGCTCAAGTCTTCACTTGACATTTAGCATCCTATATCATCCGTTCATCCAAACCACTCACTACTGGTGAGTTTATACCCCTTAATCAACCTTTGAAATGTTATTAAATGCTTTTATTGGGGGGGGGATACAAGTTGAATCATGATAGTTATTAGATCAATCACATGTGATTAATAACTAGCATACAAATGGAATTTCTATAGTTTAAACTGTTTACCAAACAAATGACTTCAAATTGTTAGTCAATCTATTTTACAGGTCAAACTCTTTATCATATTCACTTTTGAATACTAAACCTTTCTTTTATAGCTTTTAAACTTATATATTGTTAAAACCATTTCTACTACATATGTAGTTATATAGATAAGGTTTGAAGGACTTAGGAGAGATAACCCACTTTACTTCCTGTCCGTGTTTGGTTATGGTCTTAAAGTACCCGGTTGTTTGTCCGAGTGTCGTTGAATCCTTAGTTATATATTATGTATATACGTATAGATATAAAGACTTTTATCTCAATTCATTACACTCATTCATACAAACAAGTCTACTAATAAACTATAATAGGTATAGTTTAGGGTTATACTACTTACTACTTCTAGTCCAATGAAGCATACAAGAGTCAGTTCATTCATGAGTCATTACTTATTACTATGAGAACGTATACAAGTATACTATGATGAGAACATATATAACTATACTATGATGAGAACATATGTAACTATACTATGATGAGAACATATACAACTATACTATGATGAGAACATATACAACTATACTATGATGAGAACATATACAACGATACTATGATGAGAACATACACAACTATACTATGATGAGAACATATACAACGATACTATGATGAGAAACAATACATTACATATACAAGTATACTTTAACATAAATGTGATCCACTGTATCAGAGCATGCCTTCATTGTCATGACCCGAGTTATAGCCAGAATCTCTTGGAGGGAGAGCGTGAGTTTGCGTATAGATCTATATTGGATTGACTATCCTACACCTTGCTGCTAGCTACAGCGGGACCTGCAGGTCTTCGCGTGCCAAATATCATACCTTTTGATGACTTACATTGTCGTGTTTTCCATTGGATAGTATGGTACAATTAATCACATAATACCTTGATATAAATCCGGTTTAAGGTAGTTAGTACAACAATAGTTCCTATAATACAACACTAAAGTACTACATTAATTTACGTTTTACATTTATTTGGTGATTACTTCACTTAAACATTAATGTATAAACTATATTTTGATAATGATAGTTACACTTGGGAAAAATTATACACTTTTACAAGAAACAAACATACAAAACAGTTGTGCCTTGGTAAAAGGCTACTTTTAGTAGAAAATATAGGATTTTCTAGGAGTTACAAACTTTTACAAACACTTACAAACATTCACATACTTTTACTACAAACTTTTACAAATTCGTACATCAAACACTGTTTCAAACATTTTGATACAAACATAGACACTAAATACATATGAACTCACTAGCTTTAATGCTGATAAACTCTTTCAAAATAACTTGTATTCTCAGGTCATAAGTAGACAGGTACCGATGCCAGCTTTTGAGAAGATGGAGCGCTTTCAAGACTCATCTTATATTTTGATTTATGTTTTGGTGTCTTATATACTATAGAACACGCTTGTATTGAAATTATATATTTAATGCAATGGAGGATGTTGTTTACTTGCTTACTATTATACTGTGTTGTGATACTGTACATGACGTTCTCCGCCCCAGAACGTTTCTCCCATTCTTGGTTTTGGGGTGTGACAAGTACCGAGTTTGTTGAGATTTTCCATAGATGGTAGCTTACCATGACAGATTCTTCAGGCCAAAATATCCATTCTCTCAGGTACAAGAGGATTCCAATACCAACTAGCAGCCGATTGTGGGAGGATCGACTTGTCAATGAGATTTATAAGGATCGACTTGACCATTTAACTTGTTAAATGTGTTCATACATCATGAACACATTAAACAAGTTAAATGGTTAAATGAATACAAAAATAGAAAACTGTCTAAATATGAACAACTTTTTATAAATTTCTTAAGAATTTTTTATAATTTCTTACAATATTTTTGTAACACCCAAAATCTAGAAAGTTAATTGTGGAATTATGTTAATTTCTAGTTGAACTCGGCGAGTTGGAGGAGCCAACTCGGCAAGTTGAAGATGAAGAATCGTGGATTTAATGGGTCTACTCTATGAGTTGATGAGCCTCAACTCGACGAGTAGAAGTTGGATTGATCGCGATGTTTAATGAGGCAACTCGATGAGTTGAGGAGCCTCAACTCGGCGAGTTGGCCACTCATAAGGAAACCCTAATTTTAGGGTTTTACACCCTATTTAAACACCTTAATTCCCAGGTGTTGGCCTCATTTCCAACCTCCATAGCCCCTAACCTTAATCTCGAAACCCTAGAGCCTCCTTGAGTGTTGTGAGCTCATGGTGGGTGTGTTTTGGTGTATATGAAGATCATTGAAGGAAGAAAAGCTTGGTGCAAAGTGGTGGTTCGAGTAGGAGCTTACAAATTTGGGTTCTTTGCTATATTTCCAGCATATTTCAGGTATAAAGTCCTAACCTTGCTTAATATTTGATTAGATCTCCTTATGTTGGGTTTTGTGGTGTTTTGGCCTCTTTTTGGGGATGATGTTGGAGTAAAGTCATTTTAGGGGTTGTTCTTCCAAATTTGGCTTGGTTTTGGTACCCTTGAGCTTAAAGGGGAAAACTTTATGAGGATTTTGGTGTCATGCATGCATTAAGTCAACTATTAAGTCCATTCCAAGCTAAAGAGCTTCATTTAGACTTGCATGAACGTAAAGTTGGCAACTTTACGTGGTTTTCCAGCTCAATGAATTCATATCTATGTTTTGGAATCATGACCTAATGGATTAAGTGCATAATGTGTTAAGTGTTAGGTTTCTGGTGAACTTGGCGAGTTTGTTGGATAAACTCGGCGAGTTGACTCGGTTTTCCCCGAAATTTTCAGATTGATAAAGGAACTCGGCGAGTTGGCTTGGTTTTTCCCGATCTGTGCAGATTGATGGAGAAACTCGACAAGTTGAAGGACAACTCGGTGAGTTGGGTCAACTTTGACTGTTGACTTTGACTTTTGACTTATGTCTTTAACCAAGTTTATCCCAATGGGTGTTTGTGGTGATCTAATTTGAATTTAAGGAAAATATGGGCTTAGGATAAGACCCATATGGGTTGGGTCAAATTTGGAAAATTAGGCCATTAGTGGGCCTTTATGGATCTTTTGGTTTTGGGCCTCAATTTTGGTGTATGTTGGTTTCAGGGGTAAAATGGTCATTTTACCTCAAATGTGGATTATGGATTATGGCATGCAACCCAATTTCTAATTGGGTGCATTGATTGGTATTGATAGCTCGGGAAGCCAGCAGGGCAACAACTAGGGATTTCTTTCGGGGAGCTTCTGAATTCGAGGTAAGTTTTACTCACTGTACTTATGGGTCGAAGGCATCAATGTTGGCCCTTTTAGGTTGTTATCCTGGTAGATAGGATGTTGTTATGATCTGTTAGATCGGTATCTTGGTAGATAGGATGTTGTTATGCTGTTATGATCTGTTAGATATGTATCCTGGTAGATAGGATGATGTTATGCTTATTGATCTATATGATCTATACTTGCCTGTTGTTTGATTATGTGTTTATGAGTTATGTATATGTCAACATGTGTGTGTGTGTGTGGTTGGGTTGAGGTGGTCCTGCTTTGTGCTGAAGGCCAACAGACCCAGGGCGGTCCAAATAGACTGAAGACCTGCAAGGAGGACTAGTCATGCCGAAGGCCAGAGAACAATCCAGATAGGATGTAGGCCCGGTGAGGCGATCCAAACATGTTGAAGGTTCTATGAGCGGTCTAGACAAGATGTAGGCCCGGTGAGGCGGTCCATACATGTTGAAGGCTCTGTATGCATGTTGTTATTTGCTTGGGTGTTGGTACTTTGGGGGAACTCACTAAGCTTTGTGCTTATAGTTTTTGTTTATGGTTTTAGGTATTTCAGCAGATCGTGGAAATGTGAAGGCGTGACCGTACATATCCTTGCGTTTTGGACTTATGATTTCTGGGAAACTTTGATAATGTGAACGCGTTTTGAAAACTATGTTGAAAGAGATTCTGATTTTTAAATAATGTTTTGGGAACAATGGTTTTTGTAAATACTTATATAGAAAAAGGGTTGTTTTGATAAGTTTAAATTTATATGAAATTTTTGGGATGTTACAAGTTGGTATCAGAGCCTTGGTTTGAGTGAATTGGAGGAACACTCGTGTGAATCCAGTCTCAAACTAAGGAAAAAGATTTTCAAATAGTTTTCAAAATACTTAAGGAGGATGCGATGTGTAAGATCAGCCGGAGCCAGTAAGTAGACCCCAAAATACCATATTGTTATTTGATATTGTGATATGTTAGAACAGCATGCTAATGATAGGCTAAGGATATTCAAGAATTGCATGATAGAATTGTCTGATTATATGATGCATGATAGCCTAGGATTCTCCTTTATATGAAATTGACATCATTACTATAGTTGCTTAGTGTATGAATCATAGTTGTACATAACTAAGGTTCTATAGCCTGAGAATATTTGGTTTGGCTTTATTTCCTATTCCTTATCTGGTTGTGGGTTTAGAGTAGGACCGAGTATTCGACTGTCTATAGGATCCAATGTTACATATGGCTAGCATACGCGAGTGTTGTAGGGTTGGTGGAAGTTTCATGAGCGGGTGTAGTGTATAGTGGGCCAACGCAAGGAATGTTTAGCCACTCTTGAGAGAGTGAGGGTAAGGCGAAGGTGTACTTGTGGTGATCGAAGTTGGAGATCGAGGATTTCGTGCGAGGATGTGGTGATTTTATTGCATTTTAGTGCTAGTCGGCTTCTCTACTCGAATGTTGCTTGCTTTGTGCTCTGTGGAAACTCATGAGTGATGTGAGTTATCCATTAAGTGAATATGTCAGTTCACATGTGAAAAAGGTTGGATAATCTCAGAAGTAGAGGTCATGATGAGATGGGAGGTTCCAAAGTCTCCATCTGAGATTCAAAGTTTTCTAGGATTGGCAGGCTATTATCAGAGATTCATTCAGGACTTCTCCAAGATAGTCGTACCCTTGACTCGGCTGACGAAGAAAGCCGTGGTTTTTTGCCGGGGGCTTGAGCAGCAGGCAGCATTTGAGACACTAAGGCAGAGACTATGTGAGGCTTCAGTCCCTGCCAGAGGAAGTGGAGGATTTTGTGGTATAATGTGATGCGTCCGTCTAAGGGTTTGATGCAATATTGATGCAGAGACGGCATGTTATCGTCTACGCCTCGAGGCAGCTGAAGCCTCACGAGGCGAACTACCCGACGCATGATTTGGAGTTGGAGGTTGTTGTCTTAGCCCTCAAGATTTTGCGACACTACCTCTATGGGCTCCGATGTACCATTTACACGGACTACAAGAGTTTGAGGTACCTCATGGATCAGCCGAATCTGAACATGAGGTAGCGTCGGTGGCTAGATGTGGTGAAGGATTACAATTGTGAGATCCTTTACCACCTGGAGAAGGCCAACGTTGTGGCCGACGCACTTAGTCGCAAGACAGCCCCGATCAGAGACATTTTCTTGAGGATGACGGTAATGACTCTGCTGTTGGAGAAGATTTGAGAGGCGCATGTTGAGGGTTTGAAGGAGGATCGTCGGAAGTGCGAACGCATCATTGTCCAGGTGGCCTTGTTTGACTATGACACTATGATAGTCGTGGGCTGCTGACCCTGAATGGGAGGGTCTGGGTTCCGTACTGGGGTGGAGTACGATAGATTTTAATGGATAAGGCCCACAAATCCAGGTTTTATATCTATCATGGGGCGACGAAGATGTATAGAGATCTTCGTCCTGACTATTGGTGGCCCTGCATGAAGCGGGATGTAGCCTGGTACGTTGAGAGATGTATGACCTGTTGGAAGGTCATGGTCTAGCACCAGAGGCCTCACGAAAACACGCAACCATTGGATATCCCTATCTAGAAATGAGAATATATTACTATGGATTTCATCACAAAGCTTCCAAGGACCGCACTGGGACTGGATTCGATTTAGGTCATCGTGGATCGATTGACCAAGAGCGCCCACTTCATACCAATCCAGGAGAGTATCTCGGCTGAGAAGTTGGCCCAACATATATATTCGAGAGGTTGTAGCACGACACAGAGTGCCAGTCTCTGTAATTTCTGACAGAGATGTGTGGTTCACTTCCAGATTCTGGAAGAAGTTTCACGACGAGTTGGGTATTCGTCTGCACTTTAGCATTGCTTTTCACCCACAGAAGGATGGTCAGACTGAGCGGACCATTCATACAGTGGAGGATATGTTGCGGGCTTGTGTTCTAGACTTCAATGGTAGCTGGAATACCTACCTTCCCATGGCAGAGTTTTCCTACAACAATAGCTACCACACGAATATTGACCGTCCTCCCTTCAAAATGTTGTACAAGAGGAAGTGCAGGACCCTGATATGCTGGGGTGAGGTTGGACATAGGGGTATGGGGAGTACTAAAATGGTACTCAAGACGACGGAGAGGATCCAACAGGTTCAGAGTAGGCTTTAGACTGCTCAAAGTCGGCAGAAAAGTTATGCCGACAAGCGTCGTTCGGACTTAGAGTTATAGGTCGGGGATATGGTCCTCCTGAAGGTGTCACCTTGGAAAGGTTTCATCTGATTCATGAAGCTGGGTAAGTTGGTCCCCAGGTACATTGGGCCTTTCAGGGTTGCGGCCCAGGTGGGCAAGGTGGCGTATAGACTGGATCTGCCAGCCAAACTTAGCAAGATTCACAACACTTTTCACGTATCCCAACTATGAAAGTGTCTGGTAGATGATATCCCGAACTACATCGAGCATCCAGTAGCTATGCTTGACAGGAAGTCGAAGGATCTATGGAATAAGAGGGTCGAGTTGGTGAAGGTGCAATGACAGCACCGCAAGGGCTCAAAATGGACTTGGGAGCCAGAGGATGAAATGAGAGAGCACTACCCCGAGCTTTTTTCAGACGCAGTAGCAAACTTCGAGGATGAAGTCTAGAATAACTGGGGAGATTTGTAGTGCCCGGTCACTGGTACGTACTTTAAATATGAATTTTTACATTTTTCTCTGGGACTCGGCGAGATGGAGGTCCCAACTCATCGAGTCGAGGTGAAACTTGGATGCGGGTGGAAGAACTGTGACAACTCAAAGTTTATTCCGTTATATTACCCCGTTTCCGCTAACGGAATATTCCATTTTATAAAAGTTCCGTTAATTTGGGGTCGTCAAATAAATAAATATTTATTTATTTATTTATATTTCATGTGATTATTATCATAGCAAAATAAATATAACTCGTAAATTTCATTCCATTAAATGGAATAAAGTTATATTAATACGACCATTTAACCCGGGTAAAAAGTTTAAACCTCGTTAAGCTTTAGCTTCGGGTAGTCGTATACTGGGTGCAACACCCGAGACCTATATAAGGAAAGTGGAACACTTCCTAGAACTCTTTTACCACTCAAGCTCCACTCTCTCTCTCTCTCTCTCTCTCTCTACTCTCTCTAACTCGTTTTCGACTCCGAAACCGCAAAATTCCACCTCCAAAACGTAAGTCCTCTTATCCTAACTTATTCTAGACATCATTGAATTGTGTTTTAACCCAAAAATCACTCATGAAAGTTGGAAAAAGGGAGTTTACGGCCTAAGAACCTCCTTAGGCTGTAAACACCTAAAATGGTGCCAAATGTCCTGATTTTCCTTCTTTCGAGCTTAGATACTAGTTGTAGAATTTACCTAGGAGTGTTTAAGCCTCAAAACAATAATTTTTAGGGTATAAAAGAGGGTTTACGGCCCAAGCACATGCTTAGGCCGTAAACACCCTCTAACCATGCAAAAATGCCCCAAAAACACTTCCAAATCATGTTTAGGCTTGAGATATGGCTTAGGGAATTTCCATTTCGAGTTTGGAACAATTAAACATCATCATTTGAGGGGCAAACTAGAGTTTACAGACCAAGCATATGCTTAGACCGTAAACTCCCCCAAACCATGTCAAATGAGAGTTTAAGTCCCCTAAATGGCCCTATACCTTCACTAGAAATTGTTGGGATTGAAACAAGGATTTTAAAATCAAAGATTTGAGGGTGCACAAGAGTTCATGGCCTAAGCCATGGGGCTTACGGCTATAAACTCCCAAGGAGTGGACTTTGGGCTGTAAACTCCAAGGGAGTAATCTCTTGGACCTTTAGACATCCCTTTGGCCTTGTATAATTCCCTAGAACCACTTCTAAATCCACATGGGACTTGAAATCATCCAAAAACACTCCTCCCATGAGTTTACGGCCGTAAACTCATGGGGGATGTGGCCTCCCAACTGTGAACTCACATAAAGTGAGTTTTAGGAGAGTAAACCCCTTATCCAAGCCATACACACCCTTAAATGTTACCCGGGACACCTCTAGCACTTAATCAAAGTGTTTTTCGCACTTTAGGATGCGTATACTTATTTAATTAGTATTATATGTACTAATTGTATGTAAACATATGTTATCATATGTTAATAGGTCACTAAGTGTGTTCAAGTCTTTACTTGACACCGAGCACCCAACCGACACCTTCGTCGGATCCACTTACATCAGGTGAGTTCATACCCCCTGAATGAACCTTTTAAATGTTTTTACATGTTTTTATGGGGGGGAATACAAGTTAAACATGCCAATTATCATATCAATCATATGTGATTGATAACCCGCATGCACAAGGATTTATTACACTGTTAACTGTTTTACCAAGTATGATACTGTAAATGGTTCTCTAAAACGTCTTTGCTTGTTCAAAGCTTTCCTCAAATTGACTTTCGCACTGAATGTTTTATCAAAGTTTCATTTAAAACTTGTTTATGAAAGGTTTTCAAAGGATTTCTAAAGGTTTTCAAACTTATTTTACTAAAGAATACTAAGTCGTGCTTTTCTTAAGTGTAAAGATTTTCCAAAGTTTTTCATCAAAGTTTTCTTCCACGTTTTTATACTCCTACTTGTTAATAAACTACTGCTTCATTATGTTTCCACGTAATTACTGCTCCTACTTGGCTAAATACTACTACTTTGATAACACTTATACTTCTTAATACACTCTTACTTTGTGATACACTTTTACTTCGTGATACACTTTTACTTCATGATACGCTTATACTTGTTAATAGCTTCTACTTCGAGAAATACTACTACTTCGTAAACGCTTCTACTTTGTTAATACTACTACTTGGCGAACGCCCATACTTTATTACCGCTTCTACTTCACGAACCGCTCCTACTTTATTAATGCTACTACTTCGTAAATGCTTATACTTTATTAACACTTTTACTTCGAGAAACGCTTCTACTTCGTGAAACACTCCTACTTTGTTAACGCTTCTACTTCACGATGCGCTTATACTTGTTAACGCTTCTACTTCACTTATACTTGTTAATGTTTTTACTTAACAATACGCTTCTACTTCACGATACACTTCCACTTAGATACATGTATGCCTGTACATGTCTAGTTATATAAATAATGATTAAAGGACTTAGGAAGGCTAGTTCGCCCTATTTCCTTTTCTTCGTTGATATGTGGTCTGGTAGGATCGGATATCCATCCGAAGGTCGTTTGATCATTAATTATATATCATGTATACATGTATAGACATATGGGTTTACATCGGTCGGTTCAGTTATGAGTCTCTACTGCTAGTCCAACACTTACATCAGAATCCACTATTCGGGATACATCTTCAGGACACGGCCTTCTCCGTTGTCTAGTTGGTAACCAAAGTCTCTTGTAGGGAGAGCGGAAATTGTGTGTATAGATCTATACGGGATTGACACCCCCGCACCCTGACTGCTAGCTACAGTCCACGGCCTACCAAGCCAAGGGGTGACAAATGTCACATCTTTATTTTGACGCTTGCAGGGCGTCGAGTTCTCTAGTGTCTATCAGTATGGTTACGAGTATCTCGGGGTTACCTTATAATTCATGGCCTTAAGGTAACAACGCTTAACACTGTATGCTGGAAATACACACCTAGAAAACACACACCTCGGATATGCACACCTAGAAAATACACACCTCGAGTATACACACCTAGAATTACACTGTTTTAGACCTTGCTAGACGTATCATTCAATTGACGCTGTCTGAGGTCTGTATCCTCTGTTTTAGAACTTACTAGATGTATCATTCAATTGATACTGTCTGGGGTCTGTACCCACTATTTTAGACCTTGATAGACATATCATTCATTTGATCATGTATGGGGTCTGTGTCTCTTTTTTTTTTAGACCTTACTAGACGTATCATTCATTGATCCTGTCTGGGGTCTGAGTCTCTCTGTTTTAGACCTTACTAGATGTACCATTCATTTGATACCGTCTGGGGTCTGTATCTGCTTTGGTTAGACTGAGCCAGGCGTGTCGTTCATTCGATTCTCTCCTGGGGTCTATGCTTCCTTTTGCCTTAGTCAGCAGTCTTCACTGCTGAGGCATATGTTATTTTCCCTGATATTCTCCTACATTCTTTAAAATCAAACGTCATACTTTGATAATGATAACGTTAAGGGAAAAATTACTTTTTACAACATAACTCTGTCCAGTCTTGGTAGAAGACTGCTTTTAATAAGAAAATATAGGATTTTCTGGAAAGCACTCTAATACGCTGTTGATTCTAAACTACTACTTTTATTAAAGTTATTTGAATAAAATGCCACTAAATACTTATGAACTCACCATAATTTGTAAAAATGTTGATACTCACTTTCAAATAACTTGTATTCTCAGGTCAGCATTAGACAGGTACATCCCCGGAGCTCTTGATGAAGACAGTTTAGTACCAAGCTGCACCTATATTATTACTTGTATTACTTTGATGTTCTATGTAATGTAAACCATGTAAAACTATTACTATTAATGCAATGGTTGTTGTACTTTGATTACTATACTGCATATGTTGTGATACTTCACATGATGTCATCCACCCCAGAACGTTTCCGCCGTTCCGGTTTTGGGGTGTGACAAGAACCCACTCTCCGAGTCAGATGCCCTAACTCGACGGGTAGGCCTATCTGGATGAAACCCTAATTTTAAGGGTTTGCACCTTATTTGAACACCTTAAATGGCCTTCATTACAGCCTCCATCACCTCCAAACAACATTCATGAAACCCTATCCCATTTTGAAGTATTCTTGAGCCATAGTTGTGTGTTTGTGGTGATTTTGAAGCTAGAGAAGGAAGAGAAAGCTCGAAGGTTCTTGGGGAAGCAAGTAGATCCAGAGATTATGCCACTTTTCTAGCTCATTTGAGGTATAAAGTCTGTACCTTGCTTATTCCTTCCTTAGATCCCTCCATAGGGATAATTTAGGGCTTTATGGAGCATTTTATGGAACCATTAATGAGTACCAGCTTGATTGGGAGTTATAACTTCGGATCCAGAGCCTTAAAGAGACCCCATGGTATAAAGGTGCCAACTTTGTGGCCATGGGAGTCCCATGCATCATATAAACCTCTTTTTAGGACCATTTGAGCCAAATACCCCATGCATGAATGTCAAGTTTGTAACTTTATGTGTAATATGGACCCTAGGAGGTCAAATCTATGTTTGAATGCATTAAGGCCAACTGAAATCAACTAAATAGTTTTGGACATGGAGGGACTTAGCGAGTCGCTCATACGACTCGGTGAGTCTGGTCGCAGTTTCCACCAAACCTCTTCTGATAATAGGCAATATGTTGACGCGGAAGAACACTCAGCCAGCCAGTTGGGTTCATTGTGGACCTGAAGACCATGGAACTCGGCGAGTTCAAGACTAAGCCCCAACTGCATGAAGAAGAACTCGACGAGTTTATGGAGAACTCGGCAAGTCCAGGACTAGATGTGCCATCTTGCATGATGAAGGACTCGACGAGTTCAAGGACGAACTCGGTGAGTCAGTTGTAGAAGGTCCCGACATTGTTTAAAGGAGAATTTGATGAGCTATTGAAAGACTCGGCGAGTAGGGTCAAAGCTTTTAGCATTTTGAGCACTTTTGGAACTCGATGAGTTGGGGGACCAACTCGGCGAGTTGGGTCAACAAAATGTTGACCTTGACCAAAAGGTTGACTTTAACGAGGGTGTTGACCTTGACTTTGACTTTGGCCTGATTTGACCATGAAAAGGAAATTAAGCAAGATTTTTATGTGTAGGAGTTGAGAGGAGTTGATCCCGACGTCGAGGACAGTGCATGCATTTCACGATATTGAGGTGAGTTACCTTCCAGTAGAAGTGGGCCGAAGGTACCAATGTCGGCCCCCTAGTAGTTGATTATAGTCAAGAAAATTGTATGCGTGATAATTTTCTGGTATGTCACTATATATTATGAGTTATGTGTTAGCTTTTTATGATGGTATGTGATAGTAGTAGTAGGGGTGGTTAGTCCCCAGTATCGGTTGTAAGGACTGACAGGGTAAGTCAGGCACTAGAGATGCACAAAACCCGAATCCGATCCGGTTTTGCTTATGTCATCAAAAATCCAATCCGGTCAAAATCCGATCCGAATCCGGTCAAAATCCGATCCGGTTCCAACCAAAATCCGAATCCGATTCTAATCCGATTTGAAACCGGTTTAAACCGATTTTAGTGGGTTTTAATCGGATTTTGGGGCGGATTTGTATCCGATTTTTAGCGAATCCGGTTTACGATCCGGTATCAAATCCGATTTGGGATATAGGATTAGGATCCGATTGAAAATCCGGTTTGAAATCCGATCCGATCCGGTTTGGTCAAAACCGGTTTTGACCCAATCCGGTTTCGGATTGGATCCGGTTTTGAATAGTGAAATCGATTTTTGTGTGCATCTCTATCGGGCACCCCATATAGGCCTGACAATATGTTTATGCTACGTGCTTATGTGGTAGTAGTAGAGGTGAAATATTCCCCGTAACCGGTTGAGATAACCAGAGGGCAGGTCGGCACCCCATAATGGCCAGACAGGGTAGGTCGGCACCCCAGAATTGCTGGACAGGGTAGGTTGGCACACCAGAATTGCCAGACAGGGTAGGTCGGGCACCCCAGAATTTCCTGATAGTATGCTTATTATGTGGTATGATGGGGGAACTCACTAAGCTTTGTGCTTACAGTTTTCAGTTTTGTTTCAGGTACCTCTTCAACGAAGGGGAAGGAGCTGGCGTGGTAGCTACACATCACATACACATGATTTCCGCACTATGATGTTCTTGGGAATGTACTCTAATGATATTACTATTTGTATGATATGGTTTTGAGACACGTGATTATATTTTATGAAAGGATGTTAATCGGTGATGTTTTTATTTTATATGTTTTATAAACCGCTATATTAAAAATGAAATTTTTGGTCTTGAAATTTTGGATGTTACAGTCCTCTTCAAGAGCGTCGGTCCTTGTAGATGGTGCAATCACAGATGAAATCCCCATATCCCACAGGATGCGTCAGGGTGATCCATTATCACCCTTTCTTTTCATCCTAGCCATGGAAGGCCTTAACATTGCCCTCAATTCTGCCTGTGAAAAATCAACATTTCATGGTTTCAAGCTTCCAAGAGATGGGCCTTTGATCTCATATATTTTCTACGCTGATGACGCGATATTTGTCGGGGAATGGGATCGTTTATGCATTAAGAATTTGTCCCGCATCCCTAACTGTTTTAAGGTCTCGTCTAGATTGAAAGTAAATTTCTTCAAATCACATTTATTCGGGGTCAGAGTGTCAAAATCAGAATTATTGGAGATGGCTTAGGTCTTGGGATGCTTACAAGGTGTGTTTACATTCATATATTTGGGAGTTTTGGTGGGAGCAAACATGGAACTCAAGTAGAATTGGAAACTAGTTATTGATATGTTTTCGTCCATTCAAGTTGGAAGGCTTAATCCCTATCTTTTGGTGGACGTATTACACTCAACAGTTTTCCCACTTACTATATGTCCTTGTTTAAAGCCCTACGAGGAATTATTGACCACCTTGACAGACTTAGGAGATGGTTTTTTTTTGGGGTGGAAACGACCCTATAAAAAAGATACACTTGGTGGATTGGTCGAAAGTCATAACACCAATATCAAAAGGTGGGCTTGGTGTTGGATCGTTACATGCTCAAAATATAGCTCTTTTAGTTAAATGGTGGTAGACTTATGAACGAAAATGACAGCCTATGGAATAAGGTAATAATGAGCATCCATAATCTGAGAAATGGTGCAACATTTCAAAATCAGTAAGTCCCATTGAAGGTCTTGGTACTGATAAAAAAAAACTCTTCTCTCTTACTCTAGGATCACGGGTAAAAATTCTTTTTTGGAAGGATTCGTGGTGTGGTAATATTCCTTTTCAGCAAAAATATCCCAATTTGTATGCGATTGAAATGATGAAAATGTTGTTCACTGGTAGATAGACTCTCGAACAATGGTTTTTCATGGATGTGGAGATTTAAACCAATATGGATTGCCGAATCAAGCGAGTTACTTCAAATGTATAGGGATATCGATTCAATGACAATGTCGGGGGTATCCGACTTTGGGTTTCGTTTCAGGCTAAGCTCCATAGGGGAATACACAGTCAATTTGTTGAGAAAGTTAATTGAATCCAAACGGATTTCATACAAAGTTCAAAATATTTGGTGGTCAAAGACTGTCCCTCTTAAGGTTAGATGTTTCATCTGGATGGTTAATTTGGGAAGAATACCAGTGGTAGATATCTTAGCACTAAGGGGAATCAATATTCCAAACACATTTTGTCCAATGTGCAACAAGGAGAATGGATCGGTTGATCATGTTCTAGTTAAATGTGATTATGCTAAGGAGGTACAAGAATGGATATTTGGTTGGTGCGGTATAGGTGATAAATGATTCGCAAATGTGAGAAGCCTCATTGATTATGCAGCTGTCTGGAGTAATTACCCTAGGAAGAAATCTATCCTATCCACGGTGTTCTATAGTCTCATTTGGAATATTTGGCTATCCATAAATGAGAAAAACTTCACGAAACTGGGTATGTCCTCTACAAAGGTTGCGGATAATGTGATTTTGTTAGCTTTTGTTCGGTTCAAGCATAGGGGGAATGTAGATTGCTGTAACACCCTGTTTTAGGTCATTTCATAATTTGGGGGTCGTGACCCGAAGATCAAGTGTCATAAGGCTTATGGATTTGGTAACGAGAGGTTTAGACCCATTTAGATGTGGGTAATATAGAATGTGTGATCCAAGAGTTCGGTTTGTGCTTTGGAGTCAAAGGGTGAAATGGGAAAGTGACATTTCAGACTATCTCTTATGAATTATGGATTTTAGTTCAATGTGCTTTAAGTCAAAAGTAATTAGATAGGGTTGTAGAGCTCCTCAATACCTTTTTGTAGATATAAAGATCGTTGAAACCAGAGTTGAAACGAAGAAGTTATAATCGTTTGAAGTTTGGATTGTTTTGGGTTAAGCCGAGTACGTTGGGTGTACAGGGGGGAGTACGATGGGCACACTAAGGCATACTGAGTATGCTGGGCGTACCAGGAGTATGCAGGGGTATGCAATAAGTGCCTAAACCCTATTTTCGTGTTTTGGGCCCTATTTAAGCTCCTTAACTCCCCCAAAACCATTCCATTCTCAACCTCCACCTCTCCAACACCCTTACATGAAACCCTAACCTTAGTTTGAGCCTTGTGAGCTAAAAGAAGGTGTTTTTGAGTGCTTTGGAGTATGCATGGTGCACCTTGGAGAAGAAAGAACTTATTAGAGAAGTGTTGGTTGCATTGGAGCTTGTAGATCCAGACCTTCTTCACCTTGATCTATCTTTTAGAGGTATAAAGTTTGAATCTTGATGATGTATTTGTTAGATCTAGCTAGTTTTGGATGTTATGAGATTTTAGTCATTTTAGTACATAAAGTTTAGATCTTGAATGTTTGTGACCTTGTTATAGACAAAGTTGGAAACTTTATCCATCTAAACATCATTGTGATTCAGATCTAAAGGTTGGAGACTTGGTCTTACTGGATTAAGTTGAAAAATATGCATTTTGGTCCCTTTAATACTTCAAGGCTAGATCTTCGTGGTTTGGACCATTCTAATGGATAAAGTTGGAAACTTTATCCATTATAGAGCTATTAGGATCCATAAAAATGTGATCTTGATCCTTCTATTTATTCCATCTGTGTGTCATGATGTCTTGATGGATTAATAAGTTAAGGTTTTGGCTTTTGGACCTTTTCTAGACATGAAAAGCCATAAAGGTGGAAACTCTATGTCCTAGAATAATGTTGTGGGGTCAGATTTGAGTGACGGATAAAAGGACTTAAGAGATTAAGCACTTAATGGAAAAGTGTCATTTGGCTGAGTACGTTGGGCTTAACTTTGAGTACATTGGGCGTACTCGTATGGGGTCCCAACTCTGGATGGTGAGTACGTTGGGCGTACTCAGCCTAAAGTTGACTTGTTGACTTTGATTTCTGTTGACCATTGACGTTTTGACCAAGTTTGACATTGGGTCAAACTTGAGGATTTTGTGTTATTAATTAAGCTTTTATATGGTTCTGGTATTAGTGGATTTGAAAGTGTGAGCAGTGCAGAAAAAGGGATCGTGTCGTAGTGTTTCAGGGTTCTTCGCTTCATGTAAGTATTCTCTCGGTGCTCGTGATTCAAAGGCACCAATACCGGCTCACTAAATTATGTATGTAAGATGCTTGCTGTCTTTGTGACTCTTGGATGTTTGTATGAGCCTGTGTGGTAGAATAATTTTATATATGATGACCAGCTGGGTCTAGCTGTTATTATTGTATTATGTTGTTTGTATGTGACTGAGACTGCTGATACTCTCCAGGGTTGTTAATAACTTACTGGGCGTGCTATTAGTCCACTAGGCTGCTGATAGTCCTCTGGGTTGTTGATAACCCATAGCTATTTATTTGTGTTGTAATGTGTGTGGTATTTTGGGGAACTCACTATGTTTTATGCTTACGGGTTGTGGTTTACATGTTTCAAGTTTTGTTATACTAAAGGAGGGGCACAGCTCGATGGCATCGCATCAATGGGGGGTTTGTGTACTTGATAACTTTTAATGTTACTTTGATAAATGTTTTAAGATCTTGCAGTTGTGATTTAAATAAATACTTAAAGTTTTAATCAAAAAAATTTGGTTGAAATTTGAGGCGTTGCAATTTGGTATCAGAGCCTTGGTAGGAATTTAGGCATACTCTCGGGTGTGCTTGAGCTCAAATTGAGGATTTGGTAAAATTTTCTAAAAGAAATTGATTTTATAAGAAAGTTTTTTTAATAAAAAAGAGGTGTGGTGCGTGCAATTAGCCGATCTCAAGTAAGTATTTCCTAAAATACCCATGTGTGTTATATGATTGATGTTTGATGCGAGTATATGCAAATTGCATGCAAGATTAGGGCTAAGGATCTACTTAGTGTTGCATGGTAGGATGCCTGATTAGGAGAGATGCCTTTATGCCTGTTGTGTGAGCTGGTAGTGATGCATGCTAGTGATTAAAGATCTTCAGGAGCTTCTGAGGTAGGACTGCCTGTTTATGTGATGCTTTTAGTGCTAGATGCCTGGATGTTGCTTGCTTTGTGCTTTGTAGGACTCATATTGATGCAAGTTAGCTACCGCAGGAATATGTTAAGTTACATGCAGTGAGGGTTAAATAATCTTAGAGTGGTTGACTTGGCCTTATTGTGCAACTCCCGTTTGAGTCTAATTGTTATAAGGTTGAGGTTTTTAGTCGAAGGTTATCTAAGCTTTTTTGCATGTAATTGTATTCGTGAAGTAGTTAACTGACATTAGTAGAATTCCTTCAGTAGTCGAGGGCAGGGTGATGTGGTAAATGTAGGAGAGCCTAGGAAGCGCTTTAGTGTGAGTGATGCGTTGTTTAGCAGATTTTGGAGGGTATCATTATAAGGAAGTAACCTAGAGGATTCATGATGATTATAAGGAAAGTACGGATATGTATGGAAGATAGTATTAGACCCGTAGTACTGGAAGCATAGGATCCGTACTCGAATCAAGGAAAGTCCCGAAAATTCTAAAGAGCTGGTTGAGGGTAGGAACATGGTTTGGAATCTTGAATATGTTGCATCATTTTAGGTATTATTAGCTTTTCGGGTATGGTGATCCATAAAGAAGCTAGGTCGAGTGATTATTTGGGCCTTAGTGGCCATGTGCGTTGGAGTTGAATGGTGTAGACCTGGATGAGTAGTTAATTTCAAGGTCTCGGGGGGATTACTTGAGGAAGTTGTAGTCGGAGTCGCGGTACTCAAGAACGAAACGATTGGGATGAACGGCTTGAGGATTGCAACCTTGAGGTTGAGTGATCGGACGATGTATTATGATGTTATTTTCTATAACGAGGATTCTTTTCTAGTTTCCTATGTTGGAGGAAGGAGGGACCGAGCGTATGGTTACAAAGATCAGAGGACGACCTTGTAGGGGAAACCAGATGGCTACGGTATCCGCGACAAAGGTGGAAATGCACGAGAGGATTCTTGTGGTTTGATAGCCTCAAGAAAATTTCATATGTCAAAAGAGAGTCATTTTTGTGGGGATTGTATAAGATGAGGACCATGGGTATGCCTTCCTTGAGTTCAGTTAGAGTGTGTTCTGGCAGGTTGTTCCAGGTGATTAGGAGAAATGAATCGCGAACTACAACTTTTGTTGTCTATGATGTATCTCGGCTGTGAGGATGATGCCTCACGTTTTATGATTATGCCTTACGATGGAGTGAAGGTCAGGGATTCAGAGGTAAAGTGTGTGTTAGTACAATTGCTCTTAGATGAAGAATCAGTTCTATGAATGGGCTATCAGAGTTATTGCTTGTGCATTTGCACGGGGCGGCTATGACTGAGAAGTTTCTAAGGTCTTTATATGAGATTCGAAAAGTATTTGAGTTGTTGGGTCTTTATCTGGGAGATTATCTTGCGTTGTATGTTAGATATGGTATGCATCTGGCTGAGTTGATTTGAGTGGGGTTTGTTTGAAATGTCATTTTAGTGATAGTTCAAACCCAAGTAGGGGAGAACTAGGCATACTATTTGAAAGATCATCGATATGTTTGAGTTCGCGATTTCAGAAGAATGGGTTATCGGGATTTGTGGTTCGGATATGCGAGGATTTGGTTCAAGATGTTGTCAAGACGGGGTGTAAAGCAAGTTAACCTTTTATGTATGAGCTCAAGAATGCACGAGTTGTTTTTGCAATAGGAAGTTGTTGGTCAGGGAGCTCGTTGTAGTTAGTGGTTCTTTCGGGTTCGCTGATGTTTAGGTCACGAACCATTTGGGTCGCTCGGGTTGAATATCGATGTCTGAAGGATTCTTCAGCAGGGTATTGATTGCTACCTATAGTATAATATAAGCAGTGGTTGATCTGTTAATCAACTTCAGGGTTGGGTATATGTAGTCCTACATGCGTTTAATTTAGTGGAAAACTTTGGATCATCGATTTATTGTCAGTGCATTCTCGATCGTTAGTTGTTCTCATTCATCGTCTTTGGGTGGGGATGCTTCGAAGGTTTTGAGTTGTATAATTGGAGGTCAATGATCGTGAGAACCAATCATCATGTTCTGTATGGTATATCATGGATTTTGTATACGTTGCCCTGAGTTGCTGGATTATAAAATTATGGTCTATAGCAGACTCGGGTTTGTTTTGGTTGTAGGAAGAACATTGACGTGATTATCTGTCGGTTCCAATTATGGGTTTTTTGGGTTCCTTGTCATTAGTTGGGATTGTTGAAGGATGTGGAATTGTATCAAGGGAAGGTACTTTGGGATACGACAATCTTGGTCAAGAGTAGTAAAGTGCATCATCTGGTTTGGGGTGTGAGCACCCAATATCGTTTGATCATGGAATCTTAGTCCAGTAAGCTCAATGTGGTAGTGATTAGGTAGGAAGATTATGGGATTGCTAGGTGATCCAGTAATTATGAAGTTATCAGAATGTAAATGAATCCAAGTGAGGGATGGTTACTTGGGGCTGCTAGGGATAGTGCTAAGCGCGAACCAAATTAGAATTTGTGCCCATGTTAGAGATTTTGATCGGTATATCTGGAGGGAGCACCAGGGTTCCTTGAGGCTGGGAAGAATCCAAGATAGGTCGGGATTGTAAGCGTGGAGCAGACTACCGCTTGGCCGGCAGGGCCTTGAATGACTAATCAGGTGGTGCGGGTAAGATATTGTTTGATTAAGGATTAAATAGGAAGGCTAGTCAACTAGATAGCCACTTCTGCTCGTGAGAGGGTTCAGAGTTAATCAAGAAATAGTGTTCTTTGGTCAGTGATGAGCATCAAAGAAAATGATATGGATTCATTGTTAGGTTCAGGTTGAGGGTTGTGTTGGGACCTCTCTGCCTGTTATTGTTTGATAAAGGCTTTGGGGTCTGAAGCACGATCTGAAAACCTGACAAAGTTCGGTAGAACGGGGTTTTGAATCGCATAATTTTTGGTTAATGTGCAGTTGTGGGGGTGATGTAAGACTACGGAGTAGCCATAGCATTCCCCAAGCTAGTGTGTTATTGTAGGACTGATGTAATACTGCGAAGCAGCCTTATCATTCACTAGGTTGGTAGGCGGTGGTAACAGGGATGGAAGTCTATGACTTGGCTCATGGTATTCTCTAGGATGATTTAGATCATCACGAGGTTGGGTGAAGGGTTGTGAGTGGGCCTCAACATTTTTAATACCTGGGAAATCATAGGCTGGGTTAGGGCCAATGTGATGTGATAATTCAGTTCAGTTTGTTGCCATCACTGGGGTTAAGCAGAATTGGTGATCGTCGAGTATTTGTTGGTTGAGTAATCCATCATTGGGAGTGAATGACTAATGGAGTCGTGTTTGTGGATAGACCAGGACCACTTGTACCTGTTCAGTGTTTGAGTATGGAGTTGACTTTGTTTTCAATGAGGATTTTTCGGTACCGGTAAATGGTCAGGGCGTATATGTTTCGGGTATCCATAAATTTGTTTAGGATGGATAGGTTTGTGCGGTTTCGGATATGAAGTTGAGTTATTGTGGAAAATTTTTGGATTGGTTTTGCCTTCTTGGGTGTAACGATCCAATTTTCACGACCAAAAATTTCATTTTTTTTATAAATTACTTAAATTAAAACACTCGTGGGAAAACATTGTCGAATCATTACATCTCATAAAACTATGCATAATGGCTGAAATCCAAATCATAAAATAGTGATAATGTCAGAGTACAATCCCAAGGAATCCCATAGTGCGGAATCTGAGGTGTGTGTATGATGTGCAGCTACCGCGCCAGCTCTTCCCTGAAACAAAACTAAAAACTGTAAGCACAAAGCTTAGTGAGTTCCCCCATCGTACCACATACCATAAAATCACATATCATGCATATACTGTCAGACATATCTTGGTGCACGACCTAACCCTTCGGCCATGTCGACCGGATAATGCCTAGCATATCTGGGTGCTGGCCTCCCCTTTGGTCCTGTCGACCGGATACTGCCTAGCATATCTGGGTGCTGGCCTCCCCTTCGATCCTGTCGACCGGTAACCGGGGACTATTTCACCCCCTACTACTACCACATAATATCATATCACATATATCATAATCTGGATAGCATGGTTGGGTGCTAAACTACCCCCTGTGATCCTATCGACCGATAGTCGGATACTATTTCATCCCCTACTACTGTCACATAATATCGTAATATGCTAGTACATAAAACATAATAGGTAGCAGCAAGCCTAGATGAATATTACAAAGACCATCATCTCACATACAACTCCTATTAGTGGGCAGGCATTGTGGCCGTAGACCCACCGCTATTGGAAGGTAACTCACCTCCTAAGGCAGACTGTTGGAAAACTGATCGACAACTGTATGACTGCTGCTCCGGTAACCCTCCGGCTATAATCCCACAAAACACTCAGTTAGAACCCGATATCTACTCTTAGGGTAAAATGACTATTTTACCCCTAACCAAGTCCAAGTCAAAGTCAACTTCTAGTTGACACGACTCGCCGAGTTGGGCCGCCAATTCGTCAAGTCCCTAACTCATTACCCGTTCTTATCCACGTCTCTACTCGTCGACTTTAGCAACGACTCTACGAGTTCCCCTTCTATATGAACATCGAATGAACCCTCATCCGAATCGCCGATTTGTATGAACAACTCGTCGAGTTACCTTCATCTGATATCAAGTCCTATCCTTGACTCGCCGAGTTCATCTTCAACTGTAAGGAGATTGCCTTGGACTCGCCGAGTCCGTTTTTGCACTCGTCGAGTCCCATGTACTCCAGATCTAAGTCTAAGTCCAATACGTTGGGTCACTCCCTTGGACCCTCTAAAAACCCTTTTTGTGCTCAACTGGGTTCCTTCAAACCTTAACAGAAAAGAGGAGTTTTGCCTCGGACTCGCCGAGTCCCAAGAACGACTCATCGATTCGGGCATGTCCAAGTCTCATATCTCGATTTCCAGCGTACAACTCTTGACCAAAAGGTAGATCTAAGCTCCTTCAATCGTTCTAGCACGTAAAGTTACAAACTTTATGTGTATGCATGGGACATTGAGTTCAAAAGGACGTCAAATAAGCTCTTATGATGCATGGGATCTTAGATGGGTGCAAAAGCAACCCAAATCTGCCTTGTGACTCCTTCCAAGACTTAGATCTGAAGTCTTGACCCCCAACCATGTTTGCAATCATGGTTGGCTACCTCAAATGGCTCAAAAAGCCCTAAATCCTCCCCAAAAGGGATCTAACAAAAAAGAAAGAAAGGTAAAGACTTTATACCTCTCAAAGACTTCAAATGATGAACCAAACTCGAATCCTTCAGTCTCCTCTTGATCCTTCTATGCTCTTTCTTCTTCCTTGTGGTCAAAACCCACAAAAATCACTCAAAAGCCTTAGATCTAGCACCAAAACACTTAGGGTTTACTATGGAGGGTTTCTGGGAGCAATAGGGACGAGGGGTGGCTAAAAGAGATGATTAAATAGGGTGTAAACCCATAGATTAGTGTTTTGTCCGGACAACACCTACTCGCCGATTCCGAGCACAGACTCATCGAGTAGGCCATTAAATGTCTGTGTCCAATACGCTCCGACTCGATGATTTGGACCTCAACTCGCCGAGTCCAATGCCAAAATGCAAGATACTAGAATAAAATACATACCAGGAGCCAAGTGCTACATTGGGAGTCAGACATCGAGTAGGGTTTTCAGTTTCAAGCGTAGCAGTTGGACACTCATGCGCTTAGAGAAAAGTTGTGCTTTATTCTCCATTAGGACTTATGATTTCTACTATTTTGGGTTCGAAATTAGTAAGCATGGATGGTTATCGGAGTGAGGTGACTTTCCCATTCATTTTTTGATTCATGGACTTCATTCAGGATCGTTTGGTTCCACAGAACAGACAGTAAGGAATGATTTCGAGGATGAAATCTAATTTAAGTGGGTGAGAGTTGTAACAACCTATTTTGGTTCGTTTCATAATTTGGGGTCGTGACCCGAAGATCAAGTATCATAAGGCTTCAGGCTTTGGTAACGAGAGGTTTAGACCCATTTGGATGTGGGTAACATAGATTGTGTGATCCAAGAGTTCAGTTTGTGCTTTAAAGTCAAACGGTGAAATGGGAAAGTGACATTTCAAACTATCTCTTATGAATTATGGATTTTAGTTCGATGTGTTTTAAGTAAAAAGTTATTAGATAGGGTTCTATAGATCCTCAATACCTTTCCGTGGATATAAAGATCATCGAAATCGGAGTTGAAATGAAGAAGTTATGACTGTTTGAAGTTTGGACAGTTATGGGTTAAGCTGAGTACACTGGGCGTATAGGGGGGAGTACGTTGGGTGTACTAGGGCATCCTGAGTACGCACGGTGTACATGATGAGTGCCCAAACCCTATCTTTGTGTTTTGAGCCCTATTTAAGCTCCTTAACTCCCCCAAAACCATTCCATTCTCAGCCTCCACCTCTCCAACACCTTTCCATGAAACCTTAACGCTAGTTTGAGCCTTGTGAGCTAAAAAAGGTATTTTTGAGTTCTTTGGAGTATGCATGGTGCACCTTGGAGAAGAAGGAACTTCTTGGAGAAGTGTTGGTGCATTGAAGCTTGTAGATCTGGAAAAGTGTCATTTTGTTGAGTACGTCGGACATACCTTTGGGTACGTTGCGCGTACTCGTGTTGGGTCTCGATTTTGGATGGTGAGTACGCCATGTGTACGAGCTGAGTACGCTGGGCATACTCAGTTTAAAGTTGACTTGTTGACTCTGACTTCCGTTGACCGTTAACTTTTTTACCAAGTTTGCCATTAGATCAAACTTGAGGATTTTGGGTTATTAATTAAGATTTTATCTAGTTCTGGTATTAGTGGATTTGCAAGTGCGAGTAGTGTAGAAAAGGAGATCATGTCCTAATGTTTCAGGGTTCTTCGATTCAGGTGAGTCTTCTCCCGGTGCTTGTGAGTCGAAGGCACCAATACCGGCTCACTAAATTATGTATGTAGGATGCTATCTATCTTTGTGACTCTTGTATGTTTGTATGAGTATGTGTGGTAGAATAGTTGTATATGTGATGACCAACTGGTCTAGCTTTTATTATTGTGTTATGTTTGTTTATATGTGACTGAGACTGCTGATAGTCTCCAGGGTTGCTGATAAACTACCAGATGTGTTATTAGCCCACTGGGTCTGTTGATAGTCCTCATGGTTGCTGATAACCCATAGTTGTTTGTTTGTGTTGTGATGTGTGTGGTATTTTGGGAAACTCACTGAGTTTTGTGCTTACGATTTGTGGTCTACATGTTTAAGGTTTTCTTATATTAAAGGATGGGCACAACTCGATTGCATCGCATCAATGAGGGACTTGTGTACTTGATAACGTTTAATGTCACTCTGATAAATATTTTGAGATCTTGCAGTTGTGACTTAAATAAATACTTAAACTTTAATCGAAAAATTTGGGTATAAATTTGGGGCGTTACAATTGCAGAAACCAAGCAGTCTAGAGTATTTCACCTTTTTCGCATTTTCACCTTAATCGTCTGTAATGTTCTTTAAATTCCTTTCTTTGTAATTGTGGTTAGGTCATGGCTACTTGTTAATCTATGCCCTTTCTTTATATGTGACTGTCATGTACCTAAGTTTATATATAGAACCCTCGAAACAATGTAGTTTTGATCCATTTATATCCAAAAATCATGATATCGCTTTTATTATTCTTCTTTAATCATGTGACTTACTAAATCGGTCAAATTTATGTTATTTTTCTTCATTGTGTATAAGAACTTAAAACATTAAAAGTTGTGATCATTTAATCAACACTAATAAATTCTAAACAAAAACTAATAGAATAAAAGATAAAAGAAGAACATGTCATAACTCAATCAAACTTTTCACAAAATCATTGGATATAATTTTTCAATTGAAAGACAAAACGCTTGAGTTATTTTTGTTAAAAAATATTGCTTTTTTTTTTTATTTTCTTTAGAAACTTCAGTAATCGTTTGCAATAAAAATATATATAATTAATCTTTTTCATTCCATAATTGAACTTAATTCAATAGTATTCTATTAAAACAAAACTAAGAGAAAATAAAAATTGGATTTGTTTTGTTTAAAACTACTTCGTTTAAAAGGTTCTATACCGAAACTTAGGTACATAACAGCTGTATATATATATATATATATATATATATATATATATATATATATATATATATATATATATATATATATATTCTTATTTGTTGTTTAAAAAAAAGGAACATAAATATGATGAAAATATAGGATAAGAGGTGAGGTGGTGACATTGATAATGTAGTATTCATATATAAATATGTGAAATTTTATATATTCACATAGAATATTTCCTCTCATCTTAGGGCCGGTACGATGTGACGTTTTTACAGCAATAAATAAATATGTAGCCCAAATTCATTATCACATTCTCATTTGTTTTGTATTCTCAAATCAATTTACCTCTCTCTCTCTCTCTCTCTCTTGTTCTCTCTCTCTCTCTATATATATAATAATAATAATAATAATAATAATAATAATAAGAAAATATTTGATAGGAATGATAAAAAGTGCATCATTTGCATGATTTTTGCTAAACCAACATAATGAATCATTAGGTGATACAAAAATAATATGATTCACTAAAACAAATTCTGAAAAAACACATCTATGATTTTCTAAAGTTGTCAGAAAAATGAATCAAAACTTGATTCAGTAAAAAAATGAATCATTGATGTTTTTTTTTCGGATTTTTTTGTAAATCATGTTATGTATGTATCATTTAATGATTCATTTTGTTTATTTGACAAAACCACGTGAATGATATATTTCTTATCCTTCCTATCAAATATTTCTTTTTTATTTGATCTTATATATACACACACATACACACATTAGCCGTTTACCTGCACCAAACGACAGGTGCGATGTTGATTACTTTCTTATTATTTTCAACCTCATTCAGCTCAAAGGATATCAAGAAAATGTCAATGGATGTTTCAGATTACAGTTAGAAACTAATATTTATTATTTTTGAAAACATACTCATGTAATGGAGCTGAATATAGTTTTATTATAAAAACTTAGTGTGATATGGTGTGAAATAGTACATATATATAGTCTTTCATCTTTGACAATCCTAATAAAAAAACATACGGTAACACTTCAAAATAAAAAATAATAAAATAAAGTACATTTATGGTTCTTGAAAGTAGTTGATTTTTTCAACTTTTGGTACCAAAAAGAATTGGTTTACACTTCTCATCATTATTAGAGATTTTGATAACGTTTTTGATCCTTGTTTAGTTGCTTTTTAACCCTTTATTTGATTTTTTTTTTATGTTTTTTCATTATTTATTTAATTAAAATATAATATTATCATATAAGGTAAAGCCTATCACTCTTACTGTTAAAAAAAATAACATTTAAAATTACTTGATTACAAGCAAAATACAACATTAAAAAGTAGAATGAAAGTATGGAACATGATGCTAATTATATTATTTGTTTTTCACCAAAAATATGCTTAAAAAGAAAAACCAATCAAAATACATTGATAATTCTTGCAGTTAGCACCTGCTTAGGCTAAATACAAAACAAATCTAATTTGACAATTGCTCCATCTTAATCTTGTAGCATCTTTAGTTTATAGGTGGTGAAAGTATAATGTTTTAATAGAGGTCTTAATCAGATTGGTTAAGTACATGTCAACAAATGAAAAAAAAATCATGTCCCGAAACAAACTATAAGTGAAAAAAGCAACAAAAAAAAATTAATTACTAAAAATATCAGAAATTTAATTAAACTGAAAATAAACCCATGAAGCCTCAAAATATGAGCAACATTGTAGAAAGATGATCTATTAAGCTATCATGGGTGATGTAAGATCTGATCTGGAACACCCTTGGGGTTTATGGTCGTATGGCTACTGTTTTGGCAAGTTTCAAATATATGGACCATTTTACCCCCAGTTTGTTGCTCCTGGTGTGGTGTTGGTGCTTTTTGACAGATTCAATTTATTAAAACATTGGACCTTGAAAAAAAAGTAATATATGCATGGTCGCTTGCAGGAGCACATGATGGTGTAAAGATTAAAAAACATAAAATTATTTAAAACTGCACATCTCAATTTGATGGTTCCAATCAAGAATTATTTGTAAAATGTCTAAATTTACCTAAAACATGGTATAAATAGCTCTTTTTGAGACCAAATATACTTTATATTGAAATCACTTACCCTTATCTTATAAACCGAACAAAACAGCTAGTCAATGGTGCTGATACAATCTTGCAAAACGCGAAGTGATCAAACCGCTTGAAGTTTGCTCATACTGGTTTAAATCTCGATCAGGAAACTTCATATGTGTAATATCATAAAATAGATGAATCTAGTGTTGTAAAGTGAATGATGGTACCTATTGGTATGTGGGAAATTATTTATTATATTGTACGTAGGCCTGCAAAACGAACCTATAGTAGGCATCATGAAGAGTTGTAAGAGACCATGAACATCCGATTCTAATTTTAACTCTTTCAATGGTTTTAGTTTATTTAAAAACATTCGGTATTTAGTAATCAAGTACTCAAGTGTAAAAGAAAATGAAACATTACAACATAATGAATTTTTTCATCAGATAAATATAGAACGAAAGATGTACCCTTTTTTTTGCAATTCCCATTGACCATAAACATTGACCGGGTGCCCCTTATGCATATGTATTGTATAATAACACATAATCTCTTACGTAAATGGTTGTTCTTCATTTTTCCCTTTATAGAAGAACAAAAGCAAACAATCTCGATTCTTATATAAAAAATGTTACAAGTAAACATGCCATAATTGTAATCATTAAGCGGATATTAAATTTGCAAAAAAAAAAGAATAATGTTGGTGATTTTTGTGTTACCATGTCATTATATGTAAGTGGAACTAACATGTGAGCTAAGAGGTTTCATAATTTGTACTCTAATATATGTACGGGTTATTGTGGAGTGTACGCATGTATAAGATCAAATTAGAAGTTGGTTCGACGACAAGTCGGGGGTAGCGCCCCTGGGTCCGGGGTTTCCAAATGGGCGGCGCCCATTTGGCAAGGTCTAAATTGTAGTGCCCCTACGCGGTCCAAGGGTTAGAGTCCCTGGCTGGGGTCCCACTAACAAAATTCATTAGTTTTGGAAACCCTAAATCCTCTTTAAAGTCCGGATTTCCCTGACTTGCTTCCAAAGCAACCCATGCTGGCCCACCCTAAGAGAAACCCTAATCTCGTTTATTATATAAACGGATCTTCTCTATGAGAAGATATACACGAAATTCTTAAGCTCTCGTTTTCATCAAACAAACACAAAATCCTTTTAGTAATTTGGCTTACGACTTCTGTGCCTAGAATCGTAAGTGTTCTCTTGGATTATCTTAGGATGAATTTCTTGCAACCTAGGCATAGGGTAAGAATATCAGTTCGGAAAGTTTTCGCACGATCCAAGTGGTATCCAGATCTCCACTACAAACCCTATTTTTCCAATAAATAACAGGTTGCATTTATAAACAACTGAGATACTGTATTGAGCACACCCAAATCAAATCCTCATTCACCCTGTAACCATAATTCCACCTACCTGTAACCATAACTCCACCAAATTCAAATCCCTTGTTCACCCCGCATTAAGAAAACACTAACCGGTCACGATTCCACATACCAGATCATCAATGAACAAAAAATTGTATACGGATCCATTAACTTGTATGAGATAATTAAATATAGAGTAGCATTACTAGTGGTGATTGTAGCTTCTATCTAAAAAACATAGAACTTTTTTCCTTCCCTTCAAAGGTGTGGTATATAAGAGATTAAGGCAGATATATAAACGAAGGATTAAGGGTTAACTTTCAGACGTTTAGAAGCTAAAGTAGAACATAACAATAACATAGTAATATATGATCTTACAAAGGCATTATAAAGATTAGACACGATTGCAACGAACCCAACCATAGAAGTTGTTCCCTCTGGCAAAGTTAAATATGCCTAGAAATCAAAAAAGTCAAAAACTTTAGTCTTCAATTCTATACACAAACATGACCAAGAATGTACATGATTGCATATTAGTATAAATGGTTAGTATGTATTACACTTGTGGAATGGATTGCCAAATTGAAAACCTTCAAATCAAGAACAAATAAATAGGTGTGCATTTGTGAGCATAGATCGGGTGAAACTATCAGCACCTTCATTTTTTGTTACAAGCACCTTCTTTATATGGTCTGAGCTCTTCATTCCATGGCGTGATAAACAAATCATTTACACATAATATTAAACATAGGAACACACACAATTATATAGACGGTACAGAGAGAGAGAGAGAGAGAGAGAGAGAGAGAGAGAGACCTTTATGGCTATGGATTAGAGAGAGAGAGAGGCATCAAATAGTAAAGGGGATTGGGAAGCCGGTTGTGAAATACGATGTAAAAAGAAAGATAAAACTAACAAAAATCATATAAAATGCATAATAGGAAGTTGAAGTGTTGGAAAAATTTTCATTACAAGTTAAAAGAAAAAAATATAAACTCAGGAATCACATATATTTGTAAATAAATTCATTTTTACCTCATCAAGCCCTAGGAATCCCTGATTTTTGTCATAAACTTGCGAAATCAAAACAAAATCCAAATCAAATAAAATAAGAGGATGGAAGTGGCATTTTGAAACAAAAAAAACACCTTTCTGATCTAGTTTCACCAAATCAACTAAAATGTTTTGAGTTTGAGGATCAAGAAGGTGAAAGGGAAAAAGAGAGAAAGAGAGAGAGAGAGAGAGAGGGAGGGAGGGAGGAGAGCAACAAATGTTGGTGTAGAATGTTGTCGAATTGAGAGAGTGGATGCAAATATAAATCATATTTAGTGCTCACCTATTCAATCGGTTTTAAGATAAGGGACGACCGATTCACTTGGCAAGGTTGTTTAGTATGTTTAATGTTTAATTGACTTTTTCAATGGTTGACTGATTTTTCTGGAATGCATAAAGTTGTTGTATATGATGCTTTAAAGGTTGTACCTCTTAAAATTCAGCATTTGACCAAATTTGCTTAATAAGTAGTGTGTGTGTGTGTATGTATGTATGTGTGTGTGTGTATATATATATATATATATATATATATCATCTTTAATAAATGAATTTTTTTTGCCACATGTCATCTTCTCCTTTATTTTGACACTTGTCATGTTGTGAGAATTTTAGAAATTTTATTTTCCACTTGTCATTTTTTAGGAATTTATATTTTCTTAAAATAAAATCCCATAAAATTGTAATGAGTTGTATGTAAAATCATCCTATTAATTTGGTAATAAATTTTCAAAAATACTTCAAATAATTCAATTTATTTTGCAAATTTTCAAAACATTACGTTTTGTTATATAAAATATTACATTATAAAATATTTCATATTTATATATTAATATTAGATTTTTATTTTTAATAAACCCGTGTAATACACGGGTCTCACACCTAGTATATATATATATATATATATATATATATATATATATATATATATATATATATATATATATATATATATATGAAAAATTCAATAAAGAACCATTATTAATCAAGGAAACAAATAATCAATTGAAAATGTCGAAATTTAAAGCGATCAACGACAAAAGAAAAGGTTGTAGACTTTTACAATGGACGTACAAGCACCGGATTATAACAAAATCCATTTTTTTTTTTGTTTAGATTTTTTAGGCAATATTTTTTATTGAAAAAAAAACCGAATATACCATTGTTCATGATTTTTCGTCCTCTTTCTATAGAGATCCATATTGATATTCAAATTTTTTTTTTCAAAAAGTGTCACTTCATTTATTTGTTTTTTGGAAAGTTAAAGCATATTTTTTATCGAAAAGATTTAATAAATATATCAAACTTTATATTTTTTGGCATTCTTTGATGTAAAAAAAACAAAATTTCAATATAATGGTTCTTTATTAAATCTCACCCTATATATATATATATATATATATATATATATATATATATATATATATATATATATATATTATCAAACTAAATTATTGTCGAACAATATATTCTTTCAAGCTTCAATAAACAAGAAAAAACAAAACAACAAAGCATCTTAGGGAAATGTATTTTCACTTATGTGACTAATATTTACACTATCATTTATTGGACATGTAAGGGACAAAATTGACAAATGAAACTAAGAGGGCAACGTGTCAAATTAGTTTGCTACGTACGGGTCATGTTGAATCATAGGCGGTGTAGTTGTAAAGGTGGTAGATACAAGTCGCACAAGAAATTTTCACTTAGAGAGAATTCATGTTCACGTGGAAACATTTGTCTATAAACTGATTATCGAATAAATTGCTGAAATTGTCCGTATAGTTCGTGAATATTACATGTTTTATTCTTAGATTTTGTTTTGCATTCAGAGATCGTTCTTAGGTTTTGATTTTATTGTGTTTTTTATAATTTACATACATAAAATGACTATATTGTCCTTTATATTTTTATACCTTTTTTATTTTCTATTAATTAAAAACATAAATTAAGTGTATAGACAAGCGGGACCACTACTACCACCCAAAATAAATTTCAAATATAAAGCAAAACTGAAGAAAATCCAAATTAGGAAACATAAACTACAACACCTCTATCAAAATGGTGAAATACAATTTACAAAAACACTTGATAACCTTCACACACATATACACACTCACCCTACTGAATCAAAGTATGACAAGCACCGACGACCAAGTCGTACAAATCAACGACTCCAACCCGTAACATCCTGTTTCTGTAAGTTTCTTATTTCGGGATTGTGGACAATAAATGGATCAAGTAAATGCCTTGGACTTCAAGGGAATAGGGTTTAAAACCTATTGGATGTTGATAATAATGGTTTGTGATCCAAGCCCTTGGTTTGTGTTTTGGAGTCAAAGGGTAAAATGGGAAAAAGGATGTTTTATACTTCTTCCAAGAATTAAGGATTTTAATTCAATATGTTCTAATTTAAAAGTAATTAGATAGAATTGTGGGGCTCTTCAATACCTTTCTGTGCATATAAAGAATGCTGAAAATATAGTTGAAATGAAGAAATTATGGTTGATTGAAGTTCAAGTGGAAATTGGGGGTTTTGCCCTACGCATGGCATAAATGCTGAAATATTGGATGCGAGTTTAGTAAACTACACATGGCGTAATCGTAGCAGATCAAAACCATAATTCTTTGGTTTTGAGCCCCATTTAAGGGCTCTAACTTATGGGAAACCCTCTCATGACCAACCTCCATCACCTAAGATCATCCGTTGAGAAACCTTAGCGTCCGTTTACTTGTTTTGAGCATTGACATCATTTATGAGCTTACGTCTCTATTAGAAGGTTGAATCTTGATGGTCAAGATGATGGCAAAGTGTATAGAAGAAGAGTTCAAGTATAAATCCAACAATGTTACTTCATTTCTGGACCATTGTGAGTAAAAACTTCAAACATTCTCATTGGTTTCATAGAGCTAGTTATTTGTCATATTTGCCACTTTTTGGTCCCTTGAGCTTGTGTTTTGGGAGTTGTAAGAACTCCAACACTTTTTGAGCTATATGGAATATTCCTGGGACTTGATGGACTTGGAAAGTTGTGCTTTGGTGCTTGTTCATTAAGCCATGCAAGTTGTGGTAGCATTTTTGGTCATTTTAGTGCATAAAGTTTAGATCTTGAAAGTTTGTGGCCTTGTGATGCAACTTTATACATCAAAACATCATATTGATTCAAATATGAAGATTGGAAACATAGACTTAATGGATTAAGTAAAGAAAGAAGCATTTTTGGTCCCTTTGAAACTTAAAGACTAGATACTGTTTGTCTGGACCATCCAAATGGATACACTTGGAAACTTATACATTATAAAGCTATTATGACCAGATCTGAGCTTTGAGTGAAAGGTCTTAATGTATTAAGTGCTTAAAATTAAGTTTGGCAATAGAAACTATATGCGGGGTGTAATATGGGCCATGCCCATCGTAGCCTGATTTTCACCCGTTTTTTTTGGAAGGCTCTATGCTCTCCGTAGATCTAGGTGCACCCTATGCGTAAGTCAACTAAAGGTTGACCGTTGACTTTTTGACCTGTTTAACTTTGTATCAACTACGAAGGGTTGAGGACTTAGAAGGGAAAACTGGTCTTTTGTCTAAGTGAAGATTTATCATAGTATTTAGGCTTGCTGAGTTGGGGTATTTACCTTTATTGCTAATTAGAGTTTGGTTTCTGGATATGTTTAGTGGGAGGGACTTTAGCACCGGTAGCTCGTGTGTGAGATCTATTCGTTTACCGATCGAGGTGAGTCTTTCCACTATACTCATGGGTCGAAAGCACTAATGTCGACACACTGGATTATGTTTGTAGGATGCTAGCTATCATTGTGACTCTTGCATGTCTTTATATGTTTTATATGGGTTGGGCCCGATTATGTTTGTTATGCGTCGGGACTGATGTATGTTATGGGTTGGGCCCATTTATATAGGATGGGCATGATTATGTATGTTATAAGTTAGGCCCGATTCTGTATGTTATAGGCTGGGCCCGATTATGTATGTTATGGGTTGGTCTTGATTATATGGGTTAGGTCCAATTATATATATGTTATAGATTGGGCCCGAAGTGCATTGGCTGGGTCCGTTCGTGCTTATCGTATGGTATTTTGGGGAACTCACTAAACTTTGTGCTTATGGTTTATGGTTTAAATGTTTTCAGGTTTCTTATATTAAAGGAGGGGCGCGACTTGATTGCATCACATCCATTGGAGATTTTCGCACATAATAACTTTTGATGTTACTCTGATAAATGTTATTGAATTGAATGGTGAAAGTGCCATATTTATACATATGTATAGGCCTTGTTTTAATACATTTTAAGCTGTAATTTGGTTAATTGCAAAGATATTTGGTACTTATCATGTTTAAATTATATTTTAAAGCTAAAAATCGACATTCTCGAAGAAAATGACTGATACCGACAAAAGTTAGATACTTAGAGGAAAAGGAGCTGAAAAAGACACAAAAAGGATGTTGTTTGATATCTTGACCCCTCATCAGTATTCTATCCATATCTCATGGCTTGTAACTCCAATTAAGGCGATTCAAAATAATGCATAAACTAGACAAAATTTCGGATGATTTTCGTGTTTGTGCCTGATATGACCTTATTTAACAATATATTTTAGGTAATTATCTTAATATATTCGATTAAAATGTTATTTTTTAGATATATGATACATAATATGATTTAAAATGTTTAATTACAGTTAAAATGAGAGTTGGGATGCAAAAGCAGTAGAATGGAGCTGAAAAAGACACAGAAAGGATGTTGTTGAACAGCTTGACCGCTCGTTAGTGTTTTGACCATATCTCATGACTTGTAACTCCGATTAAGGACATTCAAAATGATCTGAAAACTAAACAAAATTTCAGTTGACTTTCGTGTTTGTGCCAAATAAATCATCCTATTAATTTGGTAATAATTTTCATAAATACTTCAAATAATTTAATTTATTTTGCAAATTTTCAAAAGATTACGTTTTTTTATATAAAATATTACATTATAAAATATTTCATATTTATATATTAATATTAAATTTTTATTTTTAATAAACCCGTGTAATACACGGGTCTCACACCAAGTATATATATATATATATATATATATATATATATATATATATATATATATATATATATATAATTCAATAAAGAACCATTATTAATCAAGGAAACAAATAATTAATTTAAAATGTCGAAATTTAAAGCGATCAACTACAAAAGAAAAGATTGTAGACTTTTACAATGGACGTACATGCACCGGATTATAACAAACCCCATTTTTTTCGTTTAGATTTTTTAGGCCATATTTTTTATTGAAAAGAAACCGAATATACCATTGTTCATGATTTTTCGTCCTCTTTCTATAGAGATCGATACTGATATTCAAAATGTTTTTTTTTTTCAAAAAGTCTCACTTCATTTATTTGTTTTTTGAAAAGTTAAAGCATATTTTTTATCGAAAAGATTGAATAAATATATCAAAATTTATATTTTTTGGCATTCTTTGATGTAAAAAAAACAAAATTTCAATATAATGGTTCTTTATTAAATCTCTCTCTCTCTTTCTCTCTCTCTCTCTCTCTCTCTATATATATATATATATATATATATATATATATATATATATATATATATATATTATCAAACTAAATTATTGTCGAACAATATATTCTTTCAAGCTTCAATAAACAAGAAAAAACAAAACAACAAAGCATATTAGGGAAATGTATTTTCACTTATGTGACTAATATTTACACTATCATTTATTGGACATGTAAGGGACAAAATTGACAAATGAAACTAGGAGGACAACGTGTCAAATTAGTTTGCTACGTACGGGTTAGGTTGAATCGTTGGCGGTGTAGTTGTAAAGGTGGTAGATACAAGTCGCACAAGAAATTTTCACTTGGAGAGAATTCATGTTCACGTGGAAACATTTGTCTATAAACTGATTATCGAATAAATTGCTGAAATTGTCCGTATAGTTCGTGAATATTACATGTTTTATTCTTAGATTTTGTTTTGCATTCAGATATCGTTCTTAGGTTTTGATTTTATTGTGTTTTATATAATTTCCATACATAAAATGACTATATTGTCCTTTATATTTTTATACCTTTTTTTTATTTTCTATTAATTAAAAACATAAATTAACTGTATAGACAAGCGGGACCACTACTACCACCCGAAATAAATTTCAAGTATAAAGCAAATCTGAAGAAAATCCAAATTAGGAACCAGAAACTACAACTCTATCAAAATGGTGAAATAGATTTTACAAAAACACTTGATAACCTTCACACACACATATGCACACTCACCCTACTGAATCAAAGTATGACAAGCACCGACGACCAAGTCGTACAAATCAACGACTCCAACCTGTAACATCCTGTTTCGGTAAGTTTCTTATTTCGGGATTGTGGACAATAAATGGATCAAGTAAATGCCTTGGACTTCAAGGGAATAGGGTTTAAACCCTATTGGATGATGATAATAATGGTTTGTGATCCAAGCCCTTGGTTTGTGTTTTGGAGTCAAAGGGTAAAATGGGAAAAAGGATGTTTTATACTTCTTCCAAGAATTAAGGATTTTAATTCAGTATGTTCTAAGTTAAAACTAATTAGATAGAATTGTGGGGCTCTTCAATACCTTTCTGTGCATATAAAGAACGCTGAAAATAGAGTTGAAATGAAGAAGTTATGGTTGATTGAAGTAGAAGTGGAAATTGGGGGTTTTGCCCTACGCATGGCATAAATGCTGAAATATTGGATGCGAGTTTAGTAAACTACACATGGCGTAATTGTAGCAGATCAAAACCATAAGTCTTTGGTTTTGAGCCCCATTTAAGGGCTCTAACTTATGGGAAACCCTCTCATGACCAACCTCCATCACCTAAGATCATCCGTTGAGAAACCTTAGCCTCCGCTTACTTGTTTTGAGCATTGACATCATTTATGAGCTTACGTCTCTATTAGAAGGTTGAATCTTGATGGTCAAGATGATGGAAAATTGTATAGAAGAAGAGTTCAAGTATAAATCCAACAATGTTACTTCATTTCTGGACCATTGTGAGTAAAAACTTCAAACTTTCTCATTGGTTTCATAGATCTAATTATTTGTCATATTTGCCACTTTTTGGTCCCTTGAGCTTGTGTTTTGGGAGTTGTAAGAACTCCAACACTTTTTGAGCTATATGGAACATTCCTGGGACTTGATGGACTTGGAAAGTTGTGCTTTGGTGCTTATTCACTAATCCATGCAAGTTGTGTTAGCATTTTTGGTCATTTTAGTGCATAAAGTTTAGATCTTGAAAGTTTGTGGCCTTGTTATGCAACTTTATACATCAAAACATCATATTGATTCAGATATGAAGATTGGAAACATAGACTTAATGGATTAAGTAAAGAAAGAAGCATTTTTTGTCCCTTTGAAACTTAAAGACTAGATACTGTTTGTATGGACCATCCAAATGGTTAAACTTGGAAACTTATACATTATAAAGCTATTATGACCAGATCTGAGCTTTGAGTGAAAGGTCTTAATGTATTAAGTGCTTAAAATTAAGTTTGGCAATAGAAACTATATGCGGGGTGTAATATGGGCCATGCCCATCGTAGCCTGATTTTCACCCGTTTTTTTTGGAAAAGGCTCTATGCTCTCCGTAGATCTAGGTGCACCCTATGCGTAAGTCAACTAAAGGTTGACCGTTGACTTTTTGACCTGTTTAACTTTGTATCAACTATGAAGGGTTGAGGACTTAGAAGGGAAAACTGGTCTTTTGTCTAAGTGAAGATTTATCATAGTATTTAGGCTTGCTGAGTTGGGGTATTTACCTTTATTGCTAATTAGAGTTTGGTTTCTGGATATGTTTAGTGGGAGGGACTTTAGCACCGGTAGCTCGTGTGTGAGATCTATTCGTTTACCGATCGAGGTGAGTCTTTCCACTATACTCATGGGTCGAAAGCACTAATGTCGACACACTGGATTATGTTTGTAGGATGCTAGCTATCATTGTGACTCTTGCATGTCTTTATATGTTTTATATGGGTTGGGCCCGATTATGTTTGTTATGCGTCGGGACTGATGTATGTTATGGGTTGGGCCCATTTATATAGGATGGGCATGATTATGTATGTTATAAGTTAGGCCCGATTCTGTATGTTATAGGCTGGGCCCGATTATGTATGTTATGGGTTGGTCTCGATTATATGGGTTAGGTCCAATTATATATATGTTATAGATTGGGCCCGAAGTGCATTGGCTGGGTCCGTTCGTGCTTATCGTATGGTAATTTGGGGAACTCACTAAACTTTGTGCTTACGGTTTATGGTTTAAATGTTTTCAGGTTTCTTATATTAAAGGAGGGGCGCGACTTGATTGCATCACATCCATTGGAGATTTTCGCACATAATAACTTTTGATGTTACTCTGATAAATGTTATTGAATTGAATGGTGAAAGTGCCATATTTATACATATTTATAGGCCTTGTATTAATACATTTTAAGCTGTAATTTGGTTAATTGAAAAGATATTTGGTACTTATGATGTTTATATTATATTTTGCAGCCAAAAATCGACATTCTCGAAGAAAATGACTGATATCGACAAAAGTTAGATACTTAGAGGAAGAGGAGCTGAAAAAGACACAAAAAGGATGTTGTTTGATATCTTGACCCCTCATCAGGATTCTATTCATGGCTTGTAACTCCAATTAAGGCGATTCAAAATAATACATAAACTAGACAAAATTTCGGATGATTTTCGTGTTTGTGCCTGATATGACCTTATTTAACTATATATTTTAGGTCATTATCTTAATATACCGATTAAAATGTTATTTTTTAGATATATGATACTTAATATGATTTAAAATGTTTAATTACAGTTAAAATGAGAGTTGGGATGCAAAAGCAGTAGAACGGAGCTGAAAAAGACACATAAAGGATGTTGTTGAACAGCTTGATCGCTCGTCAGTGTTTTGACCATATCTCATGACTTGTAACTCCGATTAAGGGCATTCAAAATGATCTGAAAACTAAACAAAATTTCAGATGACTTTCGTGTTTGTGCCAAAATATGAAATCTAACTCCCACGACGTGGTGATCACCACCACAACGTGATAAATGGAAACTTCGAGGTCATTGAGCTGATTTGGAGAATTCGAGATATCTATGAAGACCATGACGTGGTGCCTCTTAACCACGTTATGGTGGCCAAAATTTGGCAACTATATATATTCCGTACATTAGGTCGTTTACAGGAAGGTGGAGGTCTTAGGGTTACGATTGTTCACAAGGAAAACTCTCAAAGGGTTGATTTTGAAGCTAGATATTCAGTTGGAGCAAGAATTTGAAGATTCGAGCGCTATTGTATCAAGATTTCACTTTGGTTTTGCTTGTGATCATGTCTTGCATTCTTTTGGTGATGTTTTTCTGCTTTAGTTTACTAAATATGGTGTAAAAATCTTTTCTTTCACTAGGTATTGATGAAACCTTGTTGATATGCTTTGATTTCGTAAGTAAGATTAATTGAATTTGGTTTTTACTTGTGTTTGATTGATTGTTTTACCTTTCACGTGAAAGTTATGATTTTTATTGTTTATTGGTAAGTATTATTAGGATTAGATGATCATTCTATCTAAATGTACCTGAATCATATGAATCTATGATCATTAGGTTTGTATGACTAGGACTTTGATAATAAGCATAAGGTTAGATAATACTAATCAGTGACTTTGATTGTGTTAGAGAGCGTTAGATATCCATGACATGCTTAGATTGATTGTCATGATCATTGACAAGGGTAACATCCAAAATTTTCACGAAAAATTTAAACTTTTTAAACAATCCAAATCATCACTTGTTTACAAAAATAGTTTTTCAAAACATGTCTATTATCAGAGTTTTCCCAAAATCATAAACAAAACATGAGGAGGTGCACGATCAAGCCTTCGCCTTCCCGCGATCATCTGAGGTACCTAAAACATAACCCAAAACAGTAAGCGTAAAGCTTAGTGAGTTTCCCCGAAAGTACCAACCCAATACAAAACAACATAGTAATAATAAACAACATGCATACAAAGCCTTCAGTCTGATTAGAACACCCCAACAGCTGACAGTCTACCTGGTACGCTCACATAACCTTTAGCATGATTGGTACACCACACTGGACCTTCAATGCATCTGGACCGTTCTCTAGGCCTTTGTCCTGACTGGCACGCCCCATTAGCCTTCAGTCTATCCGCGATGCCTTGGGTTTGTTGGCCTTCAGCACAAAACAGGTCAGCCTCAACCCAACCAAACATACATCATGTCGACACACATATATTACAGATAATCACACAATTTACTAGTTAATAACAGGTAGACAGATCTTACATATCACTAATCATAACATCATCCCATCTAACATATCACTATAATTTTTAATCATACGCTAAATAGGATAACAATCCAAAAGGACCGATGTAACGCCCGCAGATCCGTGCTAGTCAATTAAGAGACAATAAGTGTTGAAAACGACTTTTTGATAGAATATTACTTAGAAGGATTAGTCTTAACTAAGTTGTAGTATATGTTACAAGGATTCCGTACATATAAAGAACGTTGAAATCCGAGTTATAACGAAGAAGTTATGACCTGTCGAAATTTCGCGACAGAACAGACACAACACTGTGTGACATAAATAGTGAATTATGATACAGCAATATTTGGATTTAGCAATCTAAGCAAAAGTCATAGAATAGGTTAAACCGATAGCGCGCATGAATAGAACGCCCAAATCTGACTTCGTATGAGGAAGTTATGATTTTTCGAAGTTTCGGCTTAGCAATGTACAGCCTGAAGTTCGAATATGAGATCGAGCGATATTTAGCTGAAACAATCTAAATGAGAATTGAAGATCATTTCGATTGTAGTCCAACGGTGAAAAGACAGACGAAAACGGACGACAAATGAAGAAGTTACGAGTTTATAACGGAGTTTTCCTGTCCCGGCCTACTAAAAATAATATATAAATAATATAATAGAAATAAATTCAAAATTAGCCGACGAAGTCTAAATGAATTGTATATATTGTTTTTACCTATGTGTCGATATAAAGAACGTCAAAAACGGAGTTCGTATGCGAAAGTTATGAATTTCTGAAGTTCGGGGCGCGAAACCCCAATATTGTCAGAGTTCACGACGTGAACTCAGTATTTATGACTTATGGAGCCTGAAAGACGCAACTTGCGACGATGCATGCAGTGCCAACTGAACTCACGACGTGAATATTTGAGATTCACGATGTGAATCCATAAAATCAGCCCTATAAATAGAAATCGAAGGGCAGCCGATTTAGGTTGCTACTTTATCACTCTCTCACTCCCGATACTCTTTCTAAGCCCTATTTTAACACCCTGAAGCCCCGATATCATACCGAGACACGAATCAAGTCATGAAGCCTGAAGATCCCGAGAAGAAAAGAGTTTCCGAGCCGAAGCTCTGCCTGCGAGAAGCCCGATGTGTGAAGATCTTCCAGTTTTACCGAAGAATACTACTTTACGAGTCGTAGTGTTGTCCGAGAATCATCTAATCAAGTGAGTGTATAGTCCCTTTCATAAACACGATTTTAATATAAGTATTGTTTGAATGTATTAAGTATGTGTTTGGAGTGAGAGTGTAGTTACTTTCTTCTAACACATAAATATGAAGTATTTGCTATGAAATACGTGCTATGTGTTTATATATTGCTGTTTATTTGAGATGAGTGTGGAATGGATGTTTTATATAGTTTTAAATGAGTCAAACTGTATATGTATTTTATATCTACAAATATGTTGGGTAGGACATGGGTAGATGAGATCCGTGAGTATGGATCAAATCAAGAGGTTAGTTTTAGATCCGTGAGTATTGATCAGATCAAGAGGTTAGTTTTAGATCCGTGAGTATGGATTAGACCAAGAGGTTAGTTTTAGATCCGGGAGTATGGATCAGGTAAAGAGATAATGCTTGTTATTAGTCTGGGAGTATGGATTAAGACTAAGTTAATTGTCCCTAGTCCGGGAGTATGGATTGGACACAATTATTGATCTGGGAGTATGGATCAGATCAGGATTAAGGTATAGTTAATTGTCCCTATTCCGGGAGTATGGATTTGGTACATTTATTGATTCGAGAGTATGGACCAGATCAGGAGGTTAGTTTTAGATCCGTGAGTATGGATCAGGGGAAAAGGTTAGTTTTAGATCCGTGATTATGGATCAGGTGAAAAGGTTAGATTTAGATCTGTGAGTATGTATCGGGTGAAGATGATAGTTTTAGATCAGTGAGTAGGGATTAGGTAAAGAGGAAAATTTTAGATACGAGAGTTTAGATCGTTTCGTTGTGAGGATCGATGGGGTGGGATAAGAGTTGCCTTTATATGGTGAAATTGTACAAGTTTGAATGTTATATATATATATATATATATATATATATATATATATATATATATATATATATATGATATAACATTGTGGGATGAAAATCCTATATGCTGACCAGGCTCCCAAGCCTGACCCACTCAGTTTTCTTTGTATTACAGGTAATGGCACAAGAGTATAAGTCGGATGACTTGACGAGATATTTTGGATTATAGACCAGAATAACTGTTGTAAGGTTTGTATTGTACTGTTTATGCTTTTGGTCTGTATCAGAACACGACATCCCGAGATTTTGTTATTTAATGAAAATACATTTCTTTAAAGAAATGCTTTGATAAATTCTTATCATATGTTGTTTTGGGAACAAATTCCGCAACTGTTTTCTTTAAAAGATTACTCTGATTTTAAAACAAAGCATAAACAAGTGAAATTGGAGATGTCACAGTCGACCTTGGTGCCTTCGAACCAAAAGTATAGTGAGGAACACTCACCTCACACTGCTGAATCACACTGAAAGCCTCTGGCTGCTAGCTCACTAAAATCCCCACGCTATCACAACATAAAAGTCATCTAATCAATACTTGGATTACATTCTAAGTTAATTGTCCAATATTAGGGTAAATGGCCACTTTACCTTTTTTCCTTTGTCGGGCTAAGACCCATACCCAAATCTTAATCCAAAAGGCCCAACCACTAAATAACCATCCAAGGCCCATAATTGGCCCAAATTTTCAAATTGGGTCTAACTCCTATTTGGGCCTTACTCCAAGGTCCATACTTCACATATCTGAAAACACCCATAATCAGATGGACCAGTAAGGGCCCAAGCATCCAAGCTCAAAAGGCGGACCAAAGCTTGAAGCCCAAACTCGAAAACCCAACAGGCTGAGTACGCAGGGCGTACACAGCTGTACGCTGAGCGTCCTCCATCTTGACCAAAAAGTGATGTCGACCACCTACACCCAATGTACGCCATGGTACGCGCATCGTACGTGGTGGCCATGCACAACTTCGAAAAAGGCTTATTCCATACAGACATAACGTCCACAAACGAGATCCATATCCAAAAAGGTGCTCTTAACCATAAAATTTTCCAACTTTATGGTTATGCAGGCATCATTAAGACTCAAAACCATCCTCCTAGTTGGTCTTAACAACTAAGGACCTCTACACTTTGCATGCAAGCACCAAATTAGTCCAGAAAGCATTTTTATGACTTTACACAACTTAAATCTTCTGAAAAGGTAGCTCCTTTGGTCTTAGAGTAGCATTTACTCATCAAGTCCAAGAAAAGGGGACAAACTCATAAAACTCCATATTTCTAGATCTCAAAGATATACATGTAAATTTCAAGACTTTATACCTTATGGAGCTCCCCAAATAGATGAAATTCTCATATATACAAGCTTGAATCCCACACCAAAGCTTCTCAAAGGACCCCTTCTTCTTTCTTCAACACCAAGAACACACAAGGGCTAGGTCTACAAAAATATACTCAAAGAGGGTGGAAGCTGAAAGGGTGAAGGAAATGAGGCTATAAGGGGGACCCAATTTTCCCCTCTTCCTGAAGAGAATCACAGTTTTCCAAGGTGAGACCTTCAATAATACCATGATGCCGACCTGAAACTCCCACTCGGATCGACGCCGGTCGACATAGCTCTTCTGCCGACTCTAAGCAGTCTGCAATCTCTGCCTGATCTGTTAAATCATCTCCATCGTCTAAAGGACTACTTCGGTATGCCCCATAACTCTGTGAGCAACATTGCCCCAACAAACCGGGGTATGACATATCTGCCCATACAAGAGCTCAAAAGGTGGAGCACCAATGCTGAAGTGATAACTATTGTTGTAGGAGAACTCTGTGAGGGGTAGGTAGGAGTCCTACCTCCCACCAAAATCGATGACACAGGCATGCAACATATCCTCAAGGGTTTGTATCGCCTGCTCACTCTAGCCGTTGGTATGCAGATGATAAGTTGTGCTGAAATGCAACCTCGTGCCCAGTTGCTCATGGAAATTTTGCCAGAAGCAAGAGGTAAATCGAACATCATGGTCTGATACAATGGAGACCGGAACCCCATGGTGAGCAACAATTTTGCGAACATACACGTCGGCCAACTTCTCGGCCAAAGAACTCTCCCATACTGTCAGAAAGTGGGCACTCTTGGTCAATCGATCGACGATGACCCAAATAGTATCGGAGCCCTTTGCCGTCTGCAGCAACTTGGTGATGAAAGTCATCAAAATCTACTCCTATTTCCAAATGGGAACCTCCAGAGGATACAACTTGCCGTGCGGCCTCTGATGCGCAGCATTGACCATCCTGCAGGTCATACATCTCTTAACATACCAGACGATCTCCCTTTTCGTACACGACCACCAATAGCTCAATCTCAGATCCCGATACATTTTGGTGGCCTCCGGATGGATAGAAAAGCGAGACTTATGAGCCTCCTCCAACACAATCTGTCTAACCCCACCAGACATTGGAACCCATACCCGACCACAACGGGTCAACAATCTACGACCACCCAGAAAAAATTTGGCAATCTCACCCCTGATCCTCTCTGTCTTCCAGTTTTCTTCCCGAACACCCTTAGCCCAAGCCTCCCTAATCAATCCCAAACGCGGGGAATCCTGTAACGCCCGTAGATCAGGGCTAGTCAATTTAGAGACGTTAAGCGTCAAAAATGACTTTTTGATGGAAGATTATTTTGAAAGAATAATCTTAACTAAGTTTTAGTATATGTTACAAGGATTCCATACATATAAAGAACGCCAAAATCCGAGTTATAACGAAAAAGTTATGACTTGTCGAAGTTTCGCGACAGAACCGGCACGACGCTGAATGACGTAAAAAGTGAATTTATGTTAGATTGATATTTAGCCTTAGCGATCTAAACGAAAGTCGTAGAGTTCGTTAAACCATGAGTGTGCATAAACAGAAAGTTTGAATCTGACTTCGTATGAGGAAGTTATGATTTTTCTAAGTTTCGACTTAGCGGTATGCAGCCCGAATACTCGATTAGAGATCGAGCGGTTTTTAGCCGAAACAATCTAAACGATAATCGAAGATCTTGTTGATAGTTGTGCAACGGTAAAAAAACAGACGAAAACGGACGTCAGATGAGAAGTTATGAATTTATAACAGAGTTTTCTTGTCCCGGCCTACAAAAATAATATACTAAAAATAAAGTCAAAATTAGCCGATGGAGTCTAAACAAAAGTTGTAGATCGTAGTCTCACCTACGCGGAGATATAAAGAACGTCGAAAATGAAGCTCGTATGAGGAAGATATGAATTTTTGAAGTTTATTAAATAATTAAAGTATTTAATTTAAATATAAATTCAGATATTATCCAAAGGGGGGAGTCACCAGGCTTATCCGGGTTACGTCTGGCGTACCTGGATTTACGCCCAGCGTAATTCGAAGAATCGGCCCCTATATAAAGGGTGCGAGGGCAGCCGAGTTCCTTGCTCAATTCTTCTCCTCTCTCTCCCGTTTTACTTCGTTTTTCGTGCAAGAAATATCCTGAAGCCCCGGTATTAATCCCGAGCCCCAAAGCAAGTACCGAAGCCCCGAAGATCCCGAGAAGTAAAATTTCCGAGTCGAAGCTTTGCCCGCGAGTAGCCCGGTTTTTGTGAAGATCTTCCAGATCTATCGAAGAATACTACTTCTACAAGCCATAGTGTTGTCCGATCATCTTCTGATCAAGTGAGTGTGTGGTTACTTTCTTCTAACACATAAATATGAATTATTTGCTTTGAAATGTGTGTTATGTGTTTATATACTATTTTTTATTTGAGATAAGTGTGGAATGGATGTTTTATATGGTTTTTAAATGAGTTAAACCGTATATGTATTTTATATCTACTAATATGTTGGGTAGAACATGGGTAGATGAGATAGTTGGTATGTGATACAATGATGAGGTAAATGACGAGGTATGTAAGATGCTTAAAGAATAATATTGGTAGATACACCAAGTAGAGAATGTCATAATACTAGCAGATGCGCTTGAGAATAATATTGGTAGATGCACCAAATAGAGAATGTCATAATACTAGCACATGCGCTTATAGGATAATCCTGGCAGATGCGCTTATAGGATAATGTCGGCGGATGCGCCCAAAATAGAATGTCATAAACCTGGCAGTCGCGCCTCATAGTGTATGACGTAATCCTGGCAGAGGCGCTTAAAGGATGATGTTGGTAGATGCGCCTTATGTAGCAATAGATTTTGTGCCAATTCCTTAGGTCAATCCTTAGGAATGAATGAATGGCGGGTAGTTGAATTCTAAGGGTAAAATCCAAAGAAATAAAGAAGATAATGGGGATGATTAATTGGGTTGATTCTTTGATGGTTGAATATAATAATTATATTATTGTGGGTTGAAAACCCTATATGCTCACCAGGCTCCTAAGCTTGACCCACTCAGTTTTCTTTTTATCATAGGTATTAATACGAAGACATATTTCACTGAGAGATTAAAGGAGATGTAAATCATTAGTGTAAATAAATGTAAGTTCTGTCTATGCTTATGTGTCTGTATCGGAACATGACATCCCGAGATTTTGTTATATAATGAAAATACATTTCTTTAAGAAATGCTTTGATAAATTCTTATCATATTTTGTTTTGGGAACAAATTCCGCATCAATTTTCATTAAACGATTACTCTGATTTTAAAAACAAAGCATAAACAAATCGGTCTTTTCTGGCCGTGAAATTGGGGATGTCACAAATCCACTAATATACTCATATACGATACCCCAACTGAAGGCCCAACCGACTTACGACTTAAAGCAGCCTCCACCACATTCACTGTGACACCCCCATTTTCTCGGCTAGAAAAGACCGATTTGTTTATGCTTTATTTGAAAATCAGAGTATAATTTTGAAGAAATATGTTGTGCAATATGTTCCCAAAAATATGATAAGTAAATGATCAAAGCTTTTCTGAAGGAATGCGATTTCATTATATTAAAAACGCTAGGATGTCATTGTCAATACAATATATAAGCATAAATAGAAGTAGTATAGGCCTTACAACGTCTATTATTCTAATGGCCTATAATCCATTGATCTCTCATCTGATCATCACTCATGTGCTCTTTTTTCACCACCTGTATACAAGAAACTAAGTGGGTCAGGCTTGGGAGCCTGGTGAGCACATAGGGTTTTCAACCCACAATAATTAAGTTTATTAATTTCATCAAATCATTCAAGCCGATTACCCGTTCCTGTTATCCTCACTTCATGTCCCTAAAGTATCTAATTTAAGGGAAATATCCTAAGGATCATCATCAGGAAGACAATACTGCTTAGGGGATTCCTCGACAATATATGTCAATAAGGTAACCATAAGGGGGATGGAGTACACCAGTGAACACGTCGTTCACAAACACCTACAAGTTGCGAGCCTGCTATCGTTCCACTAGACTGTCTAGAATAGTCCGTGGTCGTCATCTATACTCCGCTCGATGACTAAGTTAGCTCAAACATCAAGGCCACTCATCAGTTTATTTCATAGCTCATCATTTATTTCATCTACCCATCTTTCCCAACATATTGATAGGTATAAATTACATATATAGTTAAAATCAAGTAAAAACATGTATACATCGTTCATCCAACATAGATATAAGGAACACAGGTAATATGCACGTATAACACGTAATATATATTAAATACTTCATATCTATGTGTAAGATGAAAGTAACTATGCACTCACTTGTTAAAGTGATGACTCCAAACGCGGGCAGTGCTTCGCTTCTAACAATTTTATTCTCCTTCGACGAAATCTAGTATCATTATCACTAGATCACACTCTAATATATATTACGACTAATTATTAGTCTAGGTAATATTGTTTTTCTTGTATTATATAAGTGTTAAACAATACTTTTCAACCAATATGTACAGGTAGGGCCTAGACATCAAACACCGGAGGGTAGGACCATTTTGGCATTAAAGTTGTTCTAAAATCCAACAACCCCCTGCGACCTTTCAAACCAGATTCTCCATACCGCGAGCAGTTAAAATGTATTATAATAACACTTTATATTTATAATAGTTAGCACATATATTGTTTATAGGTTCATAATAACGATAATGAACTTAAACATAAGCTATACTTAAACTAGGGTAAGCATAACTTACTTACAATGGGGTTTAGCTAGGAGTCGGGCTCTGCAGGGGCAAAACTTCTGAGCCAAAATGTCTTCTTGTCGGAGCCTTCTGGCGCTCCAGGACTCACTTCTGGCACTTGGAAAGTACTAGGGAAGGGGAGGGGTTAAGAGAAGTAATTGAGAGAGAAACAATGGGAAAGGTGTGAGAAAATGACGTGATCCTCGCACCTATTTATAGGTTGGATCCTTGGTCTACACTGGGTGTAGCTTTGGAGTATGCTTCATATACAAGGCTCTACGTTGCGCGTACGAGGGCCAAGTGTCACCATCCGAAGCGAAGTCGTGGAGAGAAATCGAAGGTCATGATTCGGCCATGTGTCACCCTCGCATCCTTCCATAATTTAATGAAGTTCTAAATTTCGCAACTTTCGCGTACGAGCTCCGTTTTTGACATTCTTTATATCTACGTGTAAGTATCAAAAGGATCTACAACTTTAGTTTAATATTTGTCGGCTAATTTGGACTTTATTTTTAAACTTATATTTTAACAGGCTTAGACAGACAAAGTCCATTAAAAATTCATAACTTTGTCATCCGACGTCCGTTTTCATCTGTCTTTATATCATTGAGTTCTTATTGACGATATCTATGATTCTCATTTAGATTGTGCCTGCTAAAAATCGATCGATCTAAAATTCGATTTATGGACTGTGCACTCATATGCTAAATCTTAGAAAAATCATAACTTCCTCATACAAAGTCAGATTTGGACGTTCTTTTTATGTACGTTCTCAGTTTAAAATATAATATGACTTTTGTTTAGGTCGCTAAGGCTAAAAAGTATTTTATCGCAAACTCGATTTTTAAGATACACAACGTCGTGCCGGTTTTGTCGCAAAACTTCGACGGGTCATAACTTCTTCGTTATAAGTCAGATTTTAGCATTCCTTATATCCCCGAAATCCTTGTTGCGACCAATTCAACTTTCATCATTGATATTGGGTCTATCTATTATTTTATTTTTGATGCATATTATTATTATTATTATTATTTTATTAAATTGTTATAAGCACGTATGTCACACATAAATCACATAGATCACATAATACTCAAATAATTCTTCTTCATTACTTCAAAATAGGTTACAATTGTTGACCCTAACTATTACATCATCGTATTAATGCTTAGCCACAAACAAAGACATTATAATTATCTTTTCCTTAGGATGATTCTGTCCTAGAATCATGTATCAGCAAACAGATGTGGATAGCGATTCATCATGCCACTCTCTATTCCCCAGGTGAGCTTTGGCCCATTCGAATGTTTCCATTACACAAGCATAAGGTTGACCATCTTGCGTCATAATTTCTTCGTCTTACGGTCAACAATTGCTTCAGGCTCTTCAATTAACCTCTTATAATCATCAATCCTTAACTCCGAAAGTGGAATTATATCGGGAACTTCTCCCATGAGCTTCCTTAAATAACGCACATGGAAAATGTTATGAATACCATCCGGTTCTTCTGGCAATTCCAACTTGTAATCTTGGTTCCCAATCCTCTGAAGAACTTCGTGTTGGATTAGTGTCTAAGTCCATAACTATTTTGGAATGTACTTGACCCGATGGTGCATGGTCCTTTTGGGTTGCCTTCACCAAAGCAACTTGATTGGAGAGATAACTAGAGAGAGAGAGGTTATTATGATTTATTAATATGTTATAAGAATAATATATTAAAGGAGAAATCATATTTGTTTAATTAATATTGGTCAATAATTAATTAAGAATTAATTTTGTGGTCAAATGTAATTAATTAAACTAGAGGGGCTGAATTGTAATTATAGTGATAGTTACAAAATAAGGTAAGGATTATCTTAAGGATAGGTTGGACGAATTTGAGGTGATAGGGCCTTAGAATTCGACCATGATAAGGATTCAAGCCTTATCTTATGGGTTGCTTGGTAAGCAAGCAACTAGATAAGGATAAGGACTGAAACCCTATCTCTACACCTATATAAAACCCCTTTGGCTCATGATTTCGACCAAACCTTCCCAAGGCTTCTTAGGGACGAAATCTTATACCTCTCCTCTCTCTTTATACCTTCTCCATTTGCTCTTGGTGTTTGTAAGCCATTAGAGGAGTGACACTTGTGACTCTAAGCCTTCCAAGGTCAATTCAAGGAGGAATTGGGATTGTTATTGCTACATAACAATCAAGGTAATATCATAAACCTAATTATATGTTAATATCGATTTCCATATGCTAGAATTAGGGTTTATAGTCTTGGATTCAAAGCATGTACAATAGAGAAACCTAGATCCAAGCATTAGGGTTTGTATGAGCACATAGGATGTCTTATGACCAAAACCCATCAGTGGTATCAGAGCCTAGACTGGTTTCTATTGTATTGATGCTTGATATGTATGAAAAATTCAATTGTATGAACTTGACATATTAGGGTTTGTTGCCAATAAATCCTAGGAGGCTAAAGTTTTTTTTCGAGATTAAGGTTTGCAAACCCTAATTTGCAAGAGTTTGAATAAGATCTTCAAATCCTTTCCTTAAACCCTTAAATTTCGAAATCTAGGGTTTTTTTTTTAATCCCTTGATTTTCGAAATTAGCCTCCTCCCCAAGATAAGATCCTAAATTTTAGGGATTTGGATTATCCCATATCTTGTAATTATCCTCTAATTGTTAAATATGGTAATTATAGATTTTGCATTATCCTATCCTTATTTTCGAAATCTATAGAGATATTTAAGGGATTAGGATATCTTAAATGTATAAATGGTAATTATCCTCATGATTTAGATAATCCCTTATGATTTAATAATTAAATTAATAGTCTAATTCAAGATAATTATTAAATCAAGAGTTTTAATATTTAATTTTTTTTAATTTAAATGTCATAAATTTGAAATTTTTTAAGAAAGATTAAAACTAAATTGTTTTGAAAAGTTTCAAAACTTGCCCTCAAGTTTTGGAATTTAAATTTTGATTAATTGTTTAATTTTGATGTATATTTAAATTCTAAACCCTAATGTTTTGAAATGTTTCAAAACTTGCCCTCAAATCACACCCTTATAGTTTTATTAATTAATTAAGGTGTATAATTAAAAGAGGTTTAATAAATCCATAAAGTTTTTGGTTTAAAATTTAATTGAATGAAAAGTATAATTGTTAAATTTGACCACCTAATATTTTAAAAGTGTAAAATACACCCTATACTATATATAACATTAAAAGTCTAACACTATATATATGTATGAGTAAAAGTCAGTCTTACCGTTAGTAGGCCTCATTCACGAAGCTAGTCTATAAGGGGTGTTTAAGGAAATTGCCTATAAAATGGCGATTGAATGAGTATCCACTCTTACCCACCGCACTCTTGACTAGTGGAGGGTTGTTAGCCGAACGGGTAGGATGGGACAAAACCTTCCATTATAAGTATAATGAATTACTAAAGTAACTAAATGTTTTCATAAAATTCTCAATCTTAGTTACTTAGGCAAAAGTGAATTGATGCAATTCCATGAAATTACACTTTGTGCCCTTGCGAAGACGTTGGTGGAGCGTGTGTGGTTTACCGGAACACTAAATGGTACTAAGCAAAGGTAGCAAAGGGTGACTCAATGTTTGTCATAGTTCGGTGGAGCGTGTGTGGTTTACCGGCACATCGAATAGGTGACTGTAACATGTGAGGGCACCATGTAAGTTTGCATGGTTATTCACACCCGCTTTGTGATCCTCGGCATCCCAGTAACAAACAAGAGGGGCATATCGAGATTTAAACATGCCATTGAAAGTTCAATGAATCTCAAAGGATCTAGGAGTTTTCATAGATTTAAAACTTAAATTCTTTTTCGTGGTGGAAATTAGTGAATCGTCATTCACTTACCTTCAAATATTCTGCAATTAGGGTTACGACATCCCTCTCCCGAGTTGTAGAATATTGTGTTGGGTCCTAGCCTTAGTATCTCATTTGGGTGATTTACTAAGGACTCAATCAATCAACTAACTTGAATTCGTTTTCTCCTATTTTTGTAGATGTCAGAGTTCGACAACTATGGTTTTCCCAAATCCCGTGGAACAAGCCTTCCACATGAAGATGATATTCCACGATTCGATCGAAGAACAAGAAATCATGCTTCACTTCCTCCACCTCCTCCAATTATTCTCCCTAACCCACAAGTTCAAAGTCTTGAAAAGTTCAAGATCACTCAAGCCCTTTTGGCAAGTAAACATAAAGAAGGAAAGCCGGTGTGTGCACACGTCCTAGGGATGAAGTCACACATTGATAGGTTAAGAATGTTGGGATCCGTTGTCTGTGAGGAAATGGCTGTTGATTGGGTACTTCGGTAACTTCCTAACTCATATAGTGAGTTCGTAAGAGAGTACTATATGATGAACCGCGACGTGACCCTTATAGATCTCACCTATATGCTTATTGCTGCTGAATCAACAATGGTTTGGCGCAATAGAAAAGTAAAATTGATTGGTGAATCTGCCTTCAAGACCTGTATGGATATAGACAATGACAACGAAAGACATGCTATGATCGAAAAGTTTGATCATAAGAGAAAGGCAATGTCTGAAGTAGTTCCATGTCATGTTCCAAAAGAGTCAATTTGCTTTTATTGCCAAGAGAAAGGGCATTGGAGACGAAACTACCCCATTTACCTAAGAGATCTAAGAGATGGGAGAGTCGAAACGTATGGCTCTAATATAGGTAAAATCCATTAACTAACTCTTTTAAGCTTCTATTCTAGATTCTTAATACATAATGTGATAAGATTGCAATTGATGATTTGTAAGAAAAGAAAGGAAGCTTAAGGGAAGAAGTGAGCAAAATCTAACCGTGAAGGAATGGATTTCGATCGCATTTCTCGAAGATTAGATTCTTGAGCAACTATTTAGAGTTAGAATTAGATTGCTAAGAAAGATGTATTAGCATAGTTTTTCAATGAATTGCATTGTAAGGACAAAAATTTTCCGCAATAAAATAAATTTTGATTTTATATTATTTATTTATCCTTGCAATGGCGTATATGAAAAATTAATGTTTGGATGTTTCTTTTATTAGCAATAATGGATTTGGTTCTTATTATGGAAAGTCGAGAATTTACCAAATAAGGGAGAGTTTCTCATCGCCCAAGTTTCAATTGGACAGACACTTGGAATCATGCAACTTGGTTGCACGATGAATAAGAAATTTCATATTTGGAAATTAGACAAATTCATTGACAAAGTGTCAAGTGAAGGACTTGGTGATCGAATACACAAAGTTGCGTGTTGATCAAGTCCACCATAAGAGTAACAAAGATATTCGTCAAGATTTACTAAGGGTTTAGTAAATATGATTATACTTACAATATTAAGTGTAATTCTGAATTGATTAAAGGGTTTAGATCAATAACAGAACGAATAAGAAGAATCAAGTAGGCAGAAAGATAAAAAGTTTCTCCATTCTAAGAAGATGGGAGAGTGCCTTTTATGCTTTATGATAGGTCTTAATGATTAAGAACCATATCTCAATTGATCCTCTAAATGAGTCTTAGTACAATTGTATGTCTAAGAAGAGGAATCAAGAATTGAAGAAATGGTTAAATCAAGAAGTCAATCATACTTCGTTCCAATAACAAGTCTTAAAGTTAAGATTGTGACATTGAGTGAAAAGTATTAAAAAGGTTTGTAACATTCATCAAATGTGGAAAGTTGTGATTTCTTGGATAAGACAAAGACCAACTAGGACCAATTTATGAAGAGTTTTGATAAAAGCTACACTAACTCTTGAATATTTGTTTGTCAAGAAATGTTTTGACAAGAGAATATTATATGTTAAGGAGTCAGTGGGAGTCTTAATGGTCTTGAAAGGTTTCAAGAACAAATCAAATAAACCTTAACGATCATCACTAGCACACGAGTTGAGGTTTACAACCTATCGTGTTGACATTATTTTGTTTCTATGCCAATCCAATCGAGTTAATTATGCATGTGAGACCTATGAGTTCTCATTTGAATGCATAAAAGGCAAGGACCTTGATCAATGGAAAGTACATTGATAAGAAAAGGTGAGCTGCTTAACTACTTGGAAGACATGGTGGGCAGCTGTGCTACCATAAGGCAAGAAATCGAGATTAAGACAGTTCGATCCATATGAGTTTGAATTTGTCGTAAACTTTGGTTTTGACAAATTCACATGGATAGGAACAAATACACCATTTAAATCTAAGTGTCATAAGATTTCCTCCTTCATGAAAATGATTGTGAGGAAATGCTTTCACTAAGAAAGATTTTAAGAAGATAGTGATTGTAAAATTGCATTCTCGAATTCGATTATGGTTACGGTATCCCTTTCCATAATTTGAATTGTGAGGTTTGGCAATTAGTCTTAATTGTTTAGACACACATACGAACTATCTATGGCAAAGGTGTATAAGTTCAAGAAGCCTTGATAAAAGATTATCAAAGCATTAAGTATTAGAAACATGGACTTAAGAAATTCAATAGGTATTGTTTTTCTGAAAGTTAAGTTGTTTCTAAAATACATGTCGAAGCTAGTGGGAGCATAAGTGTTATGTTTTATAATAATCATCATGATAGTGGGAGCATAAATGTTATAATTGTATGATTATTAAGGCATGTATTGCAAGTTGGCAATATTAATTATAGAAAACAAGAGTTATACCTTGCAAAGTCGTAAGGGTTGTAAAGTTGTTTTGCTATAATTAAGGGAGAGAATATTATGCTTCATTTCAAATCTAAAGGATTAGGTTGAGAAATGTTAATAAATTTAGTCAAGGGTACATAGTGTGTTCTTAAAATTTCGATTATGATTACGACATTCCTCTTCACAATTCGAATTTTGAGAACATAGCAAATAAAACATTACGCGTCGTGTCCCATACGCTTCGGGTATAGGATCGATTGCAAATACTTTAATGTTTGACCATTATAAAATTTTCCAAATTTCGAGCGCATTTAGAGGGAAAAGGGACTAGAATTGGTTTTGACTAAAATAATTAAACAACTATCAAAGGACAATCCAAAGTTTGTCGAGGATTGGTTGCTTGTGAGTAGTTGGAAGCATGGTATTGAATGGACCATATGGACATTATTATGAATAGAAAAGATTCTATTAAGAATGAGTTGTCATATGGAAAATGTGGAAATGTTTCCATATTGGATGGACCATATCGACATCATTACAAATAGATAAGATTCTATTAAGAATGAGTTGTCATATGGAAAATATGGAAGCGTGTCCATATTGGGAATTGAATATTGAAAATCTATGACTAGATTAGAAACTTTTATGCAAAAGGATGTTCAAAGGAATGTACTTTGAGTGAGAGACATCATATCTAAGGAATTGTCTTGTAACAATCTCCAATAGAGAACTTTGTAATATCATTGGCAATAGTCTTTGTGACTTTGGTGCAGTGACATTACGAAAGGATCATTGCATAAAATGTTAGAATCTACCATATTATATAAGTGGCAAGAATTTGATATTCTTACACTTATGAAGAAGGATTTGGAGTTGTGAAATGAGAATGATTGGAAATGTGTTCAATTTGATCTATTTCACAAAAGTAAGAACCATAGGTAAACATTGTGTGCATGCTGAGAGCATGGGACAAGTGTAATAATTCAAGTAAGAAGTTGATTACCCGAAACGACAAATAATGAGTAATCGATATGGTGATAAATAAAAGGAGTTTTATTTATCCTCAAAGGGTTGAGGCCATATGGGATTAGTATTATTCTTGTGTTTCACATTTGCATGTTTTGACTTCCAGAATAATTGAATTTATTAAGAATAATCGAATTATTCAAACGGACCATAGTTAGTCATACGTTGGAAGTAAGTATGAATGAAGACTGTCATGAATTGGTTTGTAGATTGTCTAGAGCGTATTAGACATAGAAAAGGTTTGCTACAACGTTCATGAGTGCTTATGAATATGATTTGAGCATTGGATTAAACCCACACTCAAAGTTTATCCGTTCCTTTTATCCAAAGTAGGATAAAAGCGATATCTTTGGGCCCCTCGATGGTTTAGTGATGACAAACGTAAATGCTCGGCCAGGCTAGGGCTAATTTGATCTGTTCAATTAGGCAGTCGTCATAAATCGGGAATCGAGATATAGTACAAAGAGAATGATTTGAAATCATATCTCATATGATATCTAGAATGGAGGAATATATGATCCCTTATCTAAGGACACGCGCATCTGATATGATCAGAGTTGACAGCGGCTTTGGAAAGCTACGATTGCAGATCAGAATCTGAAGTCATACGCAGAATAGTTATTAGACTTATCCAAGTGGGAGACTGTTGGATTAGTGTCTAAGTCCATAACTATTTTGGTATGTACTTGACCCGATGGTGCATGGTCCTTTTGGGTTGCCTTCACCAAAGCAACTTGATTGGAGAGATAACTAGAGAGAGAGGTTATTATGATTTATTAATATGTTATAAGAATAATATATTAAAGGAGAAATCATATTTGTTTAATTAATATTGGTCAATAATTAATTAAGAATTAATTTTGTGGTCAAATGTAATTAATTAAACTAGAGGGGCTGAATTGTAATTATGTGATAGTTACAAAATAAGGTAAGGACTATCTTAAGGATAGGTTGGATGAATTTGAGGTGATAGGGCCTTAGAATTCGACCATGATAAGGATTCAAGGCTTATCTTATGGGTTGCTTGGTAAGCAAGCAACTAGATAAGGATAAGGACTAAAACCCTATCTCTACACCTATATAAACCCCCTTTGGCTCATGATTTCGACCAGACCTTCCCAAGGCTTCTTAAGGACGAAATCTTATGCCTCTCCTCTCTCTTTATACCTTCTCCATTTGCTCTTGGTGTTTATAAGCCATTAGAGGAGTGACACTTGTGACTCTAAGCCTTCCAAGGTCAATTCAAGGAGGAATTGGGATTGTTATTGCTACATAACAATCAAGGTAATATCATAAACCTAATTATATGTTAATATCGATTTCCATATGCTAGAATTAGGGTTTATAGTCTTGGATTCAAAGCATGTACAATAAAGAAACCTAGATCCAAGCATTAGGGTTTGTATGAGCACATAGGATGTCTTATGACCAAAACCCATCACTTCGAATGGTCCAATAAATCTTGGACTCAGCTTTCCTCTCTTTCCAAATCGTATAAAGTCCCTTTCATGGTGAGACTTTGAGGAATACTGAATCTCCAACTTCAAATGTCATTGGGCGTTGCTTTTTGTCAGCATAGCTCTTTTGGCGATCTTGAGCTACTAACATCCTTTCTCTAATCACTTTTAGTTATTCAGCAGTCTGATGGACTATTTCAGGGCCCATAAACTGCTTTTCTCCGGCCTCAAGCCAACAAGACGATGTACGCCACATCTGACTGTAGAAAGCTTGATAAGGTGCCATCTTAATGCTCGAATGGTAACTATTATTGTAGTAAAACTCTAGGATACATGCTCTTAACATATCTTCCAGTGTTTGTATTGTTCTTTCACTCTAACCATCAGTCTGCGGATGGTAGGCTGTACTTAAACACAACTTTGTACCCATTTCCTCTTGTAGACTTTTCCAAAATCTTGATGTGAATCGACTGTCATGATCCGACACAATTGTCAATGGAACACCATGAAGTCTTACTATCTCCTTCACGTAATCATTTAGAAGCTTATCTATAGACCATCTCTCATTGGCCGCTATGAAGTGTGCACTCTTTGTGAACCAATCCACGACTACCCAAATCATGTCGTGTCCGTTCTTCGTCCTGGGAAGTTGTAAGCCCCAAAATTGCTTGTGTATCAATCAGATCCAATTGATGGTGCGGAATCCCAATCAATTGGATGATGTCAGATCAATATAGAAGAGAATGAGAAGAAGAAGAAGAAGAAGAATCTATGATGTATTAATGAAGTTGAGTGATGCTCCTTACAATAGATTCTCTCTCACACACACTTCTTCTCTCTAACTTCCTCTCTCTTCTAGCCTTCTCTCTTCTTTTTATACACTCCCACATGCACTCCTCTATTTATATGGACCTCCAACCATACACATGTGTACAGCCGCACACCCTGTGTACGGCCATTCACAGGGTGTGCGGCCGTACACACAAACCGCAAACACATATAATATTACATAAAAATATATTTTCTTAGAAAAGCAAAGTATAAACCATATTTTTGACCCAACATTCTCCCCCTTGGTTTATAGCTTTCTTTTCTAATTGGCCCAACAAACCCCCTTGCTCTATGCACAAATTTAACAAAAATAAAATGATATCTAACTTGAAGAATGATTTGGGATCAAAGTTTTTAGACAGCATTTATCCGCTTGTCGGTACTTTTCTTATTCACGTCTTTGTCTGGTCGATCGCCGGTATTGTTGTCCACTTAAACACGAAAAATTGTGACAAAGTTAGGACATACTATAAGTGACAAGACAATGTGATCCTAAGCTCCTAGATAATATATTTGATCCTAAGTTTCTAGATACTATATCTTAAGGACCATTCAGCTGACGACGACCAGGGATATTGTTGTCCACCTAAATTGAGCAGCGAGATCTATAGACAATCTGTATGTGTTCAATTTTAAGTGTACTAGAACGTGTTTCCCACTTCCTGATATGCCCCAGCCATCAAGAACTTCCAGAGTACACCTTACACCGGGTGAGCAGACAACCATTCACAGAGAGGATAGATTCAGAATTCTATTACTTATTACTTCAGAGGGGTTGAGAAGAAGAAGGTTGCATATGCTGTGTACCAGGTCGGATTAGAAGTCACGTAAAGGAGACAACATATGGCTAACAGATAAGAAGTATTTCACATATATAACATGCAGAGAAATAGAGTTGCATATGTTGTGTACCAGGTCGGATTGGAAGTCACACAAAGGAGACAACATATGACTAACATATGGAAAGAAAGAAAATGATATTCTACAGACCTAATTTATCGGAATTTACTAGTCGCCCCATCCGACTGGAATTAAGGACAGAATCTGCACATCGAGGAAAAGTTAAACCACAGTTCCAAGTACGGGTTCAATTAATGTGACGAGTAAATTCCCATATATATCTCCCTGCTCAACCTATCCGAGCGTCGTATTTTCAGGATGAATGGATCTAACTAGGTCAAGATTTGTCAAGTCAATAAATTTCCTAAGTTCAACTCTGCCTAGTCAAGTCCATTTAGAATCTTTCGTGCCTACCGACGCATCAAACCAGAGCATAGACCCTTCAACTTCGGGTACGTTACGCAGACTCAGATTGCCTGTTATCACATGACCATATCACTTCCCAAAACAACCCCTTCAAGCCCATTCCATAACCAACATAATTTATTTTTGTTTTTCTGATTTTCTAATGTTTTTGGATTTTTATTTTTTAAATTTTTTAAAATTTTGTTTTGTTTTTATTTCTCCCCCTAAATTTGTGCATACAAGAGAAACGAAAGTAAATGCACAAATTTAAACTATCCTAAAACAAAAATTAGTCTTTAAAGCGAATCAGCTTAAGAAAAAATCAGGAGTACAGAGAAGAAAACTCATACCGTAAGTCATCGATTGAATTTGCATCTAGAACAGCACGCGCAATCTCAGAACAGATCCGAAAATTCTTCATGTCATTAAGCACAAACCCCGTGATTGATCACTTCCTTTCTTCCCTTCCCGCAAAGGACACATACTCTCAAACAAATGTCTGAATGTTGTACAATTGAGAGATGTCCCCTATCAAGTGCCAGGAACAGCCACTACCAACAAACCAAAGTCTGATGATATGCCTCCATAGCTGCTCCGACACGGAGCGGGATCCGTTGGTCTTTGGAACCCAGTCCATTTTGAAACTGGGTTGACCTTTGTAATCCTTGCACGGTACTCTCTCCCATGACATATCCTGTTTATCACAAACAGAAGATGTAAAAATATTAGAAGCATTAGATGATTTGGGAGATTGAGCCTTGGGAACCCATTTGTATTTGGGTTTAACCCATTTCTTTTTCGATCTGATGGGTGGCTCAGCACTTGATTTTGAAGTTGATGTCGGCCGTTGAGATGACATTGATTTTGGCTTCAAGAGAGCATCTCTTGGATTTGGCTTCTTAGCCGACATTCCCTTCTTGACCTTGGGATTTAGATTCTTGGCCTTGTGGGTTTGATTCTTGGCCTTCTGTGTATTCTAGTCACCATTGTCTGAACGTGACCTAGAGGGGTTTCTTTTAGAAAATCTCCCTCTTGGCGCGTTCTGCCAGCCTTGTGTGTAGTAGGGAACGTATGCGCGATTTGGACAATTTCTGGCAATGTGTCCAGGTGTTCCACAGTGAAATCATGTCTTTTTCTTCACTGTGGAGTTGTTTCTTCCTGCCCCTGGTGGCGTGTCCATGCCCTTTCTCTTGTTCTTCCCACATGCACACTTGCAACAAGAACTCTGTTGCGTTGGAATTGGTGGCCTGTATTTCTCAACGACAGGTTGATCAGAAGCTGTTGAGTTCGAAGCAACAGATTCAGAGTTCAAGGAGACGTTGGTTTGTTCAATGGTGTTCTCCTTGTTCTCATCCTCTGCTATTTTACCTGCACATAAAGTAGAAGCATTAGTATCTTCAACTTGAATACCTCTTGACACAAATCCAGCTGGTTTGCCATATCGAAGATGTGTCTCCCTATCAATTTCATCCTATGTCATAGGGATGGATGTTTAGTTATGATTGAAAGGTGGAGGAACACTATCATACCCTAGACCCTTGTTTTGGTTTTCTTTGAATTTTAATTGGGTTTCATATAAGGACTCGACTGTCTTACTTGACACAGTGTAATTTTTGAAACTAACATCTGTTTTTCCACACTTTATTTTCAAACCGTCAAGTTCTTCAGTTACAGCATCAAGTTTTTTCTTAATGTGATCATAATTTTTACACTTGTTGCTGTAATCTTCTTGTAATTTCCGGAAATCCTTGATTTTGGTCTCTAATTGAGTTTTTAACGGTTTCTGTCCTTTCCTAAGAGTATAGCCTTCGTATTTGAGGTCCTCATTTTCTCTTTTTAATAAATCAATTTGTTCGCGAAGAAATTCAATCGTAGCTTTACAAGATGGAGTACATGAAACTTCATTTACCGGAATTGATGTGGAACTCATTTTTTTTAAACTTTTTTTATATATTTTTAATTGCCCTTTGACTTAAAAACCGAGAAAGTCAACCTTAAAAGTCAAATTTAAAAAGTCAAACTTAAAAGTCAAACCGAAAAGCCAAATTTGAAAAATTAAAAGTCAAACGAGAAAGTCAAAGGTCAAATTTTAAGAGTCAAAGTCAAAATTTTAAGGTTTAAAAGAAAAAGTTAAAATTTAAAAAATAAAATTTTGAATTTTTGGGCTGATTTTGTCAAATTGTGAAAGTTTGGAACCGAATGGGAGTCTTTAAGAATAAAAAACCGGAATTAAATAACAAGAATCAGGCTAGAAGAGATGGTAAGGCGCTTGGTTGTTGGACCAAGGGACCCGTGTTCGAATCTTGGCAACCCCAATTCCCATTTCGTTTTTTTTTAAATGCCAAGCTGTTGTGCGAATGGATGCGAAGCGAGTTTGTAATGCGATGACGAGAGCGAGGGCCGCACACACCAAGCTGTATACTCCGAGCCGCATGCCTTCAACATATTCGCGAAAAAAAAACGACGTTTACAACCTTTTTTGCTCTAAAACTCGATCAAAAACTCGTTTTTATGAAAAATGCAAAGAAGTAACCCCCCTTATTTTTGCGAGATCTATCCAAAAATGCTATTATCTTTTCAAAATAAGATCAACTAAGCTCCAGATCTGAAAAAATTGATTGATACAACCAAGCTCTGATACCAATTGTAAGTCCCCAAAATTGCTTGTGTATCAATCAAATCCAATTGATGGTGCGGAATCCCAATCAATTGGATGATGTCAGATCAATATAGAAGAGAATTAGAATTAGAAGAAGATGAATCTATGATGTATTAATGAAATTGAGTGATGCTCCTTACAATAGATTCTCTCTCACACACAATTCTTCTCTCTAACTTTCTCTCTCTTCTAGCCTTCTCTCTTCTTTTTATACACTCCCACATGCACTCCTCTATTTATATGGACCTCCAACCATACACATGTGTATAGCCGCACAGCCTGTGTACGACCGTTCACAGGGTGTGCGGCCGTACACACAAACCGCAAACACATACAATACTACATAAAAATATATTTTCCTAGAAAAGCAAAGTAGAAACCATATTTTTGACCCAACAGAAGTTTAGTCACAAAATCCATGGTGATGTCTTCCCATTTACACATGGGTATAGGTAAAGGTTCTAAACTCCCATATGGTTTCTGATGTTGTGCTTTAACTCTCGCACATGTTACACAATTTTCCACATACTTTACAACATCGAGCTTCATTGTCGGCCACCAGTAGTAAGGTTTTAGATCCCTATACATCTTAGTGCTGCGGGATGAATCGAGTACATTGTCCTGTGAGCTTCTTCCATCAGAAGGTCTCTTATTCCTCCCATCTTAGGTACCCAAATTCTATCTTGGAATACCTTCAATCTTTGATTGTTTGTACCGAATTCCAGCGTTTTGCCTAAACGTTCTTCCTTTTGGTCATTTTTCTCCAAAGCTTCTTCCTAATCTCTCTTAATGCTTTCCACAATTTTCGAGACAACTTCTATTATTAATGCTCTTGGCCTTTTTCTTTCCAGTTTACTTTTTGACTTAGAGCATCAACTACAACATTTGCTTTACTAGGGTGGTAAAGTATCTCATAGTCGTAATCCTTAAGTAACTCTATCCAACGTCATTGTCTCATATTCAATTCCTTTTGATAAAAGAGATACTGGAGACTTTTATGATTAGTGAAGAGTTTGAACTTGTGCCATAAAGATAATGCCTCCATATATTTAATGCGAATACTACCATTGCCAACTCTAAATCATGAGTGGGGTAGTTCTTCTCGTTCTCTTTCAATTGTCGAGATGCATATTCTATCACCTTCTCTCTCTAGGTCAGAACACAACCTAACCTAACTCCAAATGCATCACTATATGAAAAATTTTCAACTCCTTCAAGTTAAAAAGAATCGGTGCTTCACACAACTTCTTCTTTAATTTATTAAATGCTTCTTCATATGTCTCACTCCATGTATATGTTGTCCATGGAGTAGCTATTGAAGAAAAGCCTTGGATAAATCTTCGGTAATATCCAACTAATCCTAGAAAGCTTCAAATCTCAGTGGGACGTTTTGGTCGTTCCCATTTCATCACAGCTTCAATCTTTTTTGGATCAAACATTACTCCTTCTAGGTTAACCACATGACCCAAGAATTGGACTTCTTGAATCCAAAAATCACATTTGGAGAACTTTTCATACAGCTTATCCTTGTTTAGAACTTTTAATACTTCTCGCAGGTGCTTGCCATGCTCCTACTGGCTCTTTGAGTAAATCAGAATGTCATCTATGAACACTATTACAAATTTATCAAGGAAAGGCTTACAAACCCTGTTCATTAAATCCATAAATGCTGCTGGAGCATTGGTTAGTACAAATGACATAACCAAGAACTCATAGTGTTTGTATCTTGTTTTGAATGCAGTCTTGTCAATATATTGCTCTCTCACCTTCAGCTGACGATATCCTGACCTGAGATCGATCTTTGGGAAATAGCTAGAACCTTGCAGCTGATCGAACAGGTCACATTTCTTGGCAATGGATACTTTTTTTTCACCGTTTCCTTGTTCAACTCTCTATAATCTATGCACATCTTCATGCTTCCATCATTCTTCTTCATGAATAATGCCAGATCTCCCCAGGGTGATGAACTAGGCCTAATGAAACCATTGTCCAACAGCTCCTGAAGTTGCATTATAAGCTCATTTATCTCTGTCGGTGCTAATCGGTATGGTGCTTTCGCTATTGGTGTCGATCCTGGCAACAAATCTATTCGAAACTCTACTTGTATATCAGGGGGCAATGCGCAAAGCAAACTCCATCTTGTCTGTGATGAGTATACAAATGTCTTCATAAATAAGATGGAGTTTGCTCTACTCAGCCTAAAACATGCTGGAACTAGAACACCACTGGTCTTCTTTGTATCTCTATCTTCTCCTTCTTTACATTGATCACAAATGCCAAGTATGATGTGCATCCTTTAGACAAACATTTTCTAGATTTCATCAGGGAAATGATTCTAGAATTCACTCTACATTTGTCCCCGTACACCATAAATGACTCTCTTCCAGGTGGGTTTACTCTCACCATCTTCTTCTTGCATAGTATCATGACATCATTTGCACTAAGCCAATTCATTCCTAGTACGATGTCGAAACCGTTCAACTCAATAAGTAACATCTCCTTGATGAATTTATTCCCATTTAATTCGATGACGATTTTTTTAATGCAGTCGCTAACATGTATGAATTTTCGACTGACAACTTCTACAACTAGAGCATTATCAAGTTTATCTAGGCAATGCTAGTCTTCCACCAAATATATGGGATATAAAGGAGTAATTTTCACCAAAGTCAAACAATACATTGGCAAGCAATCCATTTATAAGAAAGGTACCTGAAGTGACATCTGCTTCATTCCTTACTGTTTCCAGGGTCATTTGGAATGCTCTAGCCTTTGGCCTCGGTGGAATGTTAGACCTTGTCGCCTCTTTATTCTTTTGACAATCCTTAGCAATATGCCCTTCTTCATTGCATCCGTAACATACCCTCTTATTGGCTGTACACTCGTTGGTGTAATGCTCAGTCTTTCCACACTTGCAGCAAGTCACCTCCCCATCACATTTTTTAGAGTGCTTGTTTTTTCACTTCTCGCACCATCTTGCTTCATCTCACCCTCCTCCACATTTCTTGGAACATGAATTTGAGAATTTTCTTTTTCTTGTTGGACCTTGATGATCCTTCAAATATCCTTTTCTTGCCAACTTCGACCTTGTTGGCGGCTTTACTCTTGATTATCACTTCAACAGACTTAACAGCCCAGATGACTGCCTCAAGAGTAGGTGCCTAGCGTACTGGAACAACATACTCCAATGGTAGTCCCTTTGTATACTCATCGATTTTCGTTAGCTCATCGGGGACAATGCGCAAAGCAAACTCCATCTTATCTGTGAAGGCATTGGTATACTCTCAATCGACATGTCGCCCTTCTTCAACGTCATACATTGGTTTTCTAGTTCCAACATGTTTTAGGCTGAGCAAAACTTGCGTTTAAAGTGGACCAAGAACTCTGCCCATGTTAGTTTTAGTGGCTCATTGTGGCTTATGGTCTTCCCCAAAGTGTTCCACCAACGAACATCACCACCTCTAAACTAACACACTACATAAGTGGTTTGTATTTTGCCATTGCAACCACACGTTATTAAAGCTAGCTCCGTTTCAGATATCCAATCCATAAACCCGATTGGATCTTCTTTCCCAGTAAAAGTTGATGGTTTGCAAGTCGTGAAGTCTTTATACTTGCATCTGTTCCTTTCAATCCCTTCGTCTTGGTTATTTCTTCTAACTACTGGCGGTTCGGCTTGGCCAACGGTTCTACTATAGTTTCCTTCTTCTGAATGACCCTCATTCAGTTCAGGTTGTTCAAAAGGCACAATAGGATTATACATATTCTGTTAAAGTAGACGCCTTGTTTCCTCCATCTGATAATCCAACATCATTTGAATCATTGCATGTACTCCTGCCATCGTGATGGCTCGGGTGCAGCCGCTACCTCTGGTTCATGCTCAATCATAGGCCGCTGATTAACATTAGCATTTCCATTAGCATTTCCGAATCCGCTTTGGGTTCTTTCCATGTTGATCTATACACCAAAGAAGGTGAATTTAGATATTTATTTACGATAGATGTTTAATCCTCCTTGTTACTCCAAAAAGTTACATGCTAGTTCTAATATTGTAGTTGAATGTTTAGAAATTTGAACACGTAAAGTTTCCAGATCCGGTCGGCAACAGACCATATATCTGACCAAATAATATCATACAAGGCATCTTTATAGTTATAACATAAATCATTTAGCACATAAAAGCAATTTAGGCATCTTTACTAAAATAAGCTAGTGCTCGTGTCTAAAATATAGCAGACACTCGTCTCACAACCATCGCTCAACATTCTAAGTTTAAGTGTAGAAATCCTACAAATTCCTAGTTTGCTTAAACTAATGCTTTGATACCAACTGTGACATCCCCATTTTCTCGACCATAAAAGACCGATTTGTTTATGCTTTATTTGAAAATCAGAGTATACTTTTGAAGAAATATGTTGCGGAATTTGTTCCCAAAAATATCATAAGTAAATTATCAAAGCATTCGTGAAGGTATGTGGTTTCATCATATTTAAAATATTGGGATGTCATTGTCAATACAATACATAAGCATAAACAGAAATAGTACAAGCCTTACAACATTTATTATTCTAATGGCCTATAATCCATTGATCTCTCATTAGATCATCACTTCTGTGCTCTGTTGCCACTACCTGTATATAAGAAACTAAGTGGGTCATGCTTGGGAGCCCGATGATCACATGGGGTTTTAAACCCACTATTAAGTTTATTATTTTCGTCAAATCATTCAACCATATTACCTGTTCCCGTTATCCTCACTTCATGTCCCTAAAGCATCTAATTTAAGGGACCTATCCTAAGGATCATCATCGGGAATACAATACTTCTCAGGGGATTCCTCAACAATATATGTCATTAAGGCAACCATGAGGGGGATGGAGTACACCAAAGAACATATCGTTCACAAACACCTACAGGTTGTGAGTGTAACGCCCGAATTCTGGTATGTATTTTAAAATCAAATTATTCATTTTTGCAAAGGGACTCGACAAGTTGGAGGCCCAAACTCGTCAAGTAGGAATGGAATTTGGACGCGGGACTTGAAGTCTACTCGACGAGTTGAGAGCCTCAACTCGACGAGCAGGGCTGCCACAGTGAAACCCTATTTTCAGGGTTTTGCACCCTACTTAAACACCTTAACCTTCAAAGGTTGGCCTCATTTGCAACCTCCATCACTCTAAACCCTAGCCATGAAACCCTAATTCACCTTTGAGTGTTCTTGAGCCATTTTTGTGTGTTCTTGGTGATTTTGAAGCTTGAGAAGGAAGGAGAAGCTTGAGGATTCAAGAGGAAGCCAGTAGATCTGGAAGGTAAGCTGCATTTCTGACTCATTTGAGGTATAAAGTTGATACCTTGGCTTTCCATTGCTTAGATCTTCATTTAGGGTTGTATTTTGTTACTTTTGGGCCATATTGAAGTTATTTAAGGGATTTGAGTGTATCATGAAGTTGTGACTTTAGATCTAGGCACTCATATGCTTATAAGGCATAAAGTTGCTAGCTTTATTAAGCCTTGGCCCTTCCCCATGACCTAGACCTCTTACATAGCTTAGTTTTGGTGTTTCTAGCTTCATGACACCATGCATGAATGTAAAGTTAGCAACTTTATGTGGTAACTTAGTCCTAGGGGCCAGATCTATGGTTTGGAAGCATTGAACTTGATTGGAAGTGACTGAATGAATTTAGACCAAGGGAGACTCGACGAGTTGTTCATCCAACTCGACAAGTTGGGTCGTGGTCCCCCAACCAAATCTGTTACTGAGCAAACTCGTTAAGTCTAGGAGATGACTCAACGATTCGGCCATGGTTTTGGGTTTTGAAGATTGAAGAACTCGACAAGTTCAAGGAGGAACTCGGCGAGTTGAGAGGGAAATATCCCGACTTTGTTATGAGGAGGAACTCGAAGAGCTGGATCGAGATTTCCATGATTTTATGGATCATGGAACTCGACTAGTTGATGGACCAACTCGGCAAGTTGAGTCAACCAGGATGTTGACTTTGACTTTGATCATTGACCAAAGTTGACCTTTAGAAGGGTTATGAGTATGAATAGGGTAATGAAAGGAAATGCTTATGTGTAGGAGTCTGAGAGGGATTGATTTCAGAATAGGAGCTTTTACATCTATTTCCCAGTTATCGAGGTGAGTTACATTCCAGTAGAAGTTGGTCAAAGGCATTAATGTCGACCCACTAGTAGTTTATTATAGTTGAGATGATTGTCTTTGTGGTAATTGTCTGGTCTGCAACTATATGTTATGCTTTAGGTACTAGTATGCTATGTTATTATATGGTAGTGGTAAGGGTAAAATAGTCCCCGTAGCCGGTTGAAATAAGTTGGAGGGTAGGTCGGGCACCTAGATATGCCTGGCAGGGTACGTTGAGCACCCATATATGCTTGGCAGGGGTAGGTCAGGCACCCCGATATACCTGACAAGGGAAGGTTGAGCACCTAGATATGCTCAGCAGGGTAGGCCGGGCACCCAAATATGCCTGGGAACATGTTTATTGTATGGTACGTGGTATGATGGAGGAACTCAGTAAGCTTTGTGCTTACAGTTTTCAGTTTTTGTTTCAGGTCCTTATTCAAAGGGAAAGGAACCGACACAATAACAGCGCATCGCACACATGATTTTACGCACATGAGATTCTTGGAATTTGTACGCTGACATTATTTTCCTATGATATGTTTTTGAGATGGTTGACTTATGCTTTTCATGACATGAGATAACATTGATGGCATTTTCAGTAATCTGTTTTATGAATCTTTAAAATTAAAATGATTTTTTTGGTCTTGAAATTTAGGATGTTACAGCGAGCCTGCTAGCGTTCCATTAGACTGTCTAGAATAGTCTGTGGTCGTCATCTATACACCACAAACATACTTTTTACGATACAAAACGTTGTGCCGGTTGTCACACCCCAAAACCATGAACGGCGGAAACGTTCTGGGGTGGAGGATGTCATGTACAGTATCACAAAAATGAATAATAGTAAACAAGCAACAACATCATCCATTGCATTAATAATATAATTTCATACATGTGTGTTCTGTCAAGTTATATAGACACCAAAATATACATATCAAAATAAAAGACGAGTCTTGAACGAACTCCATCTTCTCAAAACCTGGCACCTGTACTTTTCTACTGGTGACCTAAGAATACAAGTTATTTTGAAAGCGAGTATCAGCTTTAAAGCTGGTGAGATCATAAGTATATTAATGTCTGTGTTTGTATGAAAGCATTTGTAAGATGTTTTGTAAGATGTTTTGTAAGATGTTTTGTACAATGTTTTGTAAAATGTTTGAACTCTCCTAGAAAACCCTATGTTTCCTACTAATGGTAGCCTTCTACCAAGGCATCTAGTGTCTGTGTGTATGTCTCTTGTAAGAGTGTGTATTATCCCAAATCCAACTATCATTAACCAAAATATAGTTTTTACATTACCGTACATCGTGTGAATATTCACGAAGTGAATGTAATAGGAAAATATCGTAGTATTGTAGTATTTGTAATAAGTGACTACTGCTATACTAATTACCTAAAAAAAACAGAAGGCATTTAAAGTAACATGTGATCAACCTATATCCTTCTACTGACTCTAGTAAAACGATGATGTAAGACGCCGTAAGAAATGACATTTGGCACCCGTAGACTTGCAAGTCCCACTGTAGCGAGCAGTATAGATCTATACGCAAACTCATACGCTCCCCAATTAAGGAGATTCAGGATACAAAAACGGTCATGATAGGAAGTGCCATGACCCGTCTAATGGTTCACATAACTACATGAATGTACATGTAATGAATGTGCTAACTGCAAAGTGTACTCTTTCTCTGTCTAACCTGTATGTACTGAAATGTTCTGCGTGTGCTAGCTGTAATGTATGTTCTCTCTATCTAGAATGTGTAGCAATGTACTGTATGTACTACTCGCTCATGAATGAACTAACTCATTGTATGTTTCATTGTTCTAGTAATAGTATTAGTATCTCCCTATGCTACCCCTATGGTGGCTTACTAGTAATGTAATTTGTACGCATGAACATGGAAGTATACCCTTGCTACCCAAGGGTATTGAATTGATCGGAAGAACCTTTATGTCTATATATGTATACATAATATATAACTAATATATAGACGACCTTCAGACGGATAACTGATGCCCTACAGCCACATCCCAACGAGGAAAAGGAGATAAAGCGAGTTGGCCTTCCTAAGCCCTTTAAACATTGCTTATATAACTATACATACATAGGCATGCATTTGATAATAAGTATAAAAGAGTTTAAGTAAAAGTATTTGATAAGTAAAAGAGTTTGCAAAACAGTTTGATAAACAAATTGAACAGTAAGAAAACCACTGGTTTTGTAGTTATTAATCACATGTGATTGATGTAATAACTATAAGTATTTAACTTGTATTCCCCCCCCCCCCCATAAAAGCATTTAAAACATTTAAACCATTGATTAAGGGGTATGAACTCACCTGTAGTGAGTGGTATGGATGAACTAAAGATGTAGGATTGCTAGGTGTCAAGTGAAGTCTTGAACACACTCTATGATCCTAGTTAACATATAATATCACATATATGTATCCAATTAGTCTTTAAACAACTAATAAACAAAGTCAAGACACCCTAGGACATGTTAAACACCTTATACAAGTGTTATAAGTCCCACAGATTGCATCTAAGTGTTGTAGGGAAAGGCTAGTGTGTTTGGGGTTCAAGGAAAACTCCATTAGGGAATTTACGGTTTTGTGGTCACTAAAAAAAGGGTTTACAGTCGTAAGCTCACCCACTTGTTGACCATTTGATTTTTGAAGCCTTAAGAGTCCCTAGAAGCTTTTCTACTTGATGTATGTGATCATGGAAGGTACTAGGGCACCATTTCACTCCTAATTGGAGTTTACGGTCCCTAAACCATTTTCCTTTGGGTTTACTACCGTAAACCCATAAGGTTTATGGTATTTAGGGCTTTTCAAGTCCTTAGCTCATCAAGGTAATAGTCTAGGATAGATTCAAGGCATAAGGAATAAATATGGGACATTTATACACCCTTTGGCGTGTTTACAGTTTTGGGAGATCCCCAAACCGTAAACACATATAAATGAGTGTTTTCTTGTGCTTTTTATGTGACAAACACATCAAGGAAGGATCTATACTTGTTACAAAGGCTTGTGATGGACTAAAGCACCCTAAGGCACCTTAACTTGGTGTTTACGGTTCAAGAACTTCTTGAACCGTGAACACCTAGTTCTTGGTGTTCTTGGGTGATTTCCTTGATGTAAAGATGTATATCAAGCTTTATAAGACTCTAGGATAGAAGTACTTACTTTGTGGAAGCTTGAAATGAGCTAAAAGTCAAAGAACACTAGTATGTGTTCTTGGTGAAAAGGAAGAATCAACCTTTTTGGAATGATTTCACGGTTAGAAGTGTGTTAAAACACTAGATCTAAGCATATAATCACTTAAGGAAGCTAGAAACACTTACCAGATTGAAGATCTTGAAAATCTTTTTGGATGATACTTGAGAGAGAATGGGTTTTGGATCTTGAGAAGTTTTGGAAAAAGTGTAAATAATGACAAGATTATATATATATATATATATATATATATATATATATATATATACTCTCATATTTATGGTTTGTGTCAGAAAATATTTTATTCAAGCAGTAAACTCTAATTTCTTAGAGTTTTGGAATAACTACATTGCACAATAACCCTAGTGCATCCTTTCTCCTGTTATCACTAAAGTGTGAAATCCTGAAATACTCAAACTTACTCTAAAAAGTATGAAAATTGACAGCAACTGTTCTGACTTCTATTGACTTGATATGTTTGCACATAATAGAAATTTCAGGTTGTCACACCAGTTTTGTAGCAAAACTTCGACGGGTCATAACTTCTTCGTTACAAGTCGGATTTCAATGTTTCTTATATCCCCGAAATCCTTGTTGCGACCACTTCAACTTTATTCATAGATATTTGGTTAATCTATTGTTTTATTTTTGACGAATATTTTTATTATTATTCTATCACATTGTTATAAGCATGTATATCGCATATTAATCATATAAATCATATAATACTCAAATAATTTTTTCTTCATTACTTCAAAATAGGTTATAATTGTTGACCCTAACTATTACATTATCATACTAATGCTTAGCCAGAAACGCGGGCGTTACATTCTCTTTACCCAGACGGCAAAGGATCTCACTGTCATAATCCTTGACTACATCCAGCCACTTGTCATGCCTCATGTTCAGGTTCGACTGATCCATAATATGTCTTAGGCTCTTGTGATCCGTGTAGATAGTACAACGAACCCCATAAAGATTGTGTAATGCCCTTGTTTCTATGCTAAACATTAATTTAATTTTGTAATAGTTAGGGTCAACACTTATAACCTACTTTGAAATAATAAATATGAATTATTTGAATATTATGTGATTTTATGTGCCTTATACTTAATTATAAGATATAATAAGTTAAGAATAAAAATATGCGTCAAAAATAAAATAATAGATAAGTCCAATATCTATGAAGAAAGTTGTAGTGGTCGCGACAAGGATTCCGTAGATATAAAGAATGTTGAAATCCGAGTTATAACGAAGAAGATATGACCTGTCGAAGTTTCGTGTCAAAACCGGCACGAAACTAGGAATCGTAAAAACTGAGTTTATGATTACCTACTTTTTATCCTTAGGGGTCTAAATGAAAGTTGTAGAGTGCGTCTCCACCTATGCGTGGATATAAAGAACGTCAAAAACAGAGTTCGTATGCAAAAGTTATGAGCTTCCGAAGATACAGTTGTCTAAGAGCAGGCCATGTGTCAGAAACCCTAATTTGACCGGACTCACGACGTGAGCCTCTTTTCTCATGACGTGAGGAGTCAAAACACCACATTTTGAAGCTAGAAGTCTACAAAACGATAACTCAAAAGCTCACGACGTGAGTAATGAATTCTCACAACGTGAGGAGTAAAACAGACACTATTCAAGCCTAGAACGCAAATGTTGAAGCTACGAGGTGATTTAGCCATGGCTCACGATGTGAGCAATGAATTCTCACGACGTGAATGGGCCGAAATCAGCCTATAAATATCAAGTTCGACCTCATTCACTTCTTACACCAAATCTTCCTTCTCTCTCTCATTTTCTGAAGTCGTTCCGCGTCCCGAGCCCGACGATCACGAGTCGTTGACCATTTTTAGATTCTATCTACTCCCGCTACTAAAGTGAGTGCATATTTATTTTCATCTTACGCATATATATGAAGTATTTTATATAAATTACATGCTATGTGTGCATATTGTCTGTATACTTGTTATCTATGTTAGACGAACACTATTATACATGTTTTAAATGATTTAAACTGTATATGTATTTTATATCTACAAATATGTTGGGGTAAAACATGGGTAGATGAAATAGTTGGTGTGTGATGAAATAAAATGATGAGAGGCCTCGATGTTGTTGTTGATCCAGTCATCTAGCAGAGTATAGATGACAACCACAGACTATTCTAGACAGTCAAGTGGAACGCTAGCAGGCCCGCAACCTGTAGGTGTTTGTGAATGATGTGTTCACTGGTGTACTGTATCCCCCTCATGGTTGCCTTACTGACATTTATTGTTGAAGAAACCCCTTAGCAGTAATGTCCATCCCGATGATAATCCTTAGGCTAGATCCCTTACGATAGGTGTTTTAGGGACGTAAAGCGAGGATAACGGGAATGGGTAATTGGGTTATTGTTGGTTGATGAAATTAATAAACTTATTTATTGCGGGTTGAAAACCCTATGTGCTCACCAGGCTCCCAAGCCTGACCCACTCAGTTTTCTCATATACAGGTTGTGGAAAGAGAGCACAGGAGTGAGGATCTGATGAGAGATCAATGGATTATAGGCTACTAGAATAAATAGATATTATAATGCCTATGTTTTTTATGTTTATGCTTTTGATCTGTATTAAAAATGATATCCCAAAGTTTTTAATATAATACATTTCTAAGGAAATGCTTTGATAAATTCTTTTTCATATTTTTTTTGGGAAGAAATTCCGCATTATATTTCTTTAAAAATATACTCTGATTTTCAAATAAAGAATAAACAAATTGGTCTTTTCTGGCCGTGATTTTGGGGATGTCACAGATTGTGCCTACAAATCTTAAGGGAAAAAACCACTGCCCCAACTCTAGATCATGCATGAGATATCGCGTCTCGTGTGGCTTCAGTTGTCGTGAAGAATAAGGTATCACCTGTCCTCTCTGCATCAGGACCGCCCTCAAACTAGTGATGGATGCATCATAGAAAACCAAAACAATCCTCAATTCCCTCTGGAAGGGTAAAAACTGACACCTCACATAGTCTCTGCCGAAGGATCTCAAATGTTGTCTGCTACTTAGGACCACATCAGAAATCCACCCGCTTCCTCATCAGACGAGTGAGGGGTACTGCAATCTTAGAGGAATCCTGAATGAATCTCCGATAGTACCCTGCCAAACCCAAGAAACTCCTGATATTTGAGGGACATTTCAGAACCTCCCAATACATCACAACCTCGATCTTGACCGGATCGACCAAAATCCCATCCTGGTTAAGGAGATGTCCAAGGAATTGCACCTCTCTTAACCAAAACTTGCATTTTAAGAATTTAGCATAAAGATGTTCTCACCTCAAAACCCCCAGAAGCTCGCGGAGGTGCTCCTCACGTTGCTCTCTGTTCTTGGAATATACCAAGATGTCATCAACGAATACAATAATTGAACCATCGAGCATCGGCATGCACACTCGATTCGTCAAATCCATAAATACTGCAGGTGCATTGGTGAGCCCAAATGGAATCACCACGAACTTGGAATGTCTATAACGAGTCGGGAATGTGTTCTTCTCCATGTCCTCCTCTCTCACCCTGAACTGATGATACCCGAACCTCAGATCTATCTTAGAGAACCAAGATGCATCCTGCAACTGATCATAGAGGTCATCAATCCGCGGAAGAGGATAACGTTACTTCACCGTTAACTTGTTCAACTTCCGATAATCAATGCACATCCGGTGTGAACCATCCTTCTTCTTGACAAACAAAATCGGTGCTCCCCACGGAGAACTGCTCGGACAAATGAACTGCTTGCCTGGAAAATCTTGCAGCTGAGATGACAACTCTGGAATCTCAGGCAGTGCTAAGCGGTACAATCATATTATCTGGTTCAAAGCATTGTACTAGGATTTTGAGGAGTGCTCAAAATCATGCCATGTGGTATTTGACAAGGTGAACTCTCTCAGAGTCTTTATCTTAAGCTCTTTATGATATGTGACAATCAATGTAATTTTTGAGTAATCCTTTAAGTTCCCATGATCAATCTATATAGATCTTTATTCCAAGAATTAGTATGTCGACTACATATAAGACTAGAATGTTACTGCGCTCCCACTTCTTTTATATAAAACATAAGAGTCATCTTGATTTATAAGTATATCACAACATGTAATTAACTTATAAGAAAAAAGATTCTTACTCAAGGATGTTAGCTTAAATCCGGAAGGATTTTCATTCATGTATGTTTTCTCATTTGAAAACACACTTACTCTTTATATTTGTAATATACCGCGGAAGATTAATCAAGCCTATACTTGATAGTTTATGATTATATTCTGATCAATTATTGACAGGTTCAATAATAGTCGAAAAAACTTGCTAGCTCCAAACTATGATGCATTTAGTTTATCGTTCTTTAGATCATAAAGTTCTATATATCCACTTAAAAAAGAACTTTCTAATCACTTGTCTTATGGAATAACAATTTGTTGGACTAGTAGAAACTTCATCCTAAACGATCATTTTGGATAATCTACAAAAATGCAGTTAGTAGATGCTAGAGTGGTTAAGCTTATTGTCTGACATAAGCTCTAAAACTCCATACCTTTTAGATAATGATAAACCATTACATCCTTAGTTTAATGAAGGTATTTAATCCATTTGTTTGTTTGGATATATATATATATATATATATATATATATATATATACATATATATATATATATATATATATATATATATATACACACACACACATATATGTTGCATTAAGAATAATTCCAAAATTTATAAAGTAAACAGTTCTTTTAAAGACATCATATAATAGATTACATGGTCTATGTTTTATCATCTTCAAAACTTGTACTATCGACATTCAACCAATGCTTGGTGAATCTATCCCACTAGGGAATACAAAGTCTACCTTGAACATCAAAAGATACGTAACACCCAAAAAATAGTCTATTTTTTTAATAATGGACAAAATAGTGATTGCAATAACATCCAATCATCTCAAATAAAAACCAATGTATTAATTGTCATAAAATAAGAGTAAAACATCAAGTGTGGAATCTAATGGTGTGTGCGATGTAGTCATCCCGAGTTCTTCCGTCTGGAACCAGAAGTACCTGAAACATAAACAGAAAACCGTAAGCACAAAGCATAGTGAGTTCCCCCAAAAATACCACATACCAATCATACAATAAGCAAATAGTGGGCCCCACTTGTCATCGGGCCCTGCCTGACATCAAGCTGAGCTCGGTAATACGGACCCCGCCCAACATACAATGACATATATCAGAATAAACACATACACATGAAAATAATCACAGAGATATATAGCATACATATATCCATCGGTCCTTGACCCAGAAAACATATAAAGACAACACATCCAAGAGTCACGGAGATAACTAGCATACTAACAACGTAATATAAACGGGCCAGCCTTAGTGCCTTCGACCGGCTAAACCCGGTAAGTAAACTCACCTCGAATGCTGAAAGATAACTGGATAAATCCCCGGCACCGGAAATCAGCTCTACTCGAACCCTAAACAGAAACAATCCCCTTAAATATCGATCAATATTTCAGAACCCCTTAAAGGTCAAACTTGTTGAAAGTCAAAGTCAATGCTCCAAGTTGACTCAACTCGCCGAGTTGTTCTTCAACTCGACGAGTTCCTTATCAATCAACAGAATCGAGAAATGCCGGTCCAACTCACCGAATTCACCCATAAACTCGTCGAGTTTCCCATTTAGCCAGTTGAATCAGGAAAAGTTGATCCAACTTGTCGAGTTCACCTATGAACTCGTCGAGTTCTTTAGGAAACACACCCCTTAATCCATTAAGTAACCATTCTTGAAACTAAAGGGTCCACCACTCAGATCTGGGATAGAATGTCGACTAGAAGAGTAAAGTTTCCAACTTTACTCTTAAGAACCATCCTAATGGGTAAAGAACCCAAACACTTAGCTTAGAAGGTTAAGGCTTAACCAATAAGTGCTTATTCATCGAGACAAAGCTCCATAATACAGATCCAGTCCTTAAAGGCTGCTCACACACGCAAAGTTTCCAACTTTACTCTCAAATAAGCATGAAAGAGGCTCAAATGATCAAAAGAAGCCATAAAATGGACTTAATGCATGCATGGAGCTCTTAAGACCATAAAGTTGACACCTTTATGCCAAAAGAGCTCAAGAGGACCATCGATCTGGAAAGATAGCACTTGGGATGACCTTCAACCCCACCAATCACCCAAACATGGCTAAAAGCCTCAAAATTAACCGAAAAAGAGATCCAAACAAATATTGAGCAAGGTTAGAACTTTCTGCCAGAAATATGCTGGAAATGAAGCAAAGAATCAAGATCTTGAAGGCTCCAACTTGAATCACCACCTTGCACCAAGCTTCTCCTTCTTCCAATGGCTTCAAATACACCAAAATACACAATCAAAGGGATCACAACACTCAAAAAGGCTTTATGGTTCGAGATTAGGGTTAGGGACTTTGGAGGCTACAAATGAGGCAAATACCTAGGACTTATGGTTTTTTAATAGGGTGCAATACCCTAAAATTAGGCTTTCTTCCTGAGCGGCCAACTCGCTGAGCTGAGACTCCTTAACTCATCGATTTTCCTCGGGAAAATCCACGGCCAAAATAACTTCAACACATCGAGTTGGGGCCTCCCACTCGATGAGTTCTTCAGGAAAAATGCAATACTTTGAATAAAATCTTACCAGAAATAAGGCGTTACAATTCTCACCCACTTCAATCATACTTCGTCCTTGAAGTCCGCCGTCTCAAACCATGGATAATGCTCCCCCGTATCCTCCTTGGGCCCCAAGTCCACTCCGACCCTTGCGGTGTAGCCACTGCACCTTCACAAGATCCACCACCTTGTTCCTCAAGGTTTTTGTCTTCCGATATAAAATTGCCACTGGATTCTCAGCATCATTCAGGTGGTCATCCACTTGAGTATCCTCCAAGGGTACAACTATGGAATCATCCACCAAACACTTCCGCAACTGCGAGACAGGGATTGTGCTATGAATCTGGCTGAGCTCGGCTAGAAGATCTAAACGATATGCAACCTGCTCCACCCGAGCCAAAACCCTGAAGGGACTGATATAACTAGGGCCCATCTTGCCCCGCTTCCTGAACCGGATGACACATTTCCAAGGTTACACCTTCAGGAGAACCATATCTCCCACCTGGAACTCCAAATCTGATTGACGCTTGTCGACATAGCTCTCCTGTCGACTCTGAGCTGTCTAAAGCCTGCTCCGAATCTACTGAATCATCTAAGTAGTCTTCAGTACCACCTCGGTACTCCCCATGACTCGCTGACCGACCTCGCCCCAACAAATTGGGGTCCTACATTTCCTCTCGTAGAGCATATCAAAAGGAGGTCAATCAATGCTAGCATGATAGCTGTTGTTATACAAAAATTCTGCTAATGGAACATACGTATCCCAACTCCCACCAAAATCCAATACGCATGCACGCAGCATATCCCCAAGGGTCTGAATCGTTCGCTCACTCTGCCCATCAGCCTGTGGATGAAAAGTTGTGCTGAAATGGAGACAAGTACCCATATCGTCATGAAATCGCTTCCAGAATCTAGAAGTAAAGCGAACATCCCGGTCTGAAACTACTGATACTGGAACACCATGATGTGCCACCACCTCTCGGACATAAATCTCGGCTAGCTTCTCTGCAGAAATACTATCCTAAATTGGGATGAAATGTGCGTTCTTGGTCAATTGATCCACAATGGTCCAAATAGAAGCCACTCTGCGCGCTGTCCTGGGAAGCTTTGTGATAAAATCCATCATGATGTCTTCCTATTTCCATAGGGGAATCTCCAACGGTTGCATCTTGCCAGGAGGTCGCTGATGCTTGGCTTTGACTTTCCTTCAAGTCAAGCACCGATCCATAAACCATGTTATATCCCGCTTCATGTAGGGCCACCAATAATCAGGGCGAAGCTCCTTATACATCTTTGTCTCCACAGGATGAATGGAGAATCTCGACTTATGGGCTTCCTCCATCAGAACTTGGCGCACACCGCCCCAATAAGGAACCTAGACCCTCCGATGCAGGGTTAACAATCTGTAACTATCATAATCGAAGGAAGCCACCTGACCCACAATCTGGTCACACTCCCGGCGCTCCTCCTTCATAGCCTCAACCTGAGCTTCTCAAATCCGTTCCAACAACGAAGCAATCACTGTCATCCTCAGGTATATATCCCTGATCGGAGTCGCGACCACCTTGCAGCTGAGAGCATCAGCCACCACATTGGCCTTCCCCAGGCGGTACATGATCTCATAATCATAATCCTTCACCACATCCAACTAACGATGCCGCCTCATATTCAGGTTTGACCGATCCATTAAATACCTCAGGCTGTTGTGGTCCGTGTAAATAGTACAACAAACCCCATAGAGGTAATGCAACCAAATCTAGAGGGAAAAAACCATAGCCCCCAGCTCCAAATCATGTGTCGGATAATTCGCCTCATGAGACTTCAGTTGCCTTGAAGCATAAGCGATCAAGCGACCCCACTGCATCAAAAGTACACCAAAACCCATGATCGATGGGTCATAATAAACCATAAAATCATCAACACCCTCTGTTAGGGTCAAAATCGGCACCTCACACAATCGCAACCTAAGAGTCTCAAATGCTGCCTGCTGATTAGGTCCCTAATGAAATGTCACCGACTTCTTGGTCAGTCGGGTCAAAGAAACAACAATCTTGGAGAAATACTGGATAAATCTCCGATAATAACCCACCAAACCAAGAAAACTCCGAATCTCAGATGGAAACCTCGGAACCTCCCACTGCATCACGACATCGACCTTAGCAAGAATGACAATAATACCCTTCTGATTGACAGTCTATCATTGCCCCATTGGACCCCATCCAATCCATCCCGATGATCACCTTCAATCCCCGCAACGGAATCAGAAACATATCGATATGAAACCTCTTCCCGAACACATTCAGGATACTCCTCCGATATACCCTTGTAGCACTCACGGTGCGATCATCTACAATGTCCACCTCAAGTGGGGAATCCAAGGTCCCCAAAGCATCCCAAAACTTCTTTCTGAGCGCAAGAGATACAAATGATCGGGTAGCCTCCGAATCAAAGAGAGTGAGTCGACAAACCATTGACCAAGAAAGTCCCTGTACAAGATCATAATAGTATAAGCATAACAATAAAATATATAAGATAGGGAAATAGATCACATACCAATCACAATGTCTGGAGCTTATCTGGCCTCCTCTGTGGTCAGCTGAAATGCGCGGCTCTTCACTACAGAAGTCTCCACCTTAACCGGGTGGCCATTAATGATCTTCATTGTGGCGGGCGCAGGCGCTGCCACTGCTCCTCCTTCTCCTGACAACCTCGGATAATAGGCCTTTTTATGACCGGTCTGGTTGTAGTGAAAACAAATCAAGCCCTTCTTGGGGCAATCCCTACTCAGGTGGCCCGGCTGGCCACACGTATAACATGATGAACCTGACGCCCGAAAGGCTCCCATATGTTGCCTGCCACATTTGGCACAACTGCCTTGGCCCTGCTGGCCTCTGCTGGAAGAATGGAGGTCTTAGGCTTCTTAGGCTGACCCACAACTGTTTAAACCTACTCTGGCTTCTGCTTCATGTGGAGCTCTAACTCAATCTCCCGTTCCCGAGCCTTCTCTACCATGTCATTCAGGGTCTTGCATCCTAAAAAACTCATGAACTGATGGAATAAAAATCGAGTATGAAATGAATCAGAGTAAATGTTTATGAATCAAATAGCAATTGAACACATGATGTAAATAAGATCTTCACTTCAGCTCAATTGCACTTTAAAGGTTTTTACAGAGAGAATAGACAATTTTGTAAAAGTTATCTAACTCTAGTAAACTATCCTATTTATAGGATACATAAATCGTTAAAAAATATACTAAGGCTAAAACACTTAAGCTTCGACTCAAACATGCCCTAGTAAAATATATTACAGACCATACGAAGAGTATACAAAAGACTTCGACTCATTACAACTAAACTACCCTTACATTCTCCCCCTTTGTAAATAGAGTTGAAGACTTTAGTTTGCAAGCAGTTGAATGGGGTACAACATTACTCTTCGTATCTCAGTATACCAAGAGATAATCTTCTTCAGTTCCTTCTTGTCTCCTTCGTTATTCTTCTTGCAATGATTCATACGAACAATCAAGTTTATATATTGCGATGTAGAATATCTTTCGACCTCACTCGCCTGGAACAAAAACCTTTTTGATTTTCCTGACTTGTCCTTCCCCGAGAAGACTAAGCCAAAAGGCTTCAAGCAGATTTCACCATCAGCATATTTCTTTAAGTCTGCTACGAAGGAGCCATGGGTGTTGTAATTTCCAGACCTTTAGCTATAGCCAACTCCACATCCGTCAATGTTAAGCATTCATAATAATTTTCAATAAAGAGTAACTCCCAGCTTGTACTCATCAGGATCTGTGTTTTGAAGATATGAAAAAGACCTTTCCTTTAGCAGTAATGCAACTTGTATAAGATCATACAAGTTCATCAAAGGAAAGTCAGCAATTGTAAACTCGCACACACTCCCATTTTCCCTGGTCACAACATACTTCATGTTTTGGACTGTGTTTTCGAAAACCACATCCTTCTTTATGCTTATGACCTTCTTTATCTTTGTTAGTGACCATACTTCTTCAGCGGGCTTCACAAGTACCGCATGAAATCTGATCTTCATTTAAGTACCTTCATCCTTCTCCTTGAACTTGCTTTCTGCTTTAAACTGAGGCATGATGAACATCATTTCGTTAATTGGAAAGTCTAACTGGCTTGCATCTGGTATTCGTGACAATGTAACTTTGTTTAGGCTTCTTTTCAAACGAATACATGTGATTGAATGCAACCTTGGCTTCAATTGTTTCATAATTGTAGTGCTTTGATGGAACACCCTTGTTCATGCCAAGAGGATCACTAGCCCTTTGAGTCATTATGCTTTGAATCATCCTCATCTTTTCCACTTCTGCCTCCTTCTCTTCTTTAGATTTTTCAATAAGTATTGACTTCCCCCTTGCCTTCGAAGCATATTCTTCTATCACTTCTTTTGCTTTCAAATCACTTCCACCAGTGCAAGTAGATTTACCAATCAGAATTCCTTTTGAAATTGGTCTTGTGATTGGCATAGTTGTAACTATTGTTGAAGAGATAGGACCAACAGTTGCTCTCACTGGCTTTGTTGTTGGGATTTCCGAAGGAAACACCTTTCCCACCACTTTCGCATCTTCGCCTCCAGCCTTCAAACCTTCGATTTTCCTTTCTCCCCCTTGCACCCCTGTACTTGTAGGTGGGGCATCCGTTATGGGAAGAAGGCTGGATATTCGCGAAAGAGGAGCCAATTGTTGAAGAAGTAAGGCTTTGAATTTAGAAAATTTATGGATAAGATCTTCAGAGGATAGCAGAGAAGACGAAGCAGGTGTTTAAGATAAGGTTTTAAGCTCCTTTAACATAGTGAAACCTCCATAAAATTCTTGTTCTCTGTTGTAGAAAGTTGAGAAATTTGAGGACTCAGACTTTCGTACAACTTGACAAACTTGGTAACTGCATCACATATGATGTCCACCTTTTGATTGAGAGATGCAAATTTGGTGCTAACATTTGCAATATCTTTCTCCATATCTTGTCTAAGCTCTTGGTGTTTATAATTAATTCACATCTTCTCTGACTTTCTTCACATCTTGAACAAATAAAACATGTATCTCCTTTGCCACCAACTTTAATTCTTTCAGGTCACCTTCAAAAGTAGATTTCTGAGCATTGACCCTCATCTCGTTACTATGATCACAAAGATCAATTTTCTCCAGGAGACGAGACTCATAATCCTTTATCATTCCTGAAACCTTTGAAGAAATCCTCCCTTCAAGCATCTTTAACAGACCATCCACTTCGAGACTGGTCACTAAATTTCCTCCCCCAAGATCAGCCTGAGATTGAAGAATTGAATTGAGCTTGGTATTCAATATCTTGAACTTTTTCATTTTCATGAGCATGTGATATGGGAAGTCAGTTTCTTCTTCATGAAATTCCAGATTTTCAAATGTCCCTCCAAAACCTTCGGACTCATGTTCAGTTTCCATGAAAGAAGAATCTTGAATTGGTGAAGTTGTGGTAGGTGGATCAGTAGATTGTGAAGAAAAAAGAGATGTGATTGGTTGTTTGATAATGTTTTCAAGGTTAGGAGAATCAGTTGTGGATGTAGTAGGAATGATAGGTGTGAGTTGTGAAGGTAAAGAAACAATAATATGTGGGGTAACATCCGAAGTTTTACCTTGGACTGTTGTATGCGAAGCATCCTCACCCATTGTGACATTTGCATCCGTATGAGATACGTTTACAAAAATGTCAAAAGTTTGTGCCTCCTCAGAAACTGACTTGGCAACTGAAGCTTCAGGTGTTATAACAGCAGTTGGTGCAGGATGAGAAGAGTCTTTCTGAAGATCGGCTTTTGGTGTTTCTGGAATTGTTTCATATTCATCAGTCGTAGACTCAGAGGAAAAAATCACCTTACTTTTCTTCTTCTTCTTTGATATGTGTTTGGCCATATCAGTTGCCCTTCTCTTCTTATAAGATGGTGAAGCAGGTGCAGGAATCTCACGAAAGAGAACTCCCTGATGCGAAACCTGTGGTTTTCAGACAACATTTGTTAGAGGTGATCGACTCTTATGTTTTGATTTCATCTTGATTCTTTGAAAGACACCAGTTTTCCAAGGAATAACTTCCTTTTGAGTTGATGGGGTATCAGCAACAACAACTTTGGGTTTAATCGGCTCGGCTTCTGTAATTGGTAACTTCTTCGGACTCTTTGTACATTTAGATTCTTTGACTGGTTTCTCAGAAGATTCAACAACAGCCTTCTTCGAACGCTTAGTCTTCGTCTCTTCTTCTCTAGCCAAAAGAACCCCAGTTTCAATAGAAGTATCGATGGTTTGTAAGTAACTGATTAGAACTGTGTTGGTAGGATCAACTCTTTTAAGCATGACATCAGGAATACGGGCAACAACTAGAAACTCTTCAGTATCATCAGTTGCATCCTTCGGACAACTATAGACATGGAACACAACCTTTTCTTCATCTGCAGGAACCAAAATCCCTTCCTTCTCATAAAAGTATTGCAGAATCAAACTCCAGTATCAAGCACACGAAATGCCATGAAGAGCATTCGTGTTCTCAATACTCTTCAAGAACTCTTTCCATAATTGAGTAGTGTAATCAACTTGAAGATCATAGTATAAGCCTGCGACCATAGCATAAACTTCCATCCTCCCTTTGTCTAACCCAACAGTTCTTCCAGTTAAAATCTTAGAAAAATGCCGAACAAAAAATTCCAAACACTTGGAAGTCCTGACTTCTTGAAATCACTTATCTTGGACAATTGGGGTTGATGACCCATGTAACAGCCCGGAATTCCAGGTAGTGTTATATTTATGATTTTGGGTGTTTTAAGAGGGGACTCGGCGAGTTGGAGCTCAGACTCGCCGAGTAGGATCGCGGATCTGGTTGCGGGTTCGCGAATGGACTTGGCGAGTCCGGATATGGACTCGGCGAGTCCGCGCTGTTTAGCGAAACTCTAACTTTCCAGGTTTGGGACATATATAAGGGGCCTTATGGCCGTCATTGTTCACCCCAGCCCTTTGAGTGAAACCCTAATTCGATTGTGAGCATCTGGAGCAAGGTAGAAGACCATTATTGATCTTGGAAGTGTTATTTTGCAAGGAAGAGGAGGCTCGGTTAAGGGAACAACAGGAGAAGCTATATTCTGAGAGTTGGGGACACAGAGCAACGTTATTCAGGTAATATTTTCGAGTTGTTCCCTTCTATGTTGATGTGTATATGGATTTAGGGTTTATTGAACCCTTTTGTGGCTAGATTGAGTGTTTCCTTAGTCCCCCATGCGATTGGAACCCTATATTGGGACCCTTGGAAGTCCAGAGTGTCCCATGCCTGAGCTTTTCGGGAATCAATGGAGGTTTTGGATTGGAATCCTTATGCCTTAGGTCAAAACGTCAATTATGAGTCATGGGGTGTATTATGAGCACCGAAATAAGGACTTTACGTGATGTACCAGTCTAGGAAGGCCAGACCTATGAATTGCCGGAGCAAATCTGACCTTAGAAAGCAGTTTGAGCAGTTGCATGGCATGGACTCGCCGAGTCCGATGAACAGACTCGGCGAGTAGCTTGAAGATTGCCTTAGAATGGTCCTGTCCGGGTTATGGGTTGGATCGGTGAGTCAAGGCGAGTTAGAAAGGGTTAACAGGTGGTCTGAGTCGAACTGGGACTCGCCGAGTTGTTCTTCAGACTCGGCGAGTTGCGTCGGGGTGGCCCCGGGATTCTTCCAGGAGGAACTCGTCGAGTCAGGGGGGATACTCGATGTGTAGAAAGGGAATCTTAGAGAATTGGTGAGAACGTCTAGACTCGCCGAGTCACCCTAGCGCTCGCCGAGTCCGGTCAAAGTTGACCGTTGACCGTTGACTAGAGTGGACCTGTGTTGACTTCTTAGGGATAGTCAACATTAGAGATATAAAGTGTTAACTAGGGGCATATGATGTTATAGGAGGATTAGAGCTCGGAGAATCGGGCACGAAGGATTCCCAGGGTTGTGAGATATCGAGACACGCGAGGTGAGTCTTCTCACTATACTTTACCTTGAGTATGTAACCAGAGTTATGTGACAAAGTATTTGTATGCTATGTATGATATGTGTTGTACTGCATTATTTCTATGTGATTTATGATGTGCCTGTTTGCAGAGTTGGAACCGAAGGGCTCCTAGAGTTAGAACCTGAGGGTTCATAGAGTTGGGTGCACGGACCCATAGAGTTATAGCCTCGAGTGGCTTATATGTGTTATATGTGTGGTATTTTGGGGAACTCACTAAGCTTCGTGCTTACAGTGTTTGTGTTATGTTGTTTCAGGTTTCTTTCAGTATCACGGGACGGCACCAGCTTGATTGTACATACCAGAGAAGGAATCATGATTTGGAGGATCCTGGTTTTCTATATAAGTGAAAATAGAGTTCCGTTTTGTAATTCGATTACGAATGAGATTTTTAAACAAGTATATTTAAGAATAAATTGATTATCTTAAACGAAAATTTGTTTTGAAATTTACGATGTTACAAGTTGGTATCAGAGCCTTGGTTTGAGGGATTCGGATGCGCCTTCGGGTAAATCTGGACTCAAACTGAGGAAGTAAGAAAAGTTTTCAAATAAATAGTTTTCTAAAAATGAATAAGAGTTCAAAGAGAAAGCAAGAAAGAGCAGTGTGTACAATCAGCCAGAGCCCGAACGGTGATTTCCCAGAATACCCTTACTTTTGTGTTATGAGATATTTATGATGCACTTTATGAGATATTATTGCATGCTAGGGACAGGCTAGGTATTTCATATCTTAGGAATAGAGTGGCCTGATTTGTGATGCCTTAGCCTAGGAATTGTTGTTATATGTGTTATGCTTTTGAGTATGTGATGAGTGAGAGTATCCAGTTAGAACCCATGAAGGGTAGAGTTACAGAGTTCAGTGGTACTTCCGAGGATGAGCTGAGAAGGTGGAGTTATCACAGAGAGGGAGTCCTATGTATTCTTCGATGCTCAAATGTTGCTTGCTTTGTGCTTTGTGGAACTCTCGATGATGGGAGTCACCTACCAAGTGAGTATGACGATATTCAGGAGGTAGATGGCTGGCATCATTAGGAGCTCTTCAGCAGCTGATAGCAAAGAAGTGGGAGGACAACGGAAGAGCCTAGGGAGTAAACCTAGCCAGATAAGTGCGCTGGTAGAGTAGAGGATTTCGCTGGGGAGCGAGCACGTGCGATGGGATTGGTGAAAGAGCAGGTCGAGCAACTACTTAGGAGCTCTGGGATGGTCCGTGTGGAAAGTATGGGTAGATGTGGCAGGTAGTATGGGCCCGTACTACTGAAAGCAGAGGACCCATACTTGATACAGGGAGTATTCTGAAGGTCCTAAGGAGCGGATTGAGGAGTGATGTTATGGTTCGAGTACCATACATCGAAGCGGATTGAGGAGTGATGTTATGGTTCGAGTACCATACATCGGAGCGGACTGAGAAGTGATGTTATGGTTTGAGTACCATACATCGGAGCGGGTTGAGGAGTGATGCTATGGTTCGGGTACCATACATCGGAGCAGATTGAGGAGTGATGTTATGGTTCGAGTACCATACATCGGAGCGGGTTGAGGAGTGATGCTATGGTTCGGGTACCATACATCGGAGCGGATTGAGGAGTGATGTTATGGTTCGAGTACCATACATCGGAGCGGATTGAGGAGTGATGTTATGGTTCGAGTACCATACATCAGAGCGGATTGAGGAGTGATGTTATGGTTCGAGTACCATACATCGGAGTGGATTGAGGAGTGATGTTATGGTCCGGGTACCATACATCGGAGCGGATTGGGGAGTGATGTTATGGTTAGGGTACCATACACCAGAGCATATTGAGAAGAGAGGTCATGGAATGAGTACCATGGGTTGTAGTGAATGAGGCTAGTGGTTCTCCGGTTATCCGGTCATGATTAAGTTCAAAGAGGCGTCCCTTGAGAGGGAGATCGAGAGCCCCTCAGAGTATTTTAGTAAGGAGTCAGCGAGAAGGGAGAATTTCGATCTGGGTTGAGCGATCAATCGATAAAGGAGATGTCACCTTCTATGATCTGGGAGGTACTGATTATGTTCGTGTGCAAAATATGAGAAGCATGATGTTTTAGTTTTGGGTTTGGGGGTAAACCCTGCAGGTCGTCATTGACGATGATTTCCCACCAGAGTATCAGGTAGCATGTGTGCCGCGAAGCAGTGATTTATCATGAGCAGATAGTCAGTTGGGACTGAGATAGTCGAGGACCACACTACACCTATTCGAGTATAGTAGGATGGATTGTAGTGGTATCAGTGGGGAGTTCAGTCGAGTCTAGCAGTGCAGAAAGTTTTTCTATCTATGTTGGGTGTTGAATATGGGAGTGGGTCCCTGTTCTTGGGATGATCCCGGTGTTGGAGCATTGGTTGATGAGTTGAGGCGAGGGGTACGATGATTTTGTGGTTCGGTCTATTAGCCAGGGATGTTATTGAGCAGTTGAGTTGTTTGGTACTAGATTGGTACGGGATTTGGAACGACTAGAGGCAGTCGTGACGAGAAGTTCTTGAGGAGTTCATCAGAGGTTCAGAGTATATGAGGTTGATTGATTTCCTTAAGGGGGGATTATCGGGCGTTGTGTAGCACTTTCCGGGGGCAGGTGCGATTTTGTTGGTAAAAATAGTTATGGGTTGGTTGTGTGTTATTTGGTGATGGTTCGAACCCTAAGTGGGGGAGAACCGAGTGCCGTATGTAAGAAAGCAGAGATTTGTCAAGAGCAGTTATAAGTGGAGTATAGAGATCTGCGGTAAGAAATCATGAGACCAGAGATGTCGGTGATCGTGGAAAGGGGTCGGAGCGAGTTAATGCGGGAAGTACTTGTTTGAGAAGGATGAATGTCTCCACGGCAGATGTTTATTGGTTAGGAATCTGGTATTGGTCAAAGTTGGGGCAAGTAGATAGAGAATGATTGGGCAGCCAACTCCCGGGGTCGGTATGCGTATCCTTGTTTGGATTTTGAGCGGCGGGAAAAAGGGTTTCAGAGAATTATCAGCATATTTCGTACTGTCAGCGTTTTCTCGTATTCCAATCGAGAAATTAGATGCACCAAAGTTGCAATGTGGGAAAAATGTAGATCTAATTATGGGGTTCAGAGGAAATGTATTATTGTGTCTATATGATGCTTGGGGCAGGAGATCAGTGGTTGTGGTAGGATCTTGTGATGTCCTGTTGGGGTATTCCAGGGTATCCAGGTACGATATCTTTATTTCGGAGTTACTCATGAATCTTGAATTGAGACGACTTGTGGTATATCACGTATCTATGGATCTAGTGGGAGCCCTTCGAGTATGGACACCCAGGGAGATTATTTGAGGGAGTGGATCTTTGCAAGGGTGGGAATTGTTATGTCGATTGCCTCCAGAGTCTGTGATGAATATTCGAGTCGAGTATGGGTAGCCGCCTATGATAGTCTGCGGAGCACGAGCTACTGGAGGCAGAGGGTGTTGTGATACTGCGGGGAGCCGTAGTACTCACTAGTCAGAGGGAGTTATGATACTGTGGGGAGCCGTAGTACTCACTAGTCAGAGGGAGTTGTGATACTGCGGGGAGCCATAGTACTCACTAGTCAGAGGGAGTTGTGATACTGCGGGGAGCCGTAGTACTCACTAGTCAGAGGGTGTTGTGATACTGCGGGGAGCCGTAGTACTCACTAGATGGCAAGAGCATGTGATGATGGAATGGTTTCCGAACAGTGTATTATGTGGAAGAGTTTTGGGCTTGAGTAGCCCTAGTATTGAGTTTTTGGAGCATGAATGTTGAACCGGGGGCGTGACTGGGGTCTCCGTCTCTGTCGGGAAATGTGGTGAGATACGCAAGGAATATGCGCAGCAGAAACCAGAGATCAGAGTTGAGACGATCCTCGGTTGGATTGTATTTTTCTCGCATGAGGAAAAGAGGATTTCGTGACTTGCGTGTCACTGGGCCGGGATAGTGGTCACGGGGAGGAAGTTAGTGGGATATTTGGATCATGATATGGGTGACCTTTGGGGGCTCAGCTGTGGAGCCAAAAGCTGACCTGGTGCTCAGTCTCGAAGAGGGATATGAGAAATGAGCTAGAGCTTATCATGATGATGTCTGAGGACACTTTAGAGAGAGTGAACGATTCAGACGCTCGAAGACATGCCTCGGGCATGTGTATTAGATTTCGGAGGAAGCTGCGGCACGTATTTATCCTTGGTTGAGTTATCCTATATCAACAGCCATCATTAGTGCATTGGTATGCCACCATTTGAGCTGTTGCATGGGAGGAGGTGTCGGACCCTCATTTGCTGGGGAAAGTGTGGTTCACGGAAGTGAAAGTAGTGGTGAGAATGGATGATTTGGAGTAAGGTGATTGAACACTGTATTTGTGACAGTGGTATGGAATGACATCATGTTGGGATGTCTGCTGAGGACGCGGTAGGGATTCCACGGGTGTAGAGCCAGGAGTCTCAGGAGGGATGCAGGAAGGGAGTCTGGGACTCCCAGCTTGATTCAGACGACAGAGCAGATTCAGCAGGTCAGACAGAGGTTATTGACCGCCCAGAGCCGACAGAAAATTTATGCAGACAGACGCCGGTCCGAGCTTGAGTTTCAGGTCGGCGACTTCGTATTCCTGAAGGTCTTTACTTGGAAAGGAGTGATTCGATTCAGGAAGAGGGGTAAGATAGGACCCCGGTATATTGGGCCTTTTCATGTGATTGCGAGGGTAGGCCGGGTGGCCTACCGTTTGGAGTTGCCAACGGAATTGAGACAGATCCACGACACTTTTCATGTGTCGCAATTGAGAAAGTGTATAGCCGATGAGTCGACAGTGGTCCCATTAGAAGACATTCAGGTGGATACGAGCCTGAATTATGCCGAGAGACCAGTGGCCATCAGAGATCGGAAGACCAAGGTTCTGAGGAATAAGGAGATACCTCTGGTGTTAGTTCAGTGGCAGCACCGGAAGGGATCGGAAATGACCTGGGAGCCGGAGCGTGAGATGCGGGAGCAACATCCGGAGCTATTTTCAGAGTGAGACTTCGAGAGCGAAGTCTAGTCCTAGTGGGGGAGAGTTGTAACAGCCCGGAATTCCAGGTAGTGTTATATTTATGATTTTGGGTGTTTTAAGAGGGGACTCGGCGAGTTGGAGCTCAGACTCGCCGAGTAGGATCGCGGATCTGGTCGCGGGTTCGCGACTGGACTCGGCGAGTCCGCGCTGTTTAGCGAAACCCTAACTTTCCAGGTTTGGGACATATATAAGGGGCCTTATGGCCGTCATTGTTCACCCCAGCCCTTTGAGTGAAACCCTAATTCGATTGTAAGCATCTGGAGCAAGGTAGAAGACCATTATTGATCTTGGAAGTGTTATTTTGAAAGGAAGAGGAGGCTCGGTTAAGGGAACAATAGGAGAAGCTATATTCTGAGAGTTGGGGACACAGAGCAACGTTATTCAGGTAATATTTTCGAGTTGTTCCCTTCTATGTTGATGTGTATATGGATTTAGGGTTTATTGAACCCTTTTGTGGCTAGATTGAGTGTTTCCTTAGTCCCCCATGCGATTGGAACCCTATATTGGGACCCTTGGAAGTCCAAAGTGTCCCATGCCTGAGCTTTTCGGGAATCAATGGAGGTTTTGGACTGGAATCCTTATGCCTTAGGTCAAAACGTCAATTATGAGTCATGGGGTGTATTATAAGCACCGAAATAAGGACTTTACGTGATGAACCAATCTAGGAAGGCCAGACCTATGAATTGCCGGAGCAGATCTGACCTTAGAAAGCAGTTTGAGCGGTTGCATGGCATGGACTCGCCGAGTCCGATGAACAGACTCGACGAGTAGCTTGAAGATTGCCTTAGAATGGTCCTGTCCGGGTTATGGGTTGGATCGGTGAATCAGGGCGAGTTAGAGAGGGTTAACAGGTGGTCTGAGTCGAACTGGGACTCGCCGAGTTGTTCTTCAGACTCGGCGAGTTGATTCGGGGTGGCCCCGCGATTCTTCCAGGAGGAACTCGTCGTGTCAGGGGGGATACTCGAGGTGTAGAAAGGGAATCTTAGAGAATTGGTGAGAACGTCTAGACTCGCCGAGTCGCCCTAGCGCTCGCCGAGTCCGGTCAAAGTTGACCGTTGACCGTTGACTAGAGTGGACCTGTGTTGACTTCTTAGGGATAGTCAACATTAGAGATATAAAGTGTTAACTAGGGGCATATGATGTTATAGGAGGATTAGAGCTCGGAGAATCGGGCACGAAGGTTTCCCAGGGTTGTGAGATATCGAGACACGCGAGGTGAGTCTTCTCACTATACTTTACCTTGAGTATGTAACCAGAGTTATGTGACAGAGTATTTGTATGCTATGTATGATATGTGTTGTACTGCATTATTTCTATGTGATTTATGTTGTGCCTGTTTGCAGAGTTGGAACCGAAGGGCTCCTAGAGTTAGAACCTGAGGGTTCACAGAGTTGGGTGCACGAACCCATAGAGTTATAGCCTCGAGTGGCTTATATGTGTTATATGTGTGGTATTTTGGGGAACTCACTAAGCTTCGTGCTTACAGTGTTTTTGTTATGTTGTTTCAGGTTTCTTTCAGTATCACGGGACGGCACCGGCTTGATTGTACATAACAGAGAAGGAGTCATGATTTGGAGGATCCTGGTTTTCTATATAAGTGAAAATAGAGTTCCGTTTTGTAATTCGATTACGAATGAGATTTTTAAACAAGTATATTTAAGAATAAATTGATTATCTTAAACGAAAATTTGTTTTGAAATTTACGGTGTTACAACCCATTTCATTTAACATGTGAACAATTTGTGGGAATGTAAAAGTGACGTATGGCGGAGAATTAGGTATATCGAGAATTTTGCAGAAAAGATTCTTTGAGAGTCTAACCTTCTTATCAGTCACTAGATTAAACATAATTGGATCCAAAGCTTTCGAGTAAGTAGCTGTTGATCCAGCTTGAGACAGCCATGAAAGAGGAACAGAGAATGAGTTGAACATGGCTTTAGATAATACAAAATATATTTTTACCACAATTGTAATGAGTCGAAGTCTTTTGTATACTCTTCGTATGGTCTGGAATATATTTTACTAGGGCATGTTTGATTCGAAGCTTAAGTGTTTTAGCCTTAGTATATTTTTTGTACGCTTTATGTATCCTATAAATAGGATAGTTTACTAGAGTTAGATAACTTATACAAAATTGTCTATTCTTTCTGTAAAAACCTTTAAAGCGTAATTGAGCTGAAGTGAAGATCTTATTTACATCGTGTGTTCAATTACTATTTGATTCATAAACATTTACTCTGATTCATTTCATACTCGATTCTTTATTCCATCAATTGGTAACAGAGCAGGAATCATTTATGTGATCTGATTTTCATTCGTTCAAAAAGTTTTTGAATCAACTTTTTGGTTCAAAAGTTTCCGTGCTTTTTGAAGTTGAAAAATTCTTTCAGATCTAAGATTGTGATTAGATTATGCTTTTGGATTGTTGAATTGAGTGATTTTCTGAAGTATCTGAATCATTTCCGATTATTTTTTTTTCAAATTCTCGTTGTTAATTCAAAATTCTCGAAAAACTTCATCTATTCATCAATGGCGAATTTCAATATCAATTCAATGACTTTTTTCTCATCTGCTTGGATCATCAACCAAAATTCCGATGTTAATTCCTAAATAGTATGATCAGTGGGTTGATCGTATGCATGATTATCTCAATGGGATTGATGAGGAGCTATGGACATGCATCAATGGATCAGTTCAACCACCTGCAAATGTTCAAACTTTGGGTTCGTCTGGAACTACTTCTGTTGTTGAAGATCAACAAACTAGACTGAAGAACAATGAAAAGAGATGCATGAGGGAGTTGAGAGGTGCTTTGCCACCTGTTTTTTACAACTACATTCGTGGTTGTAAAATAATAAAGGAGATTTGGAACACTCTTATAGAGAAGTATCAAGGAAGTGAAAAGACAAAAATAAACTCTATAAAGCAATGCCTGGTTGAATTGAAGGAGTTCAGACAGAAAGAAACAGAATCAATTGAAAGCTATTACGATTGTCTGAATGAGTTGATCTACCACAATCTCGGTAGTCTGCTACAAGTCCTGGAACTCTCTCACCAATCGTTGCACCTCGATAGATGGTGTAAACTCCTAATCAAATATCCTTATAAACTCCAGCCAATCCATGTCAGCCACACCTGCTAACCCCACCTCGCGGGTAACCTCCTCCCACCAGTCTTGAGCTCCATCCCTTAACATACAAGATGCGAACCCCACTTTTGCCGCCTCAGGGCAAAAACTCGTGGGCTGGGCATTCTCTATGTCTGCCACCCAGCGTCGACTTGTGATGGGGTTTTTGACTCCAATGGACTCAGGCACACCATACGCTTTAAACTCCTAGAACGAAGGAGCTCGGGCTCCAACCTAGTCTACTGTAATCTCGACTCGAAAATACAAGAGCCGCTCCTCCATGATCTCCATAATACCCTCCTTGATGGTCCCAAAAATCATCAGGGTAGCATCGAGAATGCCACTTGTCACCTCGGCTGCAGTAAGATCACTCAGCCTCTCATCAATGGGCTCTATGCCAGAGCCCGACCCCAGATCCCGATCCTGATCCCGAACCTCAAGTGATCGCCACCGTCCTAAACTGAAAATACCACAAAATAGAATGATAAAGATATTCAAAAAAAAAAAAAGGAATCCCTCATCCTCACCGGTCTCCTTAGAGCTTCCAAGTCTAACATTGATTCGGGTACAGATCTTGTGCTTTTAGTAGTACGTGCCCAATACTACCTTCCACGCATACCTGTACCTTCCTCAAGGCTCTACCTAAAACCTCTAATTCACCCTGAAACAATAACATGACCCACAGAATACCACATACTTAGAATCCTAGGTTATCCTAAGATTTTCTTATTTCACATCAATCAAACGTAACAGGTTGCCCTATGCATGCAATTTATAAACAAATAAAATCACATAGACTTTCAAATAAGTTTCTATCCTAGACTATAATCCAAACAAGGAACAATAATAAGGCAGAATTCATCATTCTAGGATTATGCAATCCTAAACTTATACAACTTCGAAAGCATACACATAGCAAAATCCATCCAATTATCAATTTCTGAATACAACTATAGCATAACTTACATATTATGGAAACATGTACTTGAGCTCGGACGATTACGCGCATTGCACTCTCCCTTCTTCTTACAAAGAAATCAGTTTCAAGAAGTTTCTGACTTTTGATGTTTGAAAAATAATTTTACCATTCCGCCAGTTTGAGTTCCGACACACTCGAGAGTGTGCCTGAATTCCTCAAACCAAGGCTTTAATACCAATTTGTAATAGCCTAATTTTCAAATAAAATTTTCATTTAAAATAAAATCCATTTTCCTTAAATGTAAGTTCCAACCATAATGTGTTTCATAAAAAACCATTACATCGATATAATTATTCAAAAGATCAAAGTGCCCATAACAAACTGCTAAAGAGTGCATGCCGTGCCATCATGTCGGGCCCTTACCCTTAGATCCCAAAGTACCTGAAGACAACCAAAAAAATTGTAAGCTAGTGCTTAGTGAGCTTTTCCCAAAATACCCAATACACAAATTCACAGAAAACATACAGTAGATATGCAAACATAAATTTCCATGGACTCCCCCCATGGTCTTTACTTGGAATGTCATCGGCTCCCCCATGGTCTAACAACTAAGTGTCATGGGCTTCCCTATGGTCTTTACCTGGAATGCCCTGGGCTCCCCCAGAGTCTGATAACCAGGGCCATCGACTCCCCCATGGTCTTCATATAAATCATTCCATACTACTAACCATACAATACATATCAACCACTATCAACATATAAGAATATGGGACGACATTGGTGCCTTCGACCCATTAGTATGATGAGAAGACTCACCTCAGTCAGCTGAACCTGAATGCTTTTCACCTAACAGTCCGAAATTACACACTGAACCAAAATATCATAATCCTAAATTAGGATTACAACATAATCTAATTAAAGAGTCCAAAAACCTAAGCCCAAGTCCTTCCATAGTGGCCCAAAAGTCTTTCCTTAGATAATAGGCCTAAGGTCCATGATAAAACTATTAATGGGCCATATAGCCCAATAAGGCCTTACTAATACAATTATGGCCCAACTCAGAATACTAGCCCACAACTCTAAATGGGACCAGGCCCAACACTGATCAAATCACATTACACCTTGAAGCCCACACAAAGCCCAAAATCCCACTAGAGTGCATACGCCCTGCGTACCACTCCAATACGCCCAGCGTATTTGACTGAGAAGTTGTACGCGCAGTGTACAACTAGTTACACATGACATACAAATAGATTATGAACTAAACGACCATTAAGTGCTTAATACTCTAGTTCTCAACGTTCAACTTCAAATCTGGGCTTAATAAGATGTCCTAGGGCATAAAGTTGGCAACCTTATGCCCTTGCATGCCATGAATTACTGCAATAGTCCATACATTACATTAAGACATCATTTAAGACTTCTAACTTATGCATGGAGTCCAAACCATCATCAATATGACACCTTGTAACATCCCGACTCCCAGGTATTATATTTAATTAATTTATTTTCATGTTGTCAGAGCAACTCGACGAGTTGGAGACCCCAACTCACCGAGCAGAGAGTTAAATGGCCATGTGATTGTTAGAGTCTACTCGACGAGTTGGAGGACCCCTAACTCGACAAGTAGGAGATTGTGACAACCCGAAATTTCTTTCTTGTATAAGAGACCAGTTGAATCCAAGTTAGACTTATCTTGTTAGCTTTTAACACTGTTTGGGGTCTAATGGAGTGTTCTAAACCTAGTACAAATAAGGTAGGAACCTAGAAGCGGGATAAAACAATGCATATCAAGCAAAATTGGGCCAAACACTCCAAAACATGGAGTGTGCGGCCTGTACGGCCGCACACCCATCCCAGCCACACACTCTCACCTATATATACCCTACTTAGTCATTTTGAACACTTTTTCCCACTCCTTCAAGCTAGAACTCGAAATCCTCTAAAGTATCATTCCATTTTTCACTCCAATCTTCAAGCAAGTAAGTGATTCATCCCTTTATTAACTGTTACATGACCTTATCTAACCTTATTCCCTGCCATGATCCATGAAAAACACATTTTTGGTGTTAGATCTTCAAGAGCACCAAGAACACCACTAAGTTTTGGACCTTAAATCACCCTTTTATAACCTCTATAACACGTATATACTTGTTATAACTTGTTTTAGGCCAAAAACACCTGAAGATATACCTGAAAAACATCATTTCTCATGATCTTCAAGTGTGTACCGCCGCACACACCAAGTGAATGGCCGTACACACCTTGTGCAACCGCACACACCCCTTTTTAGGTCCCAAAATGGCAACAAACTTCATATAAGGCTAAGGCATGAAGAGTGAAACCTTCCTAGATGTCCCTTATAGCTTAAAATCACATTTTGACGCATTCCATAAGGAGTGTGCGGCCGCACACCAACATTTCTTGTGCATTTTGACCATACACTCCCTTGTATAGTCATATACCACTCATATACAATCTTATATGGTTGTAACACTTCATAATAAGTGTTTACTAGTCCCTAAGGTGATCCAATTCAATAATTAGTTGTTTCAAACACTAGTTACACACATATATATGTCGTGATATGGTTAATAGGATCCGTTTATGCTCAAGTCCGTGATTGACACTCAACCTCCTAAACCAATCCTACCGTCGCATCACTCACTACAGGTGAGTTCAGACCCCTTAATTAACATTTTAAATGTTTTTAAATATTTCTAAATGCTTTATGGGGGGGATACAAGTTGAACCATATTAATTGTTAGATCAATCACATGTGATTAATAACCAACATACAAATGGATTTTTCATGCTTTAAACTATTTTACCAAACAAATGACTTTAAACTGTTATCAAACTATTTTACATGTCAAACTCTTTATCAAATTCACTTTTATACTAAACCTTTCTTTTACAATTTTCAAACTTATATATTGTTAAGACCATGTCTACAAAATATATAGTTATATAAATAAGGCTTGAAGGACTTAGGAGAGATAACCCACTTTACTTCCTGTCCTCGTTTGGTTGTGGTCTTAAAGTACCCGGTTGTTTGTCCGAGCGTCGTTGAATCCTTACTTATATATTATGTGCATATGTATAGATATAAAGACTTTATCTCAGTTCAGTACATTCAATCATTCAACAAGTTTACTAATAAACTATAATAGTTATAGTTTAGAGTTATACTACTTACTACTTCTAGTTCAATGAAGCATAAAAGAGTCAGTTCATTCATGAGTCATTACTTATTACTACGAGAACATATACAACTATACTATGATGAGAACATATACAACTACACTATGATGAGAACATATACAACTATACTAGAAAGAGAACATATACAACGATACTATGAAGAGTAACAATACCTTACATATACAAGTATATGATAACATAAATGTGATCCACTATATCGGAGCATGCCTTCATTGTCATGGCCCGAGTTGTAGCCAGAATCTCCTGGAGGGGGAGCGTGAGTTTGCGTATAGATCTATACTGAATTGACTATCCTAGACCTTGTTGCTAGCTACAGCCGGACCTGCAGGTCTGCGGGTGCCAAACGTCATACCTTTTTACGACTTACAATGTCGTGCTTTCCGTCGATAGTATGGTACAATTAATCACATAATACCTTGATATAAATCCGGTTTAACGTAGTTAGTACAACAGTAGTTCCTATGATACAACACTACAATACTACATTAATTTACCCTTTACATTTATTTAGTGATCATTTCACTTAAACATTAATGTACAAACTATATTTTGATAATTATAGTTACACTTGGGAAAATTACACACTTTTACAAGAAACAAACATACAAAACAGTTGTGCCTTAGTAGAAGGCAACTTTTACTATAAAATATAGGATTTTCTAGGAGTTACAAACTTTTACAAACACTTACAAACATTCAGATACTTTTATTACGAACGTTTACAAACTCATACTTCAAACAACAGTTCAAACATTTTGATACAACCATAGACACTAAATACTTATGAACTCACCAGCTTTAATGCTGATAAATTCATTCAAAATAACTTGTATTCTCAGGTCATCAGTAGACAGGTACCGATGCCAGCTTTTGAGAAGATGGAGCGCATACAAGACTCCTCTTATATTTTGATTCATATTTTGGTGTCTTATATACTACTAAACACACTTGTATTAAAATTATTTATTAATGCAATGGATGATGTTGTTTACTTGTTTACTATTATACTGTATTGTGATACTGTACATGACGTCCTCCGCCCCAGAACGTTTCCGCCATTCTCGGTTTTGGGGTGTGACAGATTGGTATCAGAGCATCGTTTATAGTGAATCTGGTATATCATCCCATAAAAGATATACTAACTATAAACACATTGGGATTAAAACACTCTGACCAAGAGCATATACTTTTAAATAATAAAATATTAAAGAAGTATACAAGACTGCATTCATACTAAAATCAGTGTCACAATGACAAATACAAAAGTATTACGATTGTTGAATATCACAAGTAAGCTCGTGGATGTATGGTTAGTCTTGGAGGTGGCATAGCCTGATCAACTATGTTGGTCCGAGTAGTGATTAGCATATGCCCTAGAATGGTTGTGATATGGCAACAAGTCTAAAAACTTACCAACACTACTACAATGAAAGCACTAGAACAAAACATAAGTTTAAAATACTATAGGAGTATTTTGTGTTACTATAATCACTTATCTGAGAACTAAAAAGGTCTTTATCAAGTAGGTCAATAGTCGTTAAGTGCATACGTTAAGGTTATATGAAATTCAGGTGTTATAGACTAAGAATCTGTGATCTTTTCTTCACTTCTTATCCTTGTTTGGTTGTGGATTTGGAGTTAGGACCACTTATTCAAAGGACTATCCTACCTCGATTTCATATAACTAGTATACACTACACAAGTATTGACATAACTGATAAAGATCATCTTATAATTATCTTCAGTAGTATGTCTATTTTTATAAGATTCTTATATTCCTTTTTTCGCGTAGATATCATGGCTGGATTTCATCATGGCGACCCGTACTTTCCACCTCAAGGCAATGCTGGATGGCTTGAAGAAGAGCCCGAAGATGAGCATCCAATCCCTTTGGATGATCACCTCGCAGAAGGCTTCTCGGATGGATCTGACGCTGAGCTAGATGTCAACAACCTACCTCAAGAAGGTCAAGCCCCAATTAACAACCCCCAACCAACATTTCAGGGTCCCACACCCTTGTGGGCAACAAACTTAAATCGCTGGAGTGATGAGCAGGGTCAACCTTTACGCTACAACGGGGACCGAAGCTTTTACAACGTAAGCGAGGTTGGCTCGGCTGAATGAGCCCTGCCTATCATGGTTCGCAGGATTTCTCGAAATATCGAGCAAGGTCGACCAGCCATCGGCCAAATCATGGAAATTGATGCCAACTCTCGTGTCAACACGGTCCGCATTCACCGTCTCGAAGAAGAAATGGAAAGGACCAGAAGGACCAATGAGACCCTGCAGCAACAGCTGGCGGCCTCCCAAGCTGAAGTCACAGAACTTCGAGTTCGCCAGAGGGCTCATGAGCGACACCTTCAGGAGGTGGTTCGTCAGGTGGCAGATCTTAGGGTTCGCCCGAGGCATTCCCATCGCCGTTAGAAGATGTCTAGCACATCTTTTCTTTTGATTTAGGGATAGCCTTTTCTTACCTGTGCTCTAGGAAGCACTGGTCTATAAATTATTCCTGTCTTTCAGTACGCTACCTAGTCTACTAAGTCGTCAAACATTTTCCCTCATATGGTTTGATGTAAGACCTACTGTTAGGTCGTTTTTCCCAAACTCATTTACATCAGTAATACCAGTAATGTTGGCAGTTATCTAACCTGTTGGAAAAACCTGTACTCTTGTGTTCTCCTACTCTTCTGTTATATTGCTATTTCAAAACGTACACTCATTCAACTGTTGGACTATGGAGATTTAGCCCATGGAACACTCTCATAATGCTCACAATTGATTCTAACCACCATGTACATCTTTCTTTAAAACTTATAGTTGAAAGATGCCTCCTCGCAAATCAACAAGGCGTAATCCTCCACCTCCACCACCACCTCCTTCGGCAATTTATACTGTAGCCCTAAATGCTGCAGTAGTTGTGGCAGTGGCAACTGCCATGGCTCAATATCACTCCACTGATGCCAGCGGAGGTGGAACCCCTGTTAACTCTACTCAAGGTGAACTCCTTGTGCGCTTGAGAGAGTGCTCCTATAAGAACTTCACAAACTGCAAGCCAAAGCCCTTCACTGGGACTGTCGGAGTCATTGCCCTCTCGCAATGGTTCGAGAAAACGGAGTCGGTCTTCGAAATTTGTTCCTGCCCTGCCGCGAGCAAAGTTAAGTTTGCTATGTGCACTTTCGAAGGGAAAGCCCTGACATGGTGGAATAGCCATGTCAAGTCACTAACTCTCGAGGTGGCAAACGACATGGGCTGGGAAACTATGAAAGACCTCATGATTGAGGAGTACTGCCCGAGGGGCGAGATCTAGAAGTTTGAACAGGAGTTGTGGAGCCTAACCATGAGGGGCTCCAACATAGTCGCGTTGTGACATCCCCAACTTTCACGGCCAGAAAAGACCGATTTTGTTTATGCTTTGTAAAAATCAGAGTACTTCAATTCATAAAAATGTTGCGGAATTTGTTCCCAGAAAAACACGATAAATACGTTATCAAAACATTTTCAAAGAAACGTATTTTATTCATTTTAAAATGTTTGGGATGTCATCGTCAATACAGAAACATAAGCATAAACGGAACTTACATTTATTTATACTAGTGATCTACATCTCTTTAATCTCTTAGTGTAATTTGACTTTGTATCAACACCTGTGATATAAATAAACTGAGTGGGTCAGTAACACCCTGTTCTAAAATATTCATTTATGGAATTTCAGAGGCCAAGGCCAGGGGCGTTTTAGTCCTTTATTAAATTTGGAGTTATTATTCGAGAAGTTTTCGGGCCGGGTTGTGTTGTTAGAAACGTAGGGTGTCTCGTCACCTTTGTGGTCCTATTAAGTTCATGCATGAGATCTAGTCCCTTTTATGGAAGTAGAAGAGTGTTTTGAGAGTTTGGGTTGGTTTGGGCCATATAAAGTCACCAAGTCAGTGACTTTATGGATTAGGGCATGGAATAAGACCTAGATCTAAGTTTATGGCTCTTGAGTTGGAGTATTAAGCGCTTAATGGGAAGTGTCTTAACAGAGTAAGTATGCCGAGCGTAATTGCAGGTACGCCCCGCATACTCTCTAGCAAGCCAGTACGCTAAGCGTACATTAGAGTACGCCCCGCGTAACGCAGTCAGTTGGGCTTATTGCATTTTGGGCCTCGGTGTGGGCTGAGTTGAGACTTAGGGTCCTTGGGACTTACTGGGCCATCATAATTCAGTTGCTAAGGACCAAGGATTTAGCATTGGGCTTGAGTAAGGTCCAATAAAGGGCTTTGGGCCTAATAGAGCAAATTGGGCCATTGGTGGGCCTTTAGTGGGGCCATGGATGGGCTTAGAAGGAATTGGGGGTTTTTGGGTCATGTTGTGACCCATGCCATAACAGGAGTAAAATGGTCTTTTTACCTATAGGAGAATCCCTATTTCTAGTTAGTATTTTATTTCCCATGATAGCTGGGGAGCAGCCGGGACAGCAGTCGGGGATCTTTCACTCGAGTTTTCAACAGTCAGCATTTCAAGGTGAGTTTCCTTCCAGTAGGAACGGGTCTAAGGCCACAATGCCGGCCCATTTAGCTAGCAGTAGTTTTCGGACATCGGTCCGATGTAGTAGTTAGTATGTTTGATGCCTTCGTGGCTCAGACAGGATTTATGTGTTATGTGTTCCGGGCTACGGCCTGATGCAGTATGCAGTATATGTGTGTTCATGCTAGTTGATATGTTTATGTTATGTTTTGTTCAGTTAGTTCCGGACTTCAGTCCAACACAGTTAGTCCGGACTTCGGTCCGACGCAGGGGACAAGGTCCCAGTCAGTTTCCGGACTTCGGTCCGATGCAGGGGGCAACGCCCCAGTTAGTCCGGACTTTGGTCTGATGCAGAGGATAAGGTCCCAGTCAGTTTTCGGACTTTGGTCCGATGCCAGGGGCAAGGCCCCAGTTAGTCCGGACCTCGGTCCGATGCAGTGGGCAAGGCCCAGTATGTGTTTTATATGTTATTGTATGGTATGTGGTAGTTTGGGGGAGCTCACTAAGCTTCGTGCTTACGGTTTTTAGTTTTGGTTTCAGGTACTCAGTTTTCAAAAGAGGAGCTCGGAGAGATTGCAGTGCACACACCATAGTCAGTTAGCCTGGGGAATGTTTTACTCTGATAATGAGATTATGTTTTGAATTTAATACTCGAAAGTTATGTTATGACTTATGATACGTTTTTTATAAATATGGTTTTAGTAATGTTTTAAAAAGAAATTTTTAGTCATGATTTTTGGGTCATTTCAGGGTCAGGTTGGGAAACCTGGTGAGTACATAGGGTTTTCAACCCACAATAATATAATTATTATGTTTAAACAATCAAACAATCAACCCAATTACCCATCCCCATTATCTTCTTTACTCTTAAGTATTTAACCTAAGAGTCATCTATCCTGCATTCGTTTATTCCGAAGTCCCTTACTTCCAGGGTTATAGGACTGGCACTAAATCCATAGCTACCAATGTTCATTCGTAAAGCACTAATTCCATAGCTTCTATAATCTATTCATCGGGTACTAAATCCATAGCTACCAGTGTTTATCTAATAGGTACTAAGTCCATAGCTACCAATTCCTAATAGGTACTAAATCCATAGCTACCGGTGTTTGTCCAATAGGCACTAAGTCCATAGCCGCCGATGTTTATTAGGCACTAAGTCCATAGCTGCCAATGTTTACTCACATCATCTTTTATCTCTCATCATTCATCTACCCATGTCATGCCCAACATATTCGTATACATAAAATACGTATACAGTTTAAATCCTTTAAAACATGTATAAAACGTTCATCCAACATAGACAACAAGTATTCAAATGATATGCACACATAGCATGTAGTTTATATAAAATACTTCATATCTATTTGTAAGATGAAAGGGGCTATGCACTCACCTGAAAGGTGGTGACTCAGCACTCGGACAACGCTTTGATACTCTCAAAACAATTTTCCTTCGATAAAACCTAGTACCAATACCACTAGGGTTTAGTCTAACGATAAACGCGACAAATTAATTAGTCTGACTATTATTATTATTATATAAGCGTTAAATAACACTCAATATAACTCATAATAATAGCTCAAATAATTATTTTAAAGACCTAATAACATTACTATAATTATTTGAAAGTTATATTAAAAGTTGCGTAAGCGTAGCTCACTTACAGCGGATTTTTAAGAAAACCGGAACTTTATTTGGAGCAGCGTTTTGAAACCGAAAGACATTTTTTCTCGGGACTCCGGGAGCCTCAGGGCTTCCTTCGGGCGCTAGGGGATTTACCTAGGGTTTAGGGGTGGTTTGGGGTCTTAGAAAGAGAAAGAAACTAGAGAGAAAAAGAGTATTGGTGTGAAAATGTGTGAAAAATCCGGAGACCCTCGCCCCCTTTTTATAGTTGCGAGGCCTCGGACTACGCTGGGCGTAATCCTTGGCTACGCAGCGCGTACTCCTCGGATAAGGATGCCAGATGGCGAGCTTCGGATAGGGCGACGTGGCTACTCTTCGGACCAAGCAGATCGACTACGCGGGCGTTCCATCTTCGCACGCAGGGCGTACCTCTTACGCGAGGCGTTCCTCGATTAAGCTGGGCGTAACCCTTGCACCAGGTGTCATCATCCGAAACGAGGCCTTGGGCAGCAAGCAACGGTTGGGATCGTGCAACGTCAGCAATCTCGTAACAGGTCTCGCAAATTCACCTTCCGACTTCTAAAAATAATAACTTTGGCATACGAGCTCCGTTTTCGACGTTCTTTATATCCATGCGAAGGCGGGAACGTACTCTACAACTTTCGTTTAGACTTCGTCGTCTAATTTTGACTCGATTTTAAATTTTATATTATTAACAGGTCGGGACAGGATTGGTCCGTTAAGTCCTCATAACTTCTTCATCCGACGTCCGTTTTCGCCCATCTTTTTCTTGTTACGCTACTATTATCGAGATCTTAGATTCTCGTTTAGGTCATGTAGGCTAAAACCACTCGGTCTATTATTCGAATTTCGGGCTGTACACCGCTAATCCGAAACTTCGAAAAATCATAACTTCCTCATACGAAGTCAGATCTGGGCGTTCTTTTTATCGATGTTCTTAGTTTAACGTATTCTACGACTTTTGTTTATATCGCTAAGGCTAAAACTTGCTCTATCATAAATTCACTATTTACGCTTCCCGGTGTCGTGCCGGTTTCGTCGCGAAACTTCGACGAGTCATAACTTCTTCGTTATAACTCGGATTTCGGCGTTCTTTATATGTACGAAAACCACGTGAAATATTCTACAACTTGGTTAAGACTATTTATTATAAATAATCTTTTGTCGAAAAGTCATTTTCGACCCCTATTGCCTCTAAATTGACGAGCCCGGATCTACGGGCGTTGCACGCGTATACCGCCAGGTTCAGTGAACTGGTGGCCCTCTGTCCCAACATGGTCCCCACCGAGGGGAAAAAGATCGAGAGGTACATTTGGGGGCTGGTACCTCCGTATCAGGGAAATGTCAGCTTCACACCCTACTACCTTTGACAGTGCCAAACGATTGGCACATCGACTCATTGATCATGGAGTCCAATCCCCATCATCAACAACAATCCTGGCCATCTCGGAACCCTCCAAACCTGCTGACAATAAGCGGAAGTTCTGGGATGACAAGAAGAAACAACGAGCTGCCAAAAAGTAGCAAATTGTGGCGGTTCATGCCGCGATAACACCCGCTGCTGCTGTTCCGGCGAAACACTACGCTGGAAGTTTTCCAAAATGCAACAAATGCAACTTCCACCACAACGGTCCCTGCCGGGAAATGCAGTGCTCCAACTGCAACAAGAAAGGACACACTGTCTGTTTTTGCAAATCTCTGGCAAGGCCGATCACCCAAGTTCCCGGTGCTGGTGTGGGCCAGACTTATTATGGATGTGGCGAAGTGGGCCACTACAAAAGGGATTGCCCCAATGAAAGAAATGCTGGTGGAGCGGGAAGAGTTCTAGCTATAGGCCACGGAGAAGCAGTTGCTGACCCTACGATGGTGACTGGTACGTTTCTCCTCGAAAACTCTTATGCATGCATACTGTTTGATGGTGGAGCAGAGAGAAGCTTCGTAAATCATAAATTTGCTCGCCTACTTAAACAAAAACCACACACACTTAAGGAACCATTCACTATAGAAATGGCTAATGGGAAAACTGAAAGCACGAATAGCATATACAAAGGATGTACCGTAACTCTAGATAGCCATTCATTTCCAATCGACCTCATGTCGGTCGCGATTAAAAGCTTCGACGTCATCATCGGCATGGATTGGTTGAGTCTTCATCGCGACGACATTATGTGCTACGAGAAAGCAGTCCATCTAAATCTCCCAACTAACAAAACTCTCATCATCTACGACGACAATCCCAACACGAGTCTTCGTATCATCTCAAGTATTCAAGAACAGAAGTATCTACGTAAGGAATATCGTGCATTCCTTGCTCACGTTGTCGATACGAGCCTAGAAGCGAAAGATCTAAAGAACATTCTGGTAGTGAGCGACTTTCCCGACATATTTCCTCAAGAACTACCAGGATTACCTCCGCAACGACAAGTCGAGTTCATAATCGATTTAGTCCCAGGAGCTATCCCAATAGCCAAATCGCCCTACGGCTTAGCACCAACAGATATGCAGGAACTATCTGGTCAACTTAACGAACTACTCAGCAGGGGCTTTATTAGACCAAGCTTCTCACCCTGGGGAGCACCGGTCTTGTTCGTTAAGAAGAAAGACAGATCATTCCGTATGTGTATCGACTATAGAGAACTCAACAAACTGACGGTCAAAAATCATTACCCTCTGCCTCGCATAGACGATTTATTTAACCAACTGCAAGGGGCAAATTACTTTTCCAAAATTGATCTAAGACCCGAATATCACCAGTTACGAGTGCTAGAGGAGGATGTTCCAAAGACAGCATTCCGAACTCGTTACGGACACTACAAGTCCGTGGTGATGCCATTCGGATTGACCAATGCGCCCGCAGTATTCATGGATTTAATGAATAGAGTATGTTGACCTTACTTGGATCAGTTCGTCATCGTCTTCATTGATGACATCCTGATCTACTCTCGAAGTAAGGAAGAGCATGGCGATCACCTGCGACAAGTTCTAGGGACTTTACGAACGGATAAGCTGTATGCGAAGTTCTCTAAATGTGAATTTTGGATCCGAAGAGTCGAATTCTTAGGAAACGTGGTTAGCGAAGAGGGAATCTACGTGGACCCATCCAAAATTAAGGCCATTGAGAACTGGTCAGCACCGAAGACACCTACAGAAATTCGTCAATTTCTAGGTCTCGCTGGCTACTACCGCAGGTTCATACAGAACTTCTCCCGGATTGCGAAACCTCTTACTACACTGACCCAGAAAGGAGTGGCCTTTGACTGGGAAGAGAAATAAGAAAAACTGTTTCAAACGCTGAAGCGAGCCTTATGCACCGCACCGATAGTATCCCTCCCCGAAGGGATAGAAGACTTCGTTGTGTACTGCGATGCATCCAACCAGGGACTCAGTTGTGTTTTGATGCAACGAGGTAAGGTCATCGCCTATGCCTCGAGACAGCTGAAGACACACAAAGTCAACTACACCACGCACGATCTTGAGCTGGGGGCAGTTGTGTTTGCCATGAAGATCTGGAGACACTACCTGTACGGTACGAAGAGCACGATCTTTACAGACCACAAGTGCTTACAGCACATATTCGATCAGAAGGAGCTCAACATGAGACAACAACGGTGGGTCGAGCTACTCAATGACTACGAATGCGAAATTCGTTATCATCCGGCTAAAGCCAACGTAGTAGCAGACGCCCAAAGTCGGAAAGAATATTCCGGTCGAAGGATCAAATCATTGACAATAACTATCCATTCACACTTGTCTACACAAATTCAGGTGGTTCAAATTGAAGCCTTGAAACCTGAAAACATGGCGGGTGAATCCCTTAGAGGAATGGATAAAAATTTAGAAGCCAAGGGTGGAGGGGCCTTATATTTCATGGACCGGATCTGGACACCGAAACACGGTGGCTTCCGAGACTTGGTCATCACCGAGGTGCACAACACTCGGTATTCCGTCCTCCCAGGCTCAGATAAGATGTATCTGGACCTTAAAAAGTTATACTGCTGGCCTAACATGAAAGCAGATATTGCTATCTTCGTGAGTAAATGCCTTACTTGCGCAAAGGTTAAAGTCGAATACCAGAAACCCTCCGGTTTGCTGTAACAACCAGAGATTCCAGAATGGAAGTGGGAGCGGATCACTATGGATTTCATAACCAAGTTGCCCGGGACAACGGGTGGACTTGATACCATATGGGTCATCATCGACAGATTGACCAAGTCTGCACACTTCCTGTCTATCAAAGAAACTGACAAGATGGAGAAGCTTACGAGAACATATATTAGGGAAATCGTACGACTGCATGGTGTTCCTATATCCATTATCTCTGATAGAGATAGTAAGTTCACATCGAGGTTCTGGCAGTCACTACAAAGTTCCCTAGGAACGAGGCTGGACATGAGTACAGCCTACCATCCTCAGACCGATGGACAAAGTGAGAGAACCATCCAAACATTGGAAGATATGTTGAGAGCCTGTGTGATCGACTTTGGGAAGGCATGAGATACTCACTTACCCCTTGTTGAATTTTCCTACAATAACAGTTATCACACGAGTATCAAGGCTGCTCCATTCGAATCCCTCTATGGCCGAAAGTGCAGATCCCCACTGTGCTGGGCTGAGGTGGGTGACACCTAGTTAGCTAAAGGACAAGTTCCTGACAGCACCCTCACAGGTCCGAAAATCATTCAGGAAACGACAGAGAAGATCGTTCAGAGTCGTGAACAATTGAAAGCCTCTAGAGACCAACAGAAAAGCTATGCAGACAAGCGAAGGAAACCTTTGGAATTCCAGGTGGGAGACTGCGTTCTTTTGAAAGTCTCACCCTGGAAGGGCTTTATACGCTTCGGAAAGCGTGGGAAGCTCAATCCAAGATACATAGGGCCTTTCGAGATTCTCGCTATAATCGGCCCTGTAGCTTACAAACTCAATCTACCCAACGAACTTCGTAACGTACATTCTACATTCCACGTCTCAAACTTGAAAAAGTGTCTTTCCGACGAGACTCTTGTAATCCCACTCGACGAGATCGAGATCAATGAGAGCCTCAACTTCGTGGAAGAACCTGTAGAGATCATGGATCGTGAGGTCAAGCAGATGAAACAAAGCCGTATCCCTATTGTGAGGGTTCGCTGGAACGCCCGGCGAGGACCGGAGTTCACATGGAGCGCGAGGATTAGATGAAACTGAAATATCCTCACCTTTTGGCTTAGTTTTGTATCTATTTACTGCTTAAACTTTAATTTCGGGACGAAATTCCCTCTAACAGGGGGATGATGTGACAACCCGAAATTTCTTTCTTATACAAGAGACCAATTGAATCCAAGTTAGACTCATCTTGTTAGCTTTTAACACTGTTTGGGGTCTAATGGATTGTTCTAAACCTAGTACAAATAAGGTAGGAACCTAGAAGCGGGATAAAACAATTCATATCAAGCAAAATTGGGCCAAACGCTCCAAAACATGGAGTGTGCGGCCGCACACGTGAGTGTACAGCCACACACAGGTGTGTGCGGCCGCACACCCATCCCAGCCACACACTCTCACCTATATATACCCCACTTAGTCATTTTGAACACTTTTTCCCACTCCTTCAACCTAGAACTCGAAATCCTCTCAAGTATCATTCCATTTTTCACTCCAATATTCAAGCAAGTAAGTGATTCATCCCTTTATTAACTGTTACATGACATTATCTAGCCTTATTCCCTGCTATGATCCATGAAAAACACATTTTTGGTGTTAGATCTTCAAGAGCACCAAGAACACCACTAAGTTTTGGACCTTAAATCACCCTTTTCTAACCTCTATAACACGTATATACTTGTTATAACTTGTTTTAGGCCAAAAACACCTGAAGATATACCTGAAAAACGTCATTTCTCATGACCTTCAAGTGTGTACGGCCGCACACACCAAGTGTATGGCCGTACACACCTTGTGCAACCGCACACACCCCTTTTTAGGTCCCAAAATGGCAACAAACTTCATATAAGGCTAAGGCATGAAGAGTGAAAACTTCCTAGATGTCCCTTATAGCTTAAAATCACGTTTTGACGCATTCCATAAGGAGTGTGCGGCCGCACACACCTCCTGGCCGCACACCAACATTTCTTGTGCATTTTGACCATACACTCCCTTGTATAGTCATATACCACTCATATACAATCTTATATGGTTGTAACACTTCATAATAAGTGTTTACTAGTCCCTAAGGTGATCCCAATTCAATAATTAGTTGTTTCAAACACTAATTACACACACACACACACACACACACACACACATATATATATATATATATATATATATATATATATATATATATATATATATCGTGATATGGTTAATAGGATCTGTTTATGCTCAAGTCCGCGATTGACACTCAACCTCCTAAACCAATCCTACCGCCGCATCACTCACTACAGGTGAGTTCAGACCCCTTAATTAACATTTTAAATGTTTTTAAATGCTTTATGGGCAGGGGGAATACAAGTTGAACCATGTTAGTTGTTAGATCAATCACATGTGATTAATAACCAACATACAAATGGATTTTTCATGCTTTAAACTATTTTACCAAACAAATGACTTTAAACTGTTATCAAACTATTTTACATGTCAAACTCTTTATCAAATTCACTTTTATACTAAACCTTTCTTTTACAATTTTCAAACTTATATATTGTTAAGACCATGTCTACTACATATATAGTTATATAAATAAGGCTTGAAGGACTTAGGAGAGATAACCCACTTTACTTCTTGTCCTCGTTTGGTTGTGGTCTTAAAGTACCTGGTTGTTTGTCCGAGCGTCGTTGAATCCTTACATACATATTATGTGCATACGTATAGATATAAAGACTTTATCTTAGTTCAATACATTCAATCATTCAACAAGTTTACTAATAAACTATAATAGGTATAGTTTAGAGTTATACTACTTACTACTTCTAGTTCAATGAAGCATAAAAGAGTCAGTTCATTCATGAGTCATTACTTATTAGTACGAGAACATATACAACTATACTATGATGAGAACATATACAACTACACTATGATGAGAACATATACAACTATACTAGAAAGAGAACATATACAACGATACTATGAAGAGTAACAATACCTTACATATACAAGTATATGATAACATAAATGTGATCCACTATATCGGAGCATGCCTTCATTGTCATGGCCCGAGTTGTAGCCAGAATCTCCTGGAGGGGGAGCGTGAGTTTGCGTATAGATCTATACTGGATTGACTATCCTACACCTTGCTGCTAGCTACAGCCGAACCTGCAGGTCTGCGGGTGCCAAACGTCATACCTTTTTACGACTTACAATGTCGTGCTTTCCGTCGATAGTATGGTATAATTAATCACATAATACCTTGATATAAATCCGGTTTAACGTAGTTAGTACAACAGTAGTTCCTATGATACAACACTACAGTACTACATTAATTTACCCTTTACATTTATTTAGTGATCATTTCACTTAAACATTAATGTACAAACTATATTTTGATAATTATAGTTACACTTGGGAAAATTACACACTTTTACAAGAAACAAACATACAAAACAGTTGTGCCTTAGTAGAAGGCAACTTTTACTATAAAATATAGGATTTTCTAGGAGTTACAAACTTTTACAAACACTTACAAACATTCAGATACTTTTATTACGAACGTTTACAAACTCATACTTCAAACAACAGTTCAAACATTTTGATACAACCATAGACACTAAATACTTATGAACTCACCAGCTTTAATGCTGATAAATTCTTTCAAAATAACTTGTATTCTCAGGTCATCAGTAGACAGGTACCGATGCCAGCTTTTGAGAAGATAGAGCGCATACAAGACTCCTCTTATATTTTGATTCATATTTTGGTGTCTTATATACTACAGAACACACTTGTATTAAAATTATTTATTTAATGCAATGGATGATGTTGTTTACTTGTTTACTATTATACTGTGTTGTGATACTGTACATGACGTCCTCCGCCCCAGAACGTTTCCGTCGTTCTCGGTTTTGGGGTGTGACAGAGATGAGTGTGAAACCCCTAATTTTCAGGGTTTGTACCCTATTTAAAGTAACTTAAGCCTTCATTTCCGCCTCCCTTATCCTCTTGACCCTCTGTGAGAAAACCTAATCGAGTTGTATTCATTTGTGTATGTGTGTGTGTCTGTGAGAGAGAGAGAGAGAGAGAGAGAGATACAGATAGATAGATAGATAGAGAGAGAGAGAGAGAAAGGCTAAGATTATATTTTCTAGTGCATTTTTGGAAGGGGATTGAAGAGCAAAAGGAATGGAATGAGAATAAGCCATTGCATCCGGGTATCTATCAGTACTAGCTACTATTTGGAGGTAAAAAGCTATCACCTTGATCATTGTTTGGTTAGATCTCTTTATTAGGATTTTATGGTCATTTCAATCTTTTATTTGGGTCCTTAAGTTGTTTGAGCTTGCCATGAAATTGTGACTTCAGATCTAGACAATGTGAGGTCCCTTGGGCCTGAAGACTCGAGCTTTATCAAGCTATTAGCCAACTTTCATGCATTAAACCCTCTATAGAGCATATTTTGGCATTTTGAGACCTAGATGCCATGCATGGACGTAAAGCTTGCAACTTTACGCGATACTTCAGCCTTAGAAGGAAAAATCTAGAGTACGAGGCCTTAGCTCTGCTTAAAAACGTTTGAATGAGAGAATAACTGAAGGGACTCGACGAGTTAATGAGCCAACTCGACGGGTTGGCTAGGGTTTTCCCTAACAGTCCGGAAGCGTTACAACTCGACGAGTTGGTGAGACAACTCGACGAGTTGAGTTGTATTTTCCCGATACTTCAGAGAAAACGAAGGAACTCAACGAGTCATATAGATGCACTCGACGATTTGGGTCAACATGGACCATTGACTTGAGTGTTGCCTTCCGTTGAGTTTTAGGGTTTGGTCAAGACATGAATTGTGAAGATCATGGAGGGGTAAAATAGTTTTTCACCCTTTCCGAGAGTGAAGAAAAGGGTTAGCCTAACTTCTTAGATTTGTGATTATAAGTGTTAATTTGAGATGATTATATTATGTAGGCGGAGTCTAGACTGCCCGTGGGTACTAGATCTACTTGCTTACTTACGAGGTGAGTCTTCTCACTATACTTACCTGATCGGTAATACTGTATGACCGAAGGATCTTATTTGAGTTATCGACCGGAGGGTCTTATGTGCTTATACTGAGTTATGTGATATTACACATTTTGTCTTTGTGATTTATGCTATGTATTATTCTGTGCCTTTCTGAGTTAGGACCGGAGGGTCCAAACCGAGTTGTGAGACCGGAGTGTCGTCACTGAGATACAGGACCGGAGGGTCCAACCCGAGCTGTGAGACTGGAGGGTCTTCACCGAGACACATGACCGGAGGGTCCATACCGAGCCGTGAGACCGGAGGGTCCTCACTGAGACGCATGACCGGAGGGTCCATGTCGAGCTATAGTCATGAAAGGTTTATTATTTGTGTATTTGGTATTTTGGGGAACTCACGAAGCTTCGTGTTTGTCGTGTTATGTAATACGTACGTGTTTCAGGAACTTCTTAGGATCGCGGGAACACACCGATTTGATTGTACACATCTGTTCGAGATTATGTTTGAGGATTCTGGGATATTATCAGTCATTTTGTTTATTTGTGTTTTTTATAACTGATGCATTTGTGGTTTTTGAGAAATGTGATATTGAGTTTTATATGGTTTAAAAATGAAAATTTTTGTTTGAAAATTTAGAGTGTTACACACCTTTATGCATTTAACAAGTTCAAGGAGCTCAGATCTATCTATTCTAGTCTCTGGAGTTGCTCAACTCACAAAAGAATGTCTAAAAGCCAAAAAGGGATTCCATAACAAAACCCTAGCTCAAAATAATGAAAAGGATGACAAGATTATGACTTTATACCTCCAAAATTTCCTCAAGATGTTCTAGATGCAAGATCTATAAGCTCAATGACACCCAAAGCTTGAATACCACCTTCTCCTCCTTGAATGATCTCTAAAATGGCCACCAACACACCTTCTAAGCTTAAGAACCACACTCACAAGGAAATATGAGGTTAAGGGACGACATAAGGCTATAGAGACTGGTTACGATTTAGTCCCAATGACTTAAGGATGCTTAAATAGGTGTCAAGTCCAAAAATTAGGGTTTTGACCATCAGTCACGTACGCCCTGCATACCCCATGGTACGCCCAGCGTACATGCTAACCCTCCGCGAGCAGCCATCCTTAGTACGTTAAGCGTACTCCTGGAGTACGCCCAACGTACTAAGGGACCATTATGCACTAATTTATATTTCAATAATATAAAGGGGGTATTACCTGATTTGGAGTATTACACTTAACATCATCGTTTTATACTTTTATTCATACTTTTTATTATTTATTTTATATATTTCTTATTTTATAATTAAATAATATCATATAAAATTAAAACAATATATTAATCACAAATTCTAAATTCCAAATTATATTAAGTTAAATATTAGAATATTAAAAACTTTGAATCTAAGTTGAAAATAATATATAAGAAAATAATAGTTAAATAAAAATTAGTATACTAAAAATAAAAGTAAAATATTAAACTATACAAAAATAATAAATAATAATTTTTTATGTAATTTTTTATTGAAAGACAATACAACCTTTTCATATTTGAAATTATTATATTAAACTAATGCTTTTCTTTTTAACTTAATCAATTTATATTTAAGTTCTAAATTTTTTTTATATATAAATTTTCAAAAAGTATACATCATCAGTTATTTAAGAGACAAATCCATTTTATCCACCACGTGGCAAGGTGTAGATCTGTATTATCCACAGAACATCTACGTGGCGAGATGCTATTGAACATCTAATAACCCATGCAATCCAGAACCACTTGGATTTATCCTTCCGCTACACCATATGATCAAAACTCCTAAACAACCCACCACCATTATCCATCCCTTCAATCGTTCTGATCAGAGAGAAGCAGTACCTATGGCCGCTGCAACCTCAACCGTCGTGGGCTTGGCCACCTCCTCCCTCTCTTCGCCGTCGTCACTCAACCGCAGACAAACCACCTTAAATTCAGGTCAACGTCCACCACCTCTTCATCATAACGATAAATTGCAAGATTTATACACTGCATACTCATACTCTGATCAGTTTCTGTTAATAATATCGATCTACATTCAATTCTTTCGAAGCAAATAAGACTTTAGCGACTTATAATGTCAGGCATACTTATAAGAGGATCTGATGGTCTATAATGTAGTAATTATCAACTTATGATGTATATATGTTTTCTGATAGAAAATATAAATCCAAGTTATATTTTATTAACTATGGGTAATCAAACTGGTAAACTTATAGTTTCTTTATAAAATGTCCTTTGTCAAATACTTATCAATTAAATTTATTAATAATTGAATTTGTGTTTGTTTTCAGCCTTTTTGAGGTCTACAACAACAACAAGGAACCCTTTGAGGGTTTCACATGCTTCAGGTGGCAAATATACATGGTAAATAAATCTCCAAGTAATTTAAATATACAATATCAAAATTCAAGTGAATTAATATATAACTTATATAAGTTGTATAACATTACATATATATTTGTGTTGATTTGTTTTGTTAATATAATGATATTAAACATTGTTAGCTTTGAAAGAGACTGGCTACGTAGAGACTTGAATGTGATAGGATTTGGGTTGATCGGATGGCTCGCACCATCAAGCATACCAGCAATCAACGGTGACAGTTTGACAGGACTCTTCTTTGGAAGCATTGGAACTGAGCTCGCTCACTTCCCCACTCCTCCGGCTCTCACTTCACCATTTTGGTTAGTTTAAAACAAAAACTATTTAAAATATGTGTCTATGTCTTGGATAAAACTTATATTATATAACCATTTGGTGTTAAATACTACTTACAAGCTTTTAATGGTTAAGATATATAAAGTAGGATTTTGATTCTTTCTTATAAAAAATGACAATTAATATTATAAATATTGATTAAAAAGGCTATTATTATAATTATAATTATAATAGTATATTTGTGGATTTGGGATGTTGTAGTCATTAAAAGATATATTTGATCAGTGATTTCACGGCCATTATATAATAATAATAACTCAAATAACCCACTTATTCATAAAATGGATCATAATGGTCATCTTTTAGCTTGTGTTTATGTAATTCTAAAAGTCATTATAATTCTTTTTCTTTAGAAAAGCATCATGTGTAAATACATATTATTTGACAATAGGATCTGTGTTAAATATTTGTTTTCTTTTTATGGGATAGGTTGTGGTTGGTGACATGGCATTTGGGACTCTTTATATGCCTAACTTTTGGGCAAATTGGGTTCAAAGGAAGGACCGAAGATTATTTCGAGAAGTAGAGTGACTCCGTATGTTTGTAAATTTCCGTTTCAAGTCCCTGATCTTTGTTGTTTGTCTAAATACCCCTCGTGAAGTTATGGCTTATCTGATCTTCCTTCTGGTGTAATATATTTCTATTGTTGCACAAAAATCAGAATATAATTTTCACTTTAGAAATCTAAAAATTAAATATGGTTGGTCATGGTAATCTTCCAAATATGGTATTTGATTGATTAATGCCATTGGATTCTAGCATTTAATCTGTCTTTAAAAAAATAAAGCGAATTAAATAATACATAATTTAATAAGAAGCAATGCAAGAGGCATGCACGCATGCACTTTCAGTGTTGTTTATGAAAGCCTATGTGGTGTTGCAAGATTAATAAAAGACATATAAATTATAGAGTATATTACACTGATAATCTTTGTGGTTTGTGCTAATTTGTACATTTGGTTCCTAACTTATTTTTTAACTTGGACGGTATTTATAGTTTTGTTTTGTTGCATCTTTGGTCTCTTCCAGACATAAAAAGACTATTTTACCATTATTAATTTCTTTTTTAACTTACATCTTATATAATTATTAAATCCGATACGTCCCACCATCTCTTTACCACTCTACCAACTTAATTACCCCTCGCCTTCTTCTTCCATTCCGACAATTCCTTTACTCCGACATCTTTCAGACACTTCCATTCCTATTATGGTACTCCGACATCTTTCCAACAACAAATACAATCAAACCAAATACATTCAAAATATAATCAATACAACGATAGAAATACAGTCAAACCAGAATCCTACAAAGATGGTTTATGAACAAGGAAACTAAAAATACATTCCTTGAAATTAAATCAGAATGAACCTCCCGAGACATAGAAATACATTCCCTCAAATTAAATATGATGAACCTCAATTCATGAACAAGGAAACCACACAAATATTTATGTTCCTACAGATATTTAATTAAAACAAACGTTTGACTTACACCAAAATCAAACCCTTAGACTTGACATAATCAAAATTCTTTAAAATCAGACAGAGAGCATAAATCCCAAATTGAACCAATGGACTTGCACCATCGATCCAGAAATTGAAATGCTTTGCCGAGAAATTCAAATACATCGATCATGCCATTGACATCAACTGCACTACACTGGTCTTGACAGATCAGGTTCGTTAGGGTTTGTTGGCAAAAGAAAAACTAGGTTCGCTAGAGTTTGCTAGCCGGAAAAAACATGGCACATCTAGAAAATAAAAGTGTTGCTGGCGAGAAAAGAGGAAGGAGAGGACATGATAAATTTGGACAATCTATAGTTTCCAGCGAGATCGATGAACTACGGTGAAAGGTTTTGGTGAATGGCAGTAGACTTGTTTTAGTGATGAACTCCCATGACTTCTTTTGGTGATGAACTACGACGATAAATTTTGGTGAAGTAGCCTTCGGGGAGAGAGAGAGAGAGAGAGAGAGAGAGAGAGAGAGAGAGAGAGAGAGTGTGTGTGTGAAGAGTTAAGAAAAATATCTCTCATAGTCAAATACCTTTTTGTCTAGTATAATTATGAACAATAAAAATTGAAATTAAATAAAAAATTAATAAGAGTAAAGTTGTCATTTTATATCTGAACGCAACAAAACCAAACTATAAGGATCGTACGAGTTAGAAAATAATTAATTAAGGACCAAACGCATAAATTGTTCCAAACCATAATCATTATTTGTGTAATTTACTTTAAATTGTAAATATAAATAAAATTGTACCACTTCCAATGCATAATTTTGTAAAATAATATTTTCAATTATTTTGTTTTTTTAAATATCACTTTCACACCCACACCTAAACTTTGTAATTGTCATTTTTTTCCGTCACTTACAACTCCTCTATTTTGTAAAATGATATTTTCTATCATATTATTTATTTATTTTTAAATATTATTTTCACCCATCCCCCTTCAACTTTATAAATTATCAGTTACCCCTTTGTTTTGTAAACTTTTGTGTTTATCCATCATACTCGTAGTATGTACTCAAATGCTAGTTACTTAACAAGAGTCAAATCACAAATGCATATTAATAAAAGTTGTAGGGAAAAATATGTAATTTTTTGAATTGTCTTGTATAAAATGGTATATATATATATATATATATATATATATATATATATATATATATATATATATATATATATATATATATATATATATATATTGACTTGTCATTTTATTATACTAATTAAACTATTTGACTAAAATTCATGACTTATTTTTTGGGGGTTCTATATCGTCGCAAACCATACATCCCTTTAGGGTCGAGCCAATTTGGGATATAACACTATAAATGACAAGTTTTAAGCAAACCATGTGTAATTGGTGAGGCAAAGGAAGATATACATGAATCTCAAAAAATAAAACTGGACTTGATAATACTAAGAAGCTATAACTTGATAACATTAAGAAGCTATATTTCCTTGTCCATGAGCGGACCCAACATTGGAAGCTTCATAAATTAATGTTGGGAAGCTTCTTGGACCGATGATAATGAATAGGCTTTCCAAATTAAATCTCTTATTTTTTAACGTTGTTGCTCTACAACTTTAACATTGGCACCGTTATAACTTATAAACGGATTGGTAAGCATTTTCAAAGGGAGTTTCTATCCAACTAACACTTGTCATTCTCTATTTTTTTCCCTTCTAAATGCTAATTACAATCAATCCATAAATAATCACTGTAAAACAAAGATATACAACATACACATACATTTAAATGAGAACAGAAGGAAAGTGTTTACAAACGATCATTCAAATAGAACCATCATCCATTGACACCACTCGTGGTTACCGGTGAACTGAAGTGAAACATCGGTGAAGATATGGGTTATCGAATTGCTACAACCACCCACTATTGATGCGTCAAATTCACCTTAACGTGATTTATGGTTGTACTTTTTGTCTTCTCCGATGATCATCATTCATTCACCCACCCATAAAACCATAGTTAACCACCATCACTACAACTTATTCCTCCATTTATATTCCAGATCTCTTTCAAACAAATAGTTTTCACTTAAATATCGATTCCATTTTGTTCACGATATTAAATAATCAAACATGTCAAAAAAAGTCTCTCTTTCAATTCTTGATTTAGAGAAAAGAAAATACACAGGAGAGACATTTTGGGGTTCGGAAGGGAAAAACACGAGGAAGAAGATGATGAGCAAGTGCAAAACATCAAAATCTAACACATCTTCAAAATCCAATATTTGGGTTCATCTTTAAGCTGTGGGTTTGTCTATAAAATCCAAAGCAACTGTTATTTCTTTTTGGTTGTAATGGATGAGAGAAAGAAAGAGACCAGGGAGTTAAGGTTAGGTGATAGAATAAAGCGATGAGAGAGGTACTACAATGATCGAGCCCTATGCAGATGATAATTATGGACATTGTACCGACGACATTTCGTTTGTAAAAAGTCGTCGACATAGCTCCATCGGTAAAAGTTGAAAATGTCGTCCGGACAGGAGTCATCGGTACAGAATAACTAATCCAGAAGACATGTCGTCGTCAAATGGTCGTCGTGATTGATTTTCGATGAAATAAGAAAAAGTTTTATTCGGATTCTATCCCAACGACTTGTCGTCCGGAAAAGTTAAACCCATACCGACGACTCGTTGTAGGGAAAGTAACAACAATACCGACGACTTGTCGTTGGGAAAAGTAGGTGCCTGCCAACTTCCGTTCTAGTAATACTGACGACTTATCGTCGGGATTGGTAAAACCGTTTTTACAGTTATAAAGCTATACCGACGATATGTCATCGGTATAACCTTTTATATATATATATATATATATATATATATATATATATATATATATATATATATATATATATATATATATATATATATATATATATATATATTTCACAACTTTTGTTATATATATCAAATCTGTTTTTTAAAATAAATCCAAAAAGGATATTTGCAGAATAATATCGAACACTTAGTAAGCATAACATACCTTTAAAATTCAAATTCATATTCTACCACATAACAAAATAACAAAAAAAAAGTTTTAACAAACATTGTTCTCATTATCATTCTAGTTCTCCTCCTCCTCCTCATCATCATCATCATCATCATCATCATCATCATCATCATCATCATCATCATCATCATCGAGGTCATTGGTTGTTTCGAGGTTATTTTGTGAAAACATAATGAGATTAAACTAGAATTGTGGCATTGGGTGTGGTTGGAAGTTAGGAATGATGGACGCGAAAGTGTTATTATACATTTGTTGCATTTGTAGCATTTGTTGTTGCATTATTTGCATTTGTTGGGTTAATAAAATAACTTGGGGATTATCTGAAGGTTGGGATGTGGAAGCTTTGAAACGTTTGGTATGTTCATTTGGAAATAATTTATTGTTGATGCTTGGTTTCCTTCCAGCTCCGCAAATATGCCTGCATCTCTCACCGAGGGCATGAGCAAGACAATATTCTTCATTTAACTTTTCATTCTCCCCGAGCTCTGATTGCATCAACATCTTCTCTCTTTGAATGTGTAACACCGTAAATTTTCAAAAAATAAATTTCATTTAAAATCATATAATTCTCATAACATGTATCACAAAAATCTCAATTATTTAATTTACAAATCGCAACTCCATAATTGTTTGATTAAAATCCAGGATCCTCAAAACATAACTCTTTCACTGGTGTGTACAATCAAGCAGGTGCCTTCCCGTGATCTTGAGAAAAACCTGAAACACATAACACACAACACGGTACGCACGAAACTTAGTGCGTTCCCCAAAATACCACACACATCTCATTAGTCACTCGAGGTTAAACAGTAAGACCCTCCGGTCAATGTGTTTGAGTGGGACCCTCCGGTCCTATAACTCTGATGGACCCTTCGATCCTAACTTTGTAAGCTCTGAATAATACACAACACAAATCACAAAGAAATAATGCAGGATATCACAATACACAATGTAAGTACATAATACATCTCAATCACACAATGATACCACTCATGGTAAGTATACTGAGAAGACTCACCTTGCAAGCAAGTAAGCAAATAACCTCGTACTCGAATCTCGAACTAGCCTCCGCCTAACACAAAGGATGAATATCTCTAATTAATACTATTTTCATGACTCTAATAACCAAAGGCTATTCTTTCTCTCTCTAACTCTTGAAGTGGATAAAATACCATTTTACCCCTCCATGGTCTCCATTACTCATGATTGGCCCAACCCTAATGTTAAACTCGAGTCAACAGTCCATGTTTGACCTGACTCGTCAAGTGCACCCATCTGACTCGTCGAGTCCACTCGTTTCCTTAGAAGTCTCATGAAGGTCCAGCTCAGCTCGTCGAGTTGACCCCCAACTCGCCGAGTTATCGCATGATCAAGCTCATCGGGACAAACCCTCACCGACTCGTCGAGTCGGCTCATCGACTCGACGAGTCCGTTCAAACTCAATCCTCATTCAGACGATTCTAAGTATCTCTACTACTCCACACATTAGATCTAGCATCTCAAGACTAAGTTGTCACGTACAGCTTAGATCTTTACGCTCATGCATGGTGGTTTTGCTCCAATTTACCAATACATGTTCTCACAAGGTGTTAAACACCATAATCCTCAAATGGATGAATAAAGTTGGACTTTTGGGCTCTAGGGACCTCACAAGGTCCAGGTCTAAGGTTTAAACCTCTTGATAATTTAGTATGCTCGAAGTCCTATATAAAATGTGATGAAAACCCTAACTTCTCAACTCATGAGATCCAACCAAATAAAAGGGGAAAGATTCAATCTTTTTACCTTCCTCTTGAAGCTCTCGATGAAATGGCATGAACCCCAACAAATCCTTCTTGTTCCTTGCTGAACAAACTCCTCTTCCTCCTCTAAGATGCACTAAAATCCTTCAAGGTTAACTTGGAGACTCTCTTAGCTCACTACACTCGTTTAGGGTTTCACACATAAAGGTTAGGCAGTTGGTGAGGCAAAAATGGGGGCATAAGTTCCCTTATATAGGCCCCAACCCTGGGAAATTAGGGTTTCACAACACAGCACCAACTCGAATAGTCGGCTCTTTGACTCATCGAGTCTATTCAGTAATCTTGCGTTGCCAACTCGACTCTACTCGACGAGTTGGACTCACAACTCGTCGAGTCACTCAATAAACCACAACATTAAACACATGAAATAATATACTTGGAAATCTGGATGTTACAATTATCCCCTACTTGAATTAGATTTTGCCCTCGAAATCGCTCCTCAACAACACATAGCTCGAACCCAATAACCCAAAAAGCACCACCGAAAGGATCTCATACCACATAGCTATCTTCCTCTATGGACACCTGAATCCAAACAGGGACTCCCAAACTCGGAAAAGGACAGACCCCCTGCCGCTACAATACCCCTTCTGACTCTCCAGAATCTGGAAACTCTAGTGGCCTGTCTCACTGCCAAACCGCCCTCTTAAGATATCACCATGTTATTCAGTCCTTGAATAACAGGCCCCGATAACTTGCTGCCCCTCTGATTCTCTCGTTGCGACTGATAGAAACAAGTCAATGACCAATACTTGGCTACCGATCACTCTTACCAGACATACTAAACGATCCAGATCATACTCCAAGGAACGAAAGGATCACATCACACTAGGGACCCATCCACTGTATTGCAATCAAAACACATCTGAACAATGAACTCTCAACACCCTGTCCTCAGACACAAGAAAATGATCATGCTTTCTCAAAAGTATCCTCTGACATCTAACCATCATAAACCCCGACTCCCTTCTTAAATATCCCTTTCAACACTAAGCACCAAGTCAACTCCCGACCCAACAGTTGAACCTCCAAAGGTTACCTACTGCATACCCCAAAATGTCTCATTGACTTCCTTCTCACACTAACTATCTTGGCCCAGTGTGACACACAAGTCATAAAGTTCGCTTTACCCCAAGCGAATACTACAACCCCAACTGAAGTCATCTCACCCTCGACCTCTGTCATCTACTACTCATTATCTCCATACGTCTCGCGGTCTTTTCCATACAAACGAACTGACCCACACAGGTCTAAGACATCAGATGACACACAATACCCTTCTAAATGGAACCCACCTCTAAGTCCGGTATCTCATTTTTCCTTCTCAATACACCACTAGAGCCAACTCAAACTCGAGAGTCTGGCCCGACGCAGAACTGGGACCACTCATTTCCAATCTAATACTCGAACCATACCCGCGATTCATGAATTTATGCCCACACCATCTCTCCAATTCCTTCCGCTTACGATAATCCATCCCCAACCCGGGATACAACAATCCTCGACCGACACAGAGATCCCGGTCTTGCCCCTCGTATGGCAACCAGGTTCCAGAAGACTCAAGTGGTAAGGCTACCCAAGCCTAAGAACTCCTCTGCGTCATAATCTGACTAGCGAATACTACAGCTCCCCGTAGATTCACAATACTCCTCTCTTGCTCGCTGGCTAGTGAAAGTTACGGTTTCCTCGCAGTTCCACAATACTCTTCTGCTGACCAGTGAAAACTACGGCTCCCCGTAGTTTCACAACACTCTCCCTCTGACCAGTGAAAGCTACGCCTCCCCACAGTTTCACAACGCTCTCCCTCTTACCAGTGAAAGCTATGGCTCCCTGCAGTTTCACAACGCTCGATCGTTGTTTGGTGAATACTACGGCTCCCCGTTAGATCACCACACCCTCTTGCAGACTGGTGAATACTACGACTTCCCACAGTATCACCATACTCTCTCGTACTAACTCATGGATGCTACAGCTCCCCCTAGTCTTACAAAACTTTCTCTTACCACCTACGATCTCATCCTCAAGTCGACGCCACACTGCATTCACTAAATCATGCTTTGTGCCCAGCATAGATAGGTGCACACACCCATACAAAATAAGCATCACTACTCCCGACTACAACCGCCATGACAAAACTCCTTTTCTCGCTACAATTCCCATTTTTAGGTAATCTCGCTTGATGTCAAATAGCCGAAGTGTAACATCCCAAGTCAGAATCAAGAGTTCAGGGGGTAAATTGTAAGTTTGGAAAAGAGGAACTCGACGAGTAGGAGCTGGAACTCGTCAAATCTAAGCGTGTGTCGGGCACATGTTAAGTGACCGGACTCGCCGAGTTGGAGGCTGGACTCGATGAGTCCGTGCTGGAATGAGAAACCCTAATCAAGGGGTTGTACCCTATATAAAGCACATTATAACCCACCTTCAACCTCTTTGCTACCCATTTGAGATCCAGAAACCCTCATCTCGTGTGTGACTCCGTTGTTGAGAAGATTGAAGCTTTGAAGAAGGAATTGGTGAAGAGAAGTTGGAGGAATTTGAGGATAGCATCAAGAGAGCTTGTGGATCTGAAGTCTACATCAGTTTAGACTCATCTCTAAGGTAAGAGGACCTTACCTTAAGCAATTTCCTTGTTATTTCATCCATGGTGTGTGTGATTTAGGGTTCTTTAGCATGGTTGGGATCTATTTCGGGTATAGAGACTAGATCTGAGGTTGCAACTTCAGATCTAGGTTGGTGTGGAGCCATGTGATCAGAAAGTCATAGCTTTGGGGTGTGATTGAGAGTGTCCTTGCCTTAAACCTTCATTTTTAGCTTGTTGGAGCTTGTTGAGCCTTGCATGCACTTAAATTTGGAAACTTTACGTGTGAATCTGGCCTTAGGAGTCCATATCTATGTATTGGAAACAATGGAATGGTCTGAAATCATCTGGATGAAGATGTCACGTCTGGACTCGGCGAGTCACATGGGTGCACTCGACGAGTTGTATGAATATGTGCATGGACTCGGCGAGTTGGAAGAACAACTCGGCGAGTCTGTTGAAGATTTCCTTGGACTCGGTGAGTCTGTTCTTGGACTCAGCGAGTCTGGTCATGAAGTCCTAACCTTTTTGGTTGAGCTATGAATCAGTGAGTCGAGGGACGACTCGGTGAGTTGAGCAAGAAGGGACTCAGAGCTTGTTGGATTCGACGAGTCTTGGGGCGACTAGGCGAGTTGATTCGTGGCATGGGAATTTCTGAACATAGGGACTCGACGAGTTAACGGGTTGACTCGGCGAGTAGGGTCAACCAGGAAGGTTGACTTTGACTGAGGACTTTGACTTGGACCAAGGGTTGACCAGTTTAACTTCCAAGGGTATTTTGGTAATTATTGGTGTTTATTGGTTTGGTTATTTGGTAATGATCAGTGGTGGATTTCATGCTGGTGGTCGGTGCAGCGTGGTCTTATTTCTTCAAGTCGGCAGTTGCAGGTGAGTTATCCTCACTATATCGACAGGGTCTAAGGCACCAAGGCCAGCTCTTTATCGGATTGGAATCCGGGTAGTTGTTTTTTATGTTATTGCTTTGCTATGTCTGTATCCTGGTAGTTAGGATGGTATATGTTAGAGACCTGGTTAAGGTCGGTATCCTAGTATATAGGATGATGCTATGTTAGTGACCGGTTAGGTCGGTATCCTGGTTAGGATGTTGCTATGTTATGTGATCTGCTATATCGGTTGATTAGTTGTGAATTGTTATATGATTATATGTTTATGTGCACGTGGTTGTTGGACTGGGGTTGGGTTGAGACGGGTCCTGCTTTCTGCTATAGGCCAACATACCCAGGGCGGACCGGTTAGACCGAAGGCCCGACCAGCGATCTGGATAGGCTGAAGGCCGCAAGAGGGCGGACACAACGTGCCGAGGCTCGGAGAGTGGACCAGACAGACTGAAGGCCCGGTGCGGGTGGGCCAGTCATACTGTAGACTCAGAGAGTGGACCAAGCGGACTGAAGGCCCGGTGCGGGCAGACCAGCCATACTATAGACTCGGAGAGAGAGTGGACCGGGTGGACTGAAGGCCTGGTGCAGGTGGACCAGTCATACTGTAGACTCGATATGCATGGCTGTTCTGTTTATGATATGATATGTTATGTATATGGTATTGTGGTTGGTATTTTGGGGGTAACTCACTAAGCTTTCGGGCTTACAATTTTAGTGTATTGTTTCAGGTACTTCGAGAGACCGTGGCAAGACGAAGGCGTGATCGTACCGCTCCTCATGTTTTATGACTTATGTATAACGCCCGTGTTTCTGGGCTAAAAGCATTAATAATGGTGTAATAGTCTATGTCAACCTTTGTAACTCATTTTGAAGTAATAAAGAGGAATTATGTGAATATTATGTGAATTATGTGCTTATTTGTTTAATTATTATGATGTAATTAATTAATAATAAAAATAAGCATTGAAAATAAATATTAGATAAAGTCGATATCTTTTAAGAAAGTTGTAGTGGCTGAAAGAAGGATTTCGGAGATATAAAGAACGCCAAAATCCAAGTTATAACGAAGAAGTTATGACCTGTCGAAGTTTCGCGACGGAACCGACACGACACCGGGAAGTGTAAAAAGTGAATTTACGATAAATTGCTTTTTAGCCTTAGCAATCTAAACAAAAGTCGTAGTGATCGTTAAACCGAGAGCGTACATAAAAAGAACGCCCAAATCTGACTTCGTATGAGGAAGTTATGATTTTTCTAAGTTTTAGCTTAGCAGTAGACGGCTAAAAACTCGAATTTTAGATCGAGTGATTTTTAGCCGACACAAACTAAACGAGAATCGAAGGTCTCATCAATAGTAGCACAACGGTAAAAAGACTGACGAAAACGGACGTGAGATGAAGAAGTTATGAATTTTTAATGGATTTTCCTGTCACTTTCCGTTAAAAATAATAATATAAGAATTAAACTCAAAATTAGCCAATGAAGTCTAAATGAAAGTTGTAGAGCTTAATTTTACCTACGCATGCATATAAAGAACGTCAAAAACGGAGCTCATATGCGAAAGTTATGGATTTTAGAAGGTTTGGGTTCAATTTTCGAGAAATTCGCATGGATTGGAGTCGGCCACGTCACCCTCGTTCCTGGCGCACCACGTATCCAATCTTGGTGAGTCATCGCCGCGTGTCCGAGCAGGAGAGCCGTCCGAAGTGAGGTTCAGTAGGCGTCCGACGCGTGTCGCATCCGGTGTCCGAAGCTCGCACGGGCCACGTCCGAGCCTCGTAGCCTTCGCATCTTTTGCCGCGTGTCCGAAGCTCGCACGAGCCACGTCTTCCCTCCGGATCCGAGCCTCGCAGCCGCTATGTGGAGCCTCCTTAGCTACCAGTCTTAGGCCTCGCACCCTATAAATAGGAGGGTTGCGAGATCTCCCGGCGAGAATGAGAAAATTGTCATTTTTCACCCTAAACTTATATTTTGACTATTTTGATTTCCCCCGAAGCCCAGGTATCATTTCCAACACTCGAAACACACCCCGAAGTGCCCGAAGACCCAGAAAATTTTATCTTTTCGGTTTTGAAGCTCAACCCTCGTAGAGCCCGGTTTCTCAATAAAACTCTCGGTTTTATGAGAAACAATCATTTTAAGAAACGAAGTTGAGCCCGATCATCATCAAATCAAGTGAGTGTATAATCACTTTCATCTTACACATAGATATGAAGTATTTTATATAAATACATGTTATGTGTATATATATATTGATTGTTTATTTGAGATGGTTGTTGCATGAATGTTTATACAAGTTTTAAAATGATTTAAATTGTATATATATATATATATATATATATATATATATATATATATATATATATATATCTACAAATATGTTGGGTATAACATGGGTAGATGAAATAGTTGGTGTGTGATAAATTAATGAGAGGCCTCGATGTTGTTGTTGTTCAAGTCATCTAGCGGAGTATGGATGACGACCACGGACTCTTCCAGACAGTCCAGTGGAACGCTAGCAGGCTCGCAACCTGTAGGTGTTTGTGGACTTGATGTTCACCGGTGTACTCCATCCCCCTCATGGTTGCTGATATGTGCATATTTAGTGTGTATTTAGTATAGTTTTTATTCATATATTAGCTAAATTATCGCATATTATGGACAAAAGGTACTTAAAAGTGTTAAATTATGTTTTTCAGTCCAAAGATGAAGCTCGGAAGTAAAAGGAAGCAAGAGAAGCGGTTAGGAGCTCGAGAGTGGAATGAAGAAGGAAAAACACTAAAAAAAGCTTCTACTCGTCGAGTCAGATAGCTACTCGACGAGTCCGGTCGAGGAATCAGAAGGATAATGACTCGGGATCCCAGATAGTTATCGCAATACGGGGAATGTGAGAGGGACTCGACGAGTCACCACTTGACTCGACGAGTCGGATCGCTTATTTAAAGATAATTCCACAGATCGAGAGATAAGAGTTTTGAGACGATTCAGAAGTATCTTGCTACGATTGAGAAGCCTGAAAAACCCTAGAAGACGACGAAGGAAGCTAGAATTCAATTCCGGAGAGTAATTAAGGCAAAATTTCATCATCCCATTCATTCTTTTGTTTATTCATCATGACTAAGCAATTTAACTTTGATTGTTTGCTGTTATTTACTTTAATTATGAGCTAAAACCTTTAGACTTCTGTTTGGGGATACAAAGTTGACAATATGGTTTGATTGATTGGTAGGATTAATTCCAAGTTGGTGAATTTTTGTTATTTTAGCTTGCTAAAGAACCTTGTGTGTGAATAATAATTAATTTTCTGTTAATAGGAAGATAATTGATTAGAATGAACATCTATTGATTATTGTCCTCATATGATATATTGTGACCACATAGTTATATGTCTAGGATTAATGAATATGAAACTAGAATTAATAAGAAAATTGAGTAAATTCATGTGCAAGCTTGTAAGATGACTATCAAACAAGAGGTTAATTAAAAAGACTAAATTAATTAACTATTGCAAGTCTAACTTAACCCGAATAATTAATCTAGTAAATATAATTAAATTAGACAACTGGCCACTGTTTGAGTTAGTTTATTTGCTAAGGATTAGGGTAGTGAACATGAACCTAATCACTTGAATCGGTAACCAACGAAAGAATTAATCCATTGCACTATTACCTTGAAAATCAACCATAGAGTTAACCGAGTTGAACTAAACAGAAGTTCCTTTCCAATTATTGAATCTAGTTAAAATCGTTATTTTCTAGCTTAAATTAGTAATAATTAGTAAGTTTCTAGTCTTGTAAAACTAGAGAACAACCCCTGCTTTTTAATTAACTTAGATTAAATTAGTTTTTAGTTTAATTTGTCGTTCCCTGTGTTCGATACCCTGCTTATTTAGCTATACCACAATTGATAGGTTCACTGCCTTTTGTGTGTTATTTGATAATTAAAAGTAGGTTTAAAACTAGTGGGTTTTACACACATCAGTTGCCTTACGGACATATATGGCTGAGGAATCCCCTTAGCAGTAAAGTCCATCTCGATGATAAAATCCTTAGACTAGGTCCCTTGTATAGGTGTTTAGGGATGTAAAGTGAGGATAACGGGAATGGGTAATCAGGGTTATTGTTGGTTTGATGAAATTAATAAATTTATTGTTGATCGATGAAATTAATAAATTTATTATTATTTGTGGGTTGAAAACCCTATATGATCACTAGGCTCCTAAGCCTGACCCACTCACCTTTCTGTTTTACAGGTAGTGGACCCAGAGCATAATTTGGATGATGATAAGGGATTTTTGGATTATAGGTCAGTAGTTGTAAATAACTGTTATAAGGCTTATAATGTACTGTTTATGCTTTTGATCTGTATCGAACATGACATCCCGAGTCTTTTTAATGAAATACATTTCTACGGAAATGCTTTGATAAATCTTTATCATATTTTTATTTTTGGAACAAATTCCGCAAACACTTTTATGTAAAATGTTAGTCTGATTTTCAAACAAGTATAAACAAAATCGGTATTTTCTAGCCGTGAAATTGGGGATGTCACAGTTGGTATCAGAGCATTAGTTTAAGCGAACTAGGAATTTGTAGGATTTCTAGACTTAAACTTAGAATGCTAAGTGATGATTGTGGGATGAGTGTCTACCATATTTAAGACACGAGTACTAGTATATTTTAGGAAAGTTGCCTAAAATGCTTTTATGTGCTAAATGCTATATGTTTACCATATATGCCTTTAATTGTTCGGATCTATGGTCTGTTGTCGACCGGATCTGGAAACCTTATGTGTGTAGGATTCTAAGCGTATGACTACGATATTAGAACTAGCATGTAAACGTTTCGAAATCTATAATGAATAAAGATCTAAATTCACTCTATTCGGTGTATAGATCAAGATGGCAAGAACCCGCAGTGGAGCTGGGAATGCAATTGGGAATAGAAATCAACCCCCAGTACTTGAGCAAGTACCTGTTGCAGGAGTTGCACCTGAGCCAATGACGATGGTTGGGGTACAAGCAATGATGCAGATGATGTTGGATTGCCAAATGGAGGAGACAAGGCGATTACTACAACATAATAGGGAAGAAACTACGATACCTGTTGAACATCCTGATTTGAATGAAGGGCAATCAGTAGGATGGAACTATAGTGGGACTATTGGTCAAGCCAACCCACCGATTGTTAGACAAAACAACCAGGATGGAGGAGGTGATGGACGTGGATGCAAATACAAAGATTTCATGGCATCCAAACCACCGTGTCTATCCAGAAGTCCGACACTAGTGGAAGTGATAAATTGGATCTCCAAAATGGAGACAATGTTTGAGAGTTGTGAGTGCAGCAACAAACAGAAGACCGCACTTGCAACTCCTCTGTTAAAATATGGTGTATTGAGTTGGTGGAAGTTACTAGCTGACTCGATGCCCAAGGGAGAAGCTAGCAAGATGTCTTGGGAAGACTTTGTGGTACAACTGAAATTGCAATACTGCTCTGAGCAGGATCTTCTGGAAATCAATAATGAGTTTCAGAATTTGAAGAAAGGAAAAATGAGCTTTACTGAATACGCTGCTAGTTTCACAGAAAAGATGAAGCTTATTCCATACTTAGTTCCAACTGAACTCTGTAAGGTCAATAAGTTTGCACATGGTTTACCAGCGAATTTTGGTCCAATGGTTAAGAAAGCAACCACATTGAAAGTCGCCATCTGCTGCTAAGAATGTTGAGACCCAGATCAGGGAGAAGGGTCTAGAAAGAACAGATGTTGGTGAGAAGAGGAAGTTTGAGGGGCCTTCAAGGCCCAACAAGAAAAGTAAATTCTCGAATTCTGGTTCAAGAAGAGGAGGAGGAGAAGCAAAATGGTGCAGCAAGTGTAAGAAGAAGCATGCTGGGAAATGTGGCGAAGAGGTTACATGTTTTAAATCTGGAAAGCCTGGTCATTATGCCAATGAATGCACCCTCATAAAGAAAGTTTTCTATGGGTGTGGTGAGGAAGGGCACATCTCAAGGGACTGCCCAAAGAAGAAAGGGGAAGCAAGGCCCAATCTCCCACCAAAGCCAAAAGCCAGAGCCTTCCAAATGACACTTGAAGTTGCAAAGGAGGAAGTGGATGTCGCTTCAGGTACTTTTCTCGTAAACGAATTGCCTGCCCAAATTTTGTTTGATTCTGGAGCCAACTACTCCTTTATTGCGCATGAATTTGGTAGAAAACTAGTTTTGCCTGTTGATAGACTAGATAATGTTTTAATAGTCGAGGTTGCTAGTGGCAAGTTTATACCTGTTAGCTATCACATGAAAAACATCTTCATAGACTTGAATGTGAATAAGTTCCACGAGGAATTATTGCCTATTGAGTTAAATGGTTTCTACATTGTGTTGGGAATGGATTGGCTTAGTGCCAATGATATCGAAATATTGTGTAGGAAGAAGATAGTAAAAGTAAACCCGCCAGGGAAAGAGTCATTTATGGTGTATAGGGACAAACGTCGAGTGAGTTCTGGAATCATCTCCACAATGAAAGCCAGAAAGTGTTTGGCCAAGGGATGTACACCATATCTAGCATTTGTGATCGATGCTAAAAAGGAAAAGAAAGAGGTACAGAAGATACCAGTGGTGTGTGACTTTCCGGAAGTCTTTCCCGAAGATCTTCCTGGATTACCCCCTGATAGACAAGTGGAGTTTAGAATAGACTTGTTACCAGGAACAACACCAATAGAAAAATCACCATACTGATTAGCACCAACGGAGAAGAAGGAGCTTATGACTCAACTTTAGGAGTTATTGGACAACGGTTTCATAATACCTAGTTCATCGCCCTGGGGAGCTCCGGTGTTATTCATAAAGAAGAAGGATGGGAGCATGAGAATGTGTAAAGATTACAGAGAGCTGAACAAGGCAACAATAAAGAACAAGTACCCGTTGCCAAGGATTGATGACATGTTCGATCAATTGCAAGGTTCGAGATATTTCTCGAAGATCGATCTAAGGTCAGGATATCATCAGCTAAAGGTGAGAGACCGGGATATTGAGAAGACGGCTTTCAGAACAAGATATGGACACTAAGAGTTTTTGGTTATGTCATTTGGACTAACCAATGCTCCAGCAGCCTTCAAGGATTTGATGAATAGAGTTTGTAAACCATTCCTCGATAAATCTGTGATAGTGTTCGTAGATGACATTCTGATTTACTCAAAAAGCCAGGAGGAGCATGGTAAACACTTGCGAGAAGTGTTAGAAGTACTGAAACAGCAGAAGTTGTATGCTAAGTTCTCCAAATGTTATTTTTGGATCCAGGAAGTCCAATTCTTGGGTCATGTGGTCAACCAAGATGGAATAATGGTTGATCCAGCAAAAATTGAAGCTGTAATGAAGTGGGAACAACCGAAAAGTCCCATGGAGATTCGAAGCTTTTTGGGATTGGCTAGATATTACAGAAGGTTTATCCAAGGCTTTTCTTCGATAGCTGCTCCATTGATAGCTTTGACCCACAAAGGAGCTACTTATACTTGGAGTGAAAAGCATAAGGAAGCCTTTGAGAAGTTAAAGAAGAAATTATGTGAAGCACCAATTCTTTCTTTGCCAGAAGGAGTTGAAGACTTCGTAGTTTATAGTGATGCATCTGGAGTTGGGTTAGGTTGTGTTCTGACCCAGTGGGATAAGGTGATAGCATATGCATCAAGACAACTGAAAGAGCACGAAAAGAACTACCCCACTCATGATTTGGAGTTGGCAGCGGTAGTATTCACCCTAAAGATATGGAGACATTATCTTTATGGCATAAAGTGCAAAATTTTCACTGATCATAAGAGTCTCCAATATCTCTTTAACCAGAAGGAATTGAATATGAGGCAACGACGCTGGCTGGAACTACTTAAGGACTACGACTATGAGTTACTTTACCACCCCGGTAAAGCCAATATTGTCGCTGATGCTCTCAGTCAGAAGGTAACCCTTGTAAAGAAAAGGCCAAGAGCGTTGAGAATTGAAGTTGTCTCAACAATTGTGGAGAGTATAAAGAAAGCTCAGGAAGAAGCTTCAGAGAAGAATGACCGAAAGTGAGAACGTTTGGGCAAAACGTTAGTGTTTGGTATAAACAGTCAAGGACTGAAGGTATTCCAAGATCGAATTTGGGTACCTAAGACAGGAGGAATAAGAGATCTTCTGATAGAAGAAGCTCACAAGACCATGTACTCGATTCATCCCGGTAGCACGAAAATGTATAGGGATCTGAAACCCTACTATTGGTGGCCGACGATGAAGCTCGATGTTGCAAAGTATGTGGCCGAGTGTGTGACATGTGCGAGAGTTAAAGCACAACATCAGAAACCGTATGGGAGTTTAGAACCTTTACCTATACCCATGGGTAAATGAGAAGACATCACCATGGATTTTGTGACTAAACTACCCAGAACGAAGAATGGTCACGACATGATTTGGGTGGTCGTTGATCGGTTTACGAAAAGTGCACACTTCATAGCAGCCAATGAGAAATGGTCTATGGATAAACTTGCTAATGCTTACGTGAAGGAGATAGTAAGACTTCATGGTGTGCCTTTAACTATTGCATCGGATCGTGATAGTCGTTTCACGTCGAGGTTTTGGAAAAGTCTATAAGAAGAATTGGGTACGAAATTGTGTCTAAGTACAGCGTACCATCCGCAAACTGATGGTCAGAGCGAACAAACGATTCAAACACTGGAGGATATGCTGAGAGCATGTACCCTGGAATTCCAAAGTAACTAGGATGAACATTTACCTTTGGTAGAATTTTCCTACAATAATAGTTTCCACTCGAGCATCAAGATGGCACCTTATCATGCTTTGTATGGACAGAAGTGTCGAACACCGTCATGTTGACTTGAAGCTGGAGAAAAGCAGTTTATAGGACCTGAGATAGTCCATCAGACTGTTGAAAAGTTGAAAGTGATTAGGGAAAGGATGTTAGCAGCTCAGGATCGTCAAAAGAGCTATGCTGACAAGAAAAGAAAATCGATAACATTCGAAGTTGGTGATTCAGTTTTGCTTAAAGTCTCGTCGTGGAAGGGACTTATAAGATTTGGTAAAAGGGGAAAGTTGAGTCCAAGGTTTATTGGACCGTTTAAAGTTCTTCAGAGAATTGGGAATCAAGCTTACAAGCTAGAAATACCAGAAGAACTAGATGTTATACATAACACTTTCCATGTGTGTTATTTGAGGAAGTTCACGGGAGATGTTCCCAACATAATTCTAATTTCTGAGTTAAGGCTGGATGAAAGCACGAGGCTAATCGAAGAACCAGAGGCAATCGTTGACTGTAAGACTAAAAAGTTGTGACGCAAGATGGTCGATTTAGTGCTTGTCCAATGGAAACATACGAATGGGCCAAATCTCACCTGGGAAACGGAGAGTGACATGATGAGTCGCTACCCACATTTGTTTGCTGATGGGTGATTCCGGGGACGGAATCATCCTAACGGGAGTGAATTGTAACGCCGGTGTTTCTAGGCTAAAAGCATTAATAATGGTGTAATAGTCTAGGTCAACCTTTGTAACTCATTTTGAAGTAAATAAAGAGGAATTATGTGAATATTATGTTAATTATGTGCTTATTTGTTTAATTATTATGATTTAATTAATTAATAATAAAAATAAGCGTTGAAAATAAATATTAGATAAAGCCGATATCTTTTAAGAAAGTTGTAGTGGCCGAAACAAGGATTTCGGAGATATAAAGAACGTCGAAATCCAAGTTATAACGAAGAAGTTATGACCTGTCGAAGTTTCGCGACGGAATCGGCACGGCACCGGGAAGCGTAAAAAGTGAGTTTACGATAAAGTGCTTTTTAGCCTAAGCAATCTAAACGAAAGTCGTAGTGTTCGTTAAGCTGAGAGCGTACATAAAAAGAACGCCCAAATCTTACTTCGTATGAGGAAGTTATGATTTTTCTAAGTTTTAACTTAGCAGTAGACAGTTAAAAACTCAAATTTTTGATCGAGTGATTTTTAGCCAACACAACCTAAACGAGAATCAAATGTCTCGTCAATAGTAGTACAACGGTAAATAGATTGACGAAAACGGACGTCGGATGATGAAGTTATGAATTTTTAACGGATTTTCCTGTCCCGGTCCGTTAAAAATAATAATATAAAAATTAAAGTTAAAATTAGCCGACGAAGTGTAAACGAAAGTTGTAGAGCGTAATTTTTCCTACGCATGCATATAAAGAAAGTCAAAAACGGAGCTCGTATGTGAAAGTTATGGATTTTAGAAGGTTTGGGTGCAATTTCCAAGAAATTCGCATGGATTGGAGCCGGCCACGTCACCCTTGTTCCTGGCGCGCCACGTATTCGATCTTGGTGAGTCATCGCCGCGTGTTTGAGCAGGAGCGGTGTCTAAAGCGAGGTCCAGTAGGCGTCCGACGCGTGTCGCATCCGGTGTCTGAAGCTCGCACGGGCCTCGTCCGAGCCTCGTGGCCTTCGCATCTTCTGCCGCGTGTTCGAAGCTCGCACGAGCCACGTCTTCCCTCCGGATCCGAGCCTCGCAGCCGCTACGTGGAGCCTTCTTAGCCACCAGTCTTCGGCCTCGCACCCTATAAATAGGAGGGTTGCGAGATCTCCCGGCTAGAATGAGAAAATTGTCATTTTTCACCCCTAAACTTATATTTTGACTATTTTGACTTCTCCCGAAGCCCTGGTATCATTTCCAACACTCGAAACACATCCCGAAGTGCCCGAAGACCCGGAAAATTTTATCTTTTCGGTTTTGGAGCTCGATCCTCGCAGAGCCCGGTTTCTCAATAAAACACCCGGTTTTATGAGAAACGATCATTTTAAGAAACGAAGTGCTGCCCGATTATCATCAAATCAAGTGAGTATATAGTCACTTTCATCTTACACATAGATATGAAGTATTTTACATAAATACCTGATATGTATATATATATTGATTGTTTATTTGAGATGGTTGTTGCATGAATGTTTATACAAGTTTTAAAATGATTTAAACTGTATATATATATATATATATATATATATATATATATATATATATATATATATATATATTATCTACAAATATGTTGGGTATAACATGGGTAGATGAAATAGTTGCCGTGTGATAAATTAATGAGAGGCCTCGATGTTGTTGTTGTTCAAGTCATCTAGCGGAGTATGGATGACGACCACGGACTCTTCTAGACAGTCTAGTGGAACACTAGCAGGCTCGCAATCTGTAGGTGTTTGTGGACTTGATGTTCACCGGTGTACTCCATCCCCCTCATGGTTGCCTTACAGACATATATATGGCTGAGGAATCCCCTTAGCAGTAAAGTCCATCTCGATGATAAAATCCTTAGACTAGGTCCCTTGTATAGGTGTTTAGGGACGTAAAGTGAGGATAACGGGAATGGGTAATCAGGGTTATTTTTGGTTTGATGAAATTAATAAATTTATTGTTGATCGATAAAATTAATAAATTTATTATTATTTGTGGGTTGAAAACCCTATATGCTCACCAGGCTCCCAAGCCTGACCCACTCACCTTTCTGTTTTACAGGTAGTGGACCCAGAGCATAATTTGGATGACGATCAGGGATTTTTGGATTATAGGTCAGTAGTTGTAAATAACTGTTGTAAGGCTTATAATGTACTATTTATGCTTTTGATCTGTATCGAACATGACATCCCGAGTCTTTTTAATGAAATAAATTTCTACAGAAATGCTTTGATAAATCTTCATCATATTTTTATTTTGGGAACAAATTCCGCAAACACTTTTATGTAAAATGTTACTCTGATTTTCAAACAAGTATAAACAAAATCAGTCTTTTCTGGCCGTGAAATTGGGGATGTCACATTATGTGATATGGTTCTGGGAAATACTCTAACATTTAAATTATTTTTAAAACAAATGTATGAACTTAATGGTTTTGATTGAATTAAAATGTTTTAATTTGGCTCGAATTTTATGGTCGTTACAAGTTGGTATCAGAGCCTTGGCTTGAGTGAATTGGAGGAACATTCGTGTGAATCCAGTCTCAAATCTAAGAGAGTTTTTCGAAAATAGTTTTCAAAAGGGTTTTCAAATTAAGTAAAGGAGGATGCAGAGGGTACGTTCAGCCGGAGCCAGTAGGTAGACCCCAAAATACCATACAAGTTATTTGATTATGTGATATGTTAGAACAGCATGCTAGTACTAGGCTAGGGATCTTCAGGGATTGCATGATAGAATTGCCTGATTATATGATGTCTGCTAGCCTAGGGTTTCCTTTGTATGAAATTCACATCATTACTGTAGTTATTTAGTGTATGCATCATGACCATATATAATTAATATCTTATAGCCTGAGAATGTTTGATTTGGCCTTATGTTCTGTTCTTGTTTGATTGGGAGCTTAGGTAGATTTGATATTCGAAAGTCTATGGGGTCCAACATTATGTATGGCTAGCATACACTAGTGCTGCAGGGTTGGTGGAAGTTTCATGGATGGGTGGGTTACGTGAAACCAATAGGTCGGTTATGAGTTAGTGGTACTCCTTTAGGAGTGGGAATCGAGTGTTCATTATATGCTATTAATAGGGTGTTGTGGTGATACTTGATACAAATATGGGTAGGTGTGGAAGGTAGTATGGGCCTGTACTACTGAAAGCACAGGACCCATACGCGTATCAAGGAAGTCACAACCCCTAGGGTTTTGTTGGGAGCTAGTCCTCGGGGTTATTATGAGAAATACCTAATATTCTTGTGGCGTATTTGCAGTATGGCGATTACGAGACGTCTCGGGGTAGGATCCGGTTCGGGATCGGGATCAGGAGAGGGTGATTAGGGTGGATTGGTACCACCTGGGGTCATTGGTCAGATGAGTATGGATGAATTGGATGCCAGGATTCGTGACATCCTGCACGATGAGGTTGCTGTTATGTTCCGGGCTGAGTTGTCGGAGATGTTTGGGTCGATCAAGACCGCCATGGTTGAGTACCTTGATGAGCTGTAACAGCCCGGATTTCCAGGTATCTTTATTGTTTTGTTTTTTTTTTATGTTTTGAGAGGGGACTCGGCGAGTTGGAGCTCAGACTCGCCGAGTAGGGTCGCGATTCTGGACGCGGGATTCGTTTGGACTCGGCGAGTCTAGGATATGGACTCGGCGAGTCCGTGTTGTTTAATGAAACCCTAATTTCTCGGGTTTAGGACCTATTTAAAGGGCCTTATGGCCGTCATTTGTACCCAACCGTCCATAGAGAGAAACCCTAGAGTGCTTTAGCGATTTGAGAGAGAAGGGAAGCATTTCTTAACCTTTGGGTGTTGTTTAGCAAAGAAGAGGGAGGTTCTAGCCAAGAGGAGGCAAAGGAGATTGCTATTCTGTGGATTTGAAGCTTAGATCTTCGATCTAGAGGTATGATTTCGGCTCATCTTCTGTTTTGTGAAGTATATTTGGTTTTAGGGTTTCTTGTGACCTTTGTTGGGTTGATTGGTTGGCCAAATAGTCCCTTGCTAGTGATGAGGCCTTGGATCTGGATCCATAGAGGTCCAGAGAGCCTTATTCATCAAGCTTTATGGAGAGCAATGGAGGTTATGACCTTGAGTAGTGATATTTGTTGATAATCCTTCATATATAGCCATATAGAGGTTGTTTGGGCACCAAGTTTGGGGCTTTACGTGGTGAATCAGTCTAGGAAGGCCAGATCTATGAATTGTTGGAACAGATCTGACCTTAGAAGCAAGTTTGAGTGATTGCATGGCATGGACTCGCCGAGTCCGATGAGCAGACTCGGCGAGTAGCTTGAAGATTGCCTTGGATCGGCCAGTGATTGATCCCACGAGTCATGGGTTGACTCAGTGAGTCAGGGCGAGTTAGAGAAGGTCGACAGGTGGACTGAGTCGAGCTGGGACTCGCCGAGTTGCTCTTGAGACACGGCGAGTTGAGTCGGGGTGGCCCCGTGACTCTCCCAAGTGGAACTCGTCGAGTCAGGGGAAGCACTCGACGTGTAAGAAGGGAATCCTAGGGAGTTGGCGAAAACGTCTAGACTCGCCGAGTTGCCCTTGCGCACTCGCCGAGTCCGGTCAAGTTAACCGTTGACTGTTGACCAGAGTTGACCTATGTTTGACTTCTTAAGGATAGTCAAACTTAGAAGATAAAAGTGTTAACAAGAGATGTATGATGTTATAGGGAGATTGTAGCTCGGCGGATCGAGCACGAGTGACTTCGGGATTTGCTAGCTATCGATATTCACGAGGTGAGTCTTCTCACTATACTGTACCCGGAAGGGTTTGTCTGTGTGACCGGAAGGTCGGATATGATATGAGACATATGTGCTATATGTGATAAGTTAATTGTTATATGTGCTATGTATGATTTATGTGGGCCGGAAGGCATTATGTTATGGGCCGGAAGGCGATTATGTTATGGGCCGGAAGGCGTTATAATATGGACCGAAGGGTCGGCGTGGGTAGGACCGGAAGGTTTACCCAGCAGGGACAGAAGTTCCCTGAGATGCATGGACCGGAAGGTCAGGGCCTGGAAAGGCGTATGTGCGTAAGTTGTATTTTGGGGAACCCACTAAGCAATTATGCTTACAGTTGTTGTGTATGTGTTTCAGGTACTAGCGAGGACCGTGGGAAGGCGCCGGCGTGATCTGTACACACTAATAGATGATTTATGATCTTGGGATTCATATGATTTGTATTATGATATGACACGTGGAATGTTTATGCCTTGTTTTGGATGAAAACACTTTATTTTGAAATGAAAAATTTGTTTGAAAATTTCCGTTGTTACAAATTGGTATCAGAGCCTTGGTTTGAGGGATTCGGGTGCACCTTCGAGGGTAACTAAACTCAAACCGAGGATTTGAGGAAAACTTTTAAAATAAAGGCATAAACTTTTATAAATGATTTTGTGGTAAACAAGAATGAAGCAGTGTGTACGATCAGTCAGTGCCCGAACGGTAAAGATCCCCAAAATACCTTACAATGTTATGTTAAGAGATATGATATGATATGAATTGTTATGCATGCTAGAAGACTAGGTATTCATGATAGGACTAGAGTGGCCTGATTTGTGATGCCTTAGTCTAGGGAAGTCTATCGATATGAGATGCTTTGATAGCGTGCGGGTAGTTAGTGCATAACAAAAGTAGAGTACTCACGATCCGGGGTTTGGGGAGGAAGACTTGGGATGAATGCTGATGCGGTGTGGTCGGTAGTATTGGGCCCGTACTACCGAAGGCACCGGGTCAGTGGGCAACCCAAGTAAGAATCCCTAGATATCGGAGACTGAGTAGGGTTGCGTTATCGAGTACGATTATACTCGATAGAGTCTTTGATAGTTTTATGTTGTATTTCAGAGACATCATGGTTGGACCACGCCACAAACCGAGTACGAGCAGTGTGAGTGATGAGGAGATTCGTCAGATGATTCATGAGGAGGTGGCTGCGGCGATTCGGGCCGAGATTCCGGAGATGTTTGGGTCTATTAAGACCACTTTGATGGAGACTTTTGATGAGCGGTACGCCGCGTTGACTGAGGCTGCCGCCGCTGCAGCTACCGCAGCTGTGGCCGCTGCCAGGCCACAGGGAGGTGACTCGTTGCTGTTTCGGGAATTCAGCAACACGAAGCCACCTGAGTTTGACGGGACGCAGGATCCGATCGCTGCGATGAGGTGGATCGCTGATATCGAGGGGTGCTTCTACACTTGTTCGTGTCCGGAGCATCTGAGGGTACGGTTCGCTTTGAACCAGCTCCGTCTGGGAGCGAAGGATTGGTGGAAGTTCGTGACGGCAACTTCACTTTGGCAGAGATTTCAGCTGTGACGTGGGAGAGGTTTACCTCTATGTTCAGAGACGAGTACGTTCCCCCGGTGGAGAGGGAACGGTTGGTTCAGGAGTTCTTGACCCTCAAGCAGGGTACTGATTCGGTTACGGTGATCACGCAGAAGTTTCATGAGAGGGCGATGTTCTGCCCACAGCAGGTGTCCACAGAGCAGGCTCGGATGAGCCGGTACTTGGGTGTGTTGAGGAGGGATATCCGGGAGTTTGTGTCAAACTCCACATATCATACCTTTGCTGAGCTTCAGGCGAATGCCAGGAAGCGCGAGATCGAGTTGGAGACCCAGGCCAGGGAGGAGGCCGAGTCTCAACGGGTGGATCGGCGGCCGGCTCAGTCTCAGCCGGCAGCCAAGCGGACTAAGTCCGCCGATTCGAGGACGGGAGGTCCGAAGGGCCGCACTTGCGGAAAGTGCGGCAAGGGTCACGAGGGGACATGTCGATCTGGTGCTTGCTACAAGTGTGGCAAGGAGGGGCACATCGCTAGGGATTGCCCCAAGGGGTTTATGGTTTGCTTTCATTGCAACCAGACCGGCCATCGGAAGGCCGAGTGCCCTCAGCTTCTTTAGGGATCTGCACCTGCTGCCAGGGCTACTGAGACTCGACCGGTGAAGGCCGAGGCCCCGAGGGCTCGTGGGAGAGCCTTTCAACTGACTGCGGAGGAGGTCCGCGCTGCGCCCGATGTTGTGGCAGGTATGCTTTATTTCATGTATTTATTTTGATGTTGAGATGTTATGCTTATGTTATGATATACGTAGGTAATTTCCTTGTGAACTCTGTGCCTGCTTTAGTGTTATTTGACTCGGGTGCGAGTCGGTCTTTCGTATCTTTGGCCTTTAGTCAACATATCAGCGTTAGTCGTGAGCCGTTGAGTCGGCCTCTGAGAGTTTCTATAGCTGACGAGAGGGTGATTTGTGCCACGGAGGTTCTCTGGGGATGTGTGTTAGAGATTTTCGGGGTCGAGTTTCCGATTGATCTGATTCCTATTGCGATGGGGGATGTCTGTGTCATTGTGGGCATGGACTGGTTGAGCCGATTCGGCGCAGTCATCGACTGCGAGCGTCAGCTGGTGACTATACGAGACCCTAGTGGGGGAGTTCTTTCGGTGTACGGCGAGGGTACACGTTCGGGATCAGCCTTTTGTTCGGCCGCTAGGGCGAGGCAGTGTCTACAGCAGGGCTGTAAGGGTTTTGTGGCGTATGTGATGGATACGCGAGTGATTTCTGAGAGACCGAGTTCAGTTGAGGAGGTACCGGTGGTACGTGAGTTTCCAGATGTCTTTCCCGAGGAATTGCCGAGTGTGCCTCCTGTGAGGCAAGTGGAGTTTGGTATTGGTTTGATCTTGGGGGTTGCGCCTATCGCTAAGGTGCCTTATCGCCTTGCACCTCCAGAGATGCAAGAGTTGTCCTCGCAGCTCCAGGAGTTGCTGGGGAAGGGATTTATTCGGCCGAGCAGCTCGCCGTGGGGAGCACCTATCTTGTTCGTCAAGAAGAAGGATGGTTCACACCAGATGTGCATTGACTACCGGGAGTTGAACAAGCTGACGGTCAAGAACCATTACCCATTACCGAGGATTGACGATTTATTCGATCAGTTGCAGGGAGCATCTTGGTTCTCCAAGATCGATTTGAGGTCGGGATATCATCAGGTGAGAGTGCGGGATGAGGACGTCCAGAAGACAGCGTTTAGGATGCGATATGGGCATTATGAGTTTGTGGTGATGCCTTTTGGGCTCACCAATGCCCCGGCTGTGTTCATGGATCTCATGAACAGGGTATGTAGGCCGATGTTGGATCGATCGGTGATTGTATTTATCGATGATATTCTGGTGTATTCGAGATCTAGAGAGCAGCATGAGGAGCATTTGAGGGAGGTCCTTGGGGTTTTGAGATCGGAGAAGCTTTATGCAAAGTTCTCCAAGTGTGATTTCTGGTTGCGGGAGGTCCAGTTCCTAGGACACCTCGTTAACCAGGAAGGGATTCTGGTCGATCCAGCCAAGGTTGAGGCGGTGATGAGTTGGGAGGTGCCGAAGTCACCATCTGAAATCAGGAGCTTCCTTGGGTTGGCAGGATATTATCGGAGATTTATCAAGGATTTCTCCAAGATCGCAGTGCCGCTCACCAGATTGACCCGGAAGGGTGTCGCATTCTCATGGGGTCCCGAGCAGCAGACCTCCTTTGAGACACTTCGCCAAAGGTTGTGCGAAGCCCCGGTATTAGCTCTCCCGGAAGGGATGGAGGATTTTGTAGTATATTGTGATGCATCGATTTTGGGGCTGGGCGCGGTGTTGATGCAGAGGAGTCATGTGATAGCATATGCATCGAGGCAGCTGAAGCCTCATGAGACGAGATATCCCACGCATGATCTAGAGTTGGGGGCAGTAGTGTTCGCTCTCAAGATTTGGCGTCACTACTTGTATGGGGTTCGATGTACGATATACACGGACCATAAGAGTTTGAAGTACTTGATGGATCAGCCCAACCTAAATATGCGTCAGAGGAGGTGATTGCATGTGGTCAAGGATTATGATTGTGAGATTCTGTACCACCCAGGCAAGGCTAATGTGGTAGCCGATGCGTTGAGCCGCAGGGCGGGGAGCACTCCACTACGAGATGTATGTTTGAGATTGACCGTGATAGCTCCGGTATTGGATGCCATTCGTGGGGCACAGGCCGAGGCTGTGCGACCGGAGATGCAGAAGAGAGAGCGGGTTGTTGGTTTGGTTTCAGAGTTCGTTATGGATGGACGAGGGCTTATGACGTTTCAGGGTCAGATTTGGGTACCGTTTGTGGGCGGTACGCGTATTACTTTGATGGAAGAGGCTCATCGATCGAAATTTTCGATCCATCCGGGGGCTACGAAGATGTATTTGGATTTGAGGAAAGAGTATTGGTGGCCCTGTATGAAGAGGGACGTCGCATGGTTCGTTGAGAGGTGCTTGACCTGCCGCAGGGTTAAGGCCGAGCACCAGAGACCGCATGGCAAGTTGCAGCCATTGGAGGTTCCCGAATGGAAGTGGGAACAGATCACTATGGATTTCATCACCAAATTGCCGAGAACTACCAGAGGAGTGGATGCAATTTGGGTGATTGTGGACAGGTTGACGAAGAGCGCTCACTTCCTTGCCATCAGTGAGAGTTCTTCAGCAGAGAAGTTAGCAGAGAGATATGTGAGGGAAGTGGTATCTCGGCATGGGGTGCCGATCTTGATTGTTTCGGAACGTGATGTGCGCTTCACTTCTAGATTCTGGAAGAAATTTCATGAGGAGTTGGGTACTAGATTGCATTTTAGTACCGCATATCATCCCCAGACAGACGGCCAGAGCAAGCGGACGATTCAGACACTTGAGGACATGCTTCGAGCATGTGTGTTAGATTTCGGGGGTAGCTGGGATGCGTATTTACCCTTGGCAGAGTTTTCCTACAATAACAGCCATCATTCGAGCATTGGTATGCCACCCTTTGAGCTGTTGTATGGTAGGAGGTGTCGGACCCCCATTTGTTGGGGAGAGGTTGGGCAGAGAGTGATGGGCAGTACAGAGATCGTGCTTCAGACGACAGAGCAGATTCAGCAGGTCAGACAGAGGTTATTTACCGCCCAGAGCCGACAGAAGAGTTATGCAGACAGACGCCGGTCCGAGCTTGAGTTTCAGGTCGGCGACTTCGTTCTCCTGAAGGTCTCTCCTTGGAAAGGAGTGATTCGATTCAGGAAGAGGGGCAAGTTGGGACCCCGATATATTGGGCCATTTCGTGTGATTGCAAGGGTAGGCCGGGTACCCTATCGTTTGGAGTTGCCAGCAGAGTTGGGGCAGATCCACGACACTTTTCACGTGTCGCAATTGAGGAAGTGTGTAGCCGATGAGTCGGCAGTGGTTCCATTAGAGGATATTCAGGTGGATGCGAGCCTGAATTATGCCGAGAGGCCTGTGGCCATCAGGGATCGGTAGATCAAGGTTCTGAGGAACAAGGAGGTACCTCTGGTGTTGGTTCAGTGGCAACACCGGAAGGGATCGGAGATGACCTGGGAGCCGGAGCGCGAGACGCAGGTGCAGCATCCGGAGCTATTTTCAGAGCGAGACTTCGAGGGCGAAGTCTAGTTCTAGTGGGGGAGAATTGTAACAGCCCGGATTTCTAGGTATCTTTATTGTTTTGTTTTTTTTTATGTTTTGAGAGGGGACTCGGCGAGTTGGAGCTCAGACTCGCCGAGTAGGGTCGCGATTCTGGACGCGGGATTCGTCTGGACTCGGCGAGTCCAGGATATGGACTCGGCGAGTCCGCGCTGTTTAATGAAACCCTAATTTCTCGGGTTTGGGACCTATTTAAAGGGCCTTATGGCCGTCATTTGTACCCAACCGTCCATAGAGAGAAACCCTAGAGTGCTTTAGCGATTTGAGAGAGAAGGGAAGCATTTCTTGACCTTTGTGTGTTGTTTAGCAAAGAAGAGGGAGGTTCTAGCCAAGAGGAGGCAAAGGAGATTGCTATTCTGTGGATTTGAAGCTTAGATCTTCGATCTAGAGGTATGATTTCGGCTCATCTTCTGTTTTGTGAAGTATATTTGGTTTCAGGGTTTCTTGTGACCTTTGTTGGGTTGATTGGTTGGCCAAATAGTCCCTTGCTAGTGATGAGGCCTTGGATCTGGATCCATAGAGGTCCAGAGAGCCTTATTCATCAAGCTTTATGGAGAGCAATGGAGGTTATGACCTTGAGTAGTGATATTTGTTGATAATCCTTCATATATAGCCATATAGAGGTTGTTTGGGCACCAAGTTTGGGGCTTTACGTGGTGAATCAGTCTAGGAAGGTCAGATCTATGAATTGTTGGAATAGATCTGACCTTAGAAGCAAGTTTGAGTGATTGCATGGCATGGACTCGCCGAGTCCGATGAGCAGACTCGGCGAGTAGCTTGAAGATTGCCTTGGATCGGCCAGTGATTGATCCAGTCGAGTCATGGGTTGACTCAGTGAGTCAGGGCGAGTTAGAGAAGGTCGACAGGTGGACTGAGTCGAGCTGGGACTCGCCGAGTTGTTCTTGAGACTCGGCGAGTTGAGTCGGGGTGGCCCCGCGACTCTCCCAAGTGGAACTCGTCGAGTCAGGGGAAGCACTCGACGTGTAAGAAGGGAATCCTAGGGAGTTGGCGAAAACGTCTAGACTCGCCGAGTTGCCCTTGCGCACTCGCCGAGTCCGGTCAAGTTGACCGTTGACCGTTGACCAGAGTTGACCTATGTTTGACTTCTTAGGGATAGTCAAACTTAGAAGATAAAAGTGTTAACAAGAGATGTATGATGTTATAGGGAGATTGTAGCTCGGCGGATCGAGCACGAGTGACTTTGGGATTTTCTAGCTATCGATATTCACGAGGTGAGTCTTCTCACTATACTGTACCCGGAAGGGTTTGTCTATGTGACCGGAAGGTCGGATATGATATGATACATATGTGCTATATGTGATAAGTTAATTGTTATATGTGCTATGTATGATTTATGTGGGCCGGAAGGCATTATGTTATGGGCCGGAAGGCGATTATGTTATGGGCCGGAAGGCGTTATAATATGGACCGAAGGGTCGGCGTGGGTAGGACCGGAAGGTTTACCCACCAGGGACAGAAGTTCCCTGAGATGCATGGACCGAAAGGTCAGGGCCTGGAAAGGCGTATGTGCGTAAGTTGTATTTTGGGGAACTCACTAAGCAATTATGCTTACAGTTGTTGTGTATGTGTTTCAGGTACTAGCGAGGACCGTGGGAAGGCGCCGGCGTGATCTGTACACACTGATAGATGATTTATGATCTTAGGATTCATATGATTTGTATTATGATATGACACGTGGAATGTTTATGCCTTGTTTTGGATGAAAACACTTTATTTTGAAATGAAAAATTTGTTTGAAAATTTCCGTTGTTACATGAGCGCTATGCAGCTCTTACAGAGGCAGTTGTCGCGGCAGCTACAACAGCTGTAACAGCGGAAAGGGGAGGAGCCGGTCGAGGTTTTTAGTATCGGGACTTCGATAATACGAAGCCCCCTACTTTCGATGGATTTCAGGATCTGATCGTTGCTATGAGGTGGTTGTCAGACGTGGAGGGTTGTTTCTTCACGTGTTCATGCCCTGCTGATCAGAGGGTGAGGTGTGCTCTGAACCTTTTGAGGCTCGGGGCGAAGGATTGGTGGAGGTTGACTACGGGATCTTATTCGGATGCGCAGCGGGCCGCGGTTACATGGGATCAGTTTCGGGAGATGTTCAGTACTCGTTATGTTCCGCGAGTTGAGAGAGAGAGAGGTTGGCTCAGGAGTTCTTGGAGCTGAAGTAGGATTCAGAGTCGGTGACGGAGATCACCAGGATGTTCACTGAGAGGGCGATGTTTTGCCTGGAGTTTGCTTTGGAGCAGGCTCAGATGTCCCGATATCTGAGTATGCTCAAGAGGGATATTAGGCAGTTCGTGTCTACGCAGAGGTGCGAGACCTTGCTGGAGTTGCAGGAGGCCGCTCGGCGGCGTGAGTTGGAGATTGAGTTACAATTGCGAGAGCAGAGGCAGGCCCCGGTGCAGTCGCATCCGGCGCCGAAATGGTCCAAGACCGTTGATTCCAGGTTGGGATGTCAGGGTAGCCACACTTGTGAGAAGTGTAGGAAGGGTCATACCGGAGTTTGTAGGTCCGGTGGTGCATGCCGCAAGTGTGGGAAAGAGGGGCATTATGCGAGGGATTGCCGTTAATCAGCCCCGGTTCAGGATCTGAGGATCTGTTATCACTGTCATCAGATTGGACACTTGAGAGTCAACTATCCATAGCTTGTTACAAGACCGGTGCAGGCTCCAACACCGACCACTTTGAGGATTACGGGTGGAGGTCAGGGTGGAGCGGAGCCTCCGAGGGCTCAGGGGCGTGCTTTTCAGCTCACAGCAGAGGAGGTCAGGGCAGAGCCGGATGTAGTTGCGGGTATGTTTTCGTTTCGTTGTTGTCTGGTTATCTGGTTATTTATGTAATGTTGTATTTTATTCGCCGTTCTGCGTGTTTCATGGTTTGGTTGGGAGTGTTAGTAACTAGGAGTTGTAGGCGGTTAGCATCCAAGGGATTGATGGTCAGAATTTGGTTGTATAGTCTTGTTATCGGGTATAGCAATTGTGATTTGAGGAGTGTTCAACGGAGAGTCGAACTTCCTTAGAGTTCGTGATGTGCGATGCCGGAAAGTGATTTTATGGAGGTTGCTCATTTCAGGGGGAATCAGTTCATGGATGAGAGGGGTATGTTGAGTAGGAATGATTGATTTATGCCAGTTGAGTCACCGGTGGTTGGTAGTCAGTGCTCTAAGTGGGGAGAATTGGAAAATTCTCAGGAGGATCGACAAGCATTAGAGGTTGATTAACTATTTGGGACTCAGCAGTGTTTCAGTTAGCCAAGAGTGTGGGCTGGTATGAGTAAGTGGCAGACAAATGGGGCGGGATACAAACCAAGGTTTCAAAAAAAGGTGATTGGTGGTTGTGAGGCCTAGGATTAGGCCGGGATTTGAGTAGATGGTATGGAGTTAGAGTTCGGAACCCCTAGAAGGCTAGAACAGTATGTACGGGAGAGGTTCCCAGGAAGGATAGTTCGGGATGACGTATGATAGTCTGAGCGGTCCGGGGAGACTGAAGGTCTGTGGGTGTACCATTCAGGCCGAAGGCTCGGAGAATGGTCCAAACAGGCTAAAGACCCTGGAGGGCCGTCTAGACATGCTGAAGGTTCTGAGAGTGGTCCAGATTGGCTAAAGGCCTGGTAAGGCGGTCCAGTCATGTTGAGGACTCTGTATGTGTTGATAGATATATATGAGGAGATGGATTGAGTATTTTGCGATGCAATAGCAAACAGTAGGTCTGGCCCCGGGTATTGATCATGTCAGTGGAAGGCAGTGCATGGACTCGAGAGTCCTTGCGAGCAGATTCAGAGTGTGTGTGATGTATGGAATAGCGGTTACTCTACAAGGGAATAGCGTAGAGTGGGGAGTGAGCACCGTGGCACTTGTTGTTGTGGCAAGGTCGTCGAGCAGGTTTCCTTGGATAAGGAAAGGGAAGGGTATGTAGCTCCGAGAAGGAGTGTTGGTTCACTGCAGTAGAAGCAGTAGTGTGGATGGATAATTGAAAGTATTTCAATTATGGTTGTTGATTATTGTGTTTGTACCAGTGGTATGGAAGCACATCCGGGTTGGGTGTCCGTTGAGGTCGCGGAAGAATTTCCAGTGGTGTAGAACCAGAGGAGTTCGGAAGGGATGCAAGGATGGAGTCTTGGATTTTCAGTATGGTTGTGATCAGGAGATTATGTATGTAGCGGTAATTCATCATGGGGATGTCTGGAGGTATCATCAGTGTGTCGGGTTTTTTTCCAGCTCGAGGATGTTAGATCAGGTTCAGCATGCGTATATGATTGCAGGGGAAAGCTCATGTGAGTTGTTCAGGAGCTGAAGGATGCGTCATCCTGTCAGCTCGGAAAGAAACGAGTTGGATTCGGAAATGAAAGCGAGATAAGTCCCAGAAGTGAATTCGATAAAGGATATGCCAGTCGAGGAAAGGGTAGCAGCTTGGTACCGGGTCAGGACCTGGTGGTTCAGGGTGATATCTAGCATTGTAAAATTCAAGTGATTGTTGTGATTTGGAGTGATGAAAGTATCATCGGGTGATCATTGGTTAATAAGGGTTGCTATCAGAGAAAGAAGTCGGTGGCCGGCTTGAATCAGTTGTCGTAACTATGGGAGGGAAGAGTTGGACTTTATAGAGGTTTGATAGCAGTGTTCAGAGGGACCTGAGTCGATTGATACCAGGAGGTGCATTGTGGGAGTATTATCTGGAGTTGTGTGCTGCAGAAGGCTTCGAGGACAAAGCCTAATTTAAGTGGGGGAGAATTGTAACATCCCAAGTAAGAATCAAGAGTTCAGGGGGTAAATTGTAAGTTTGGAAAAGAGGAACTCGGCGAGTAGGAGCTGGAACTTGTCGAGTCTAAGGGTGTGTCGGGCACATGTTAAGTGACCGGACTCGCCGAGTCGGAGGCTGGACTCGACGAGTCCGTGCTGGAATGAGAAACCCTAATCTGGGGGTTGTGCCCTATATAAAGGACATTATAACCCACCTTCAACCTATTTGCTACCCATTTGAGATCCAGAAACCCTCATCTCGTGTGTGACTCCATTGTTGAGAAGATTGAAGCTTTGAAGAAAGAATTGGTGAAGAGAAGGTGGAGGAATTTGAGGATAGCATCAAGAGAGCTTGTGGATCTGAAGTCTACATCAGTTTAGACTCATCTCTAAGGTAAGAGGACCTTACCTTAAGCAATTTCCTTGTTATTTCATCCATGGTGTGTGTGATTTAGGGTTCTTTAGCATGGTTGGGATCTATTTCGGGTATAGAGACTAGATCTGAGGTTGCAACTTCAGATCTAGGTTGGTGTGGAGCCATGTGATCAGAAAGTCATAGCTTTGGGGTGTGATTGAGAGTGTCCTTGCCTTAAACCTTCATTTTTAGCTTGTTGGAGCTTGTTGAGCCTTGCATGCACTTAAATTTGGAAACTTTACGTGTGAATCTGGCCCTAGGAGTCCATATCTATGTATTGGAAACAATGGAATGGTCTGAAATCATCTGGATGAAGATGTCACGTCTGGACTCGGCGAGTCACATGGGTGCACTCGACGAGTTGTATGAATATGTGCATGGACTCGGCGAGTTGGAAGAACAACTCGGCGAGTCTGTTGAAGATTTCCTTGGACTCGGTGAGTCTGTTCTTGGACTCAGCGAGTCTGGTCATGAAGTCCTAACCTTTTTGGTTGAGCTATGAATCAGTGAGTCGAGGGACGACTCGGTGAGTTGAGCAAGAAGGGACTCAGAGCTTGTTGGATTCGACGAGTCTTGGGGCGACTAGGCGAGTTGATTCGTGGCATGGGAATTTCTGAACATAGGGACTCGACGAGTTAACGGGTTGACTCGAGGAGTAGGGTCAACCAGGAAGGTTGACTTTGACTGAGGACTTTGACTTGGACCAAGGGTTGACCAGTTTGACTTCTAAGGGTATTTTGGTAATTATTGGTGTTTATTAGTTTGGTTATTTGGTAATGATCAGTGGTGGAGTTCGTGCTGGTGGTCGGAGCAACGTGGTCTTATTTCTTCAAGTCGGCAGTTGCAAGTGAGTTATCCTCACTATATCGACAGGGTCTAAGGCACCAAGGTCGGCCCTTTATCGGATGGGAATCCGGGTAGTTGTTTGTTATGTTATTGCTTTGCTATGTCTGTATCCTGGTAGTTAGGATGGTATATGTTAGAGACCTAGTTAAGGTCGGTATCCTGGTATATAGGATGATGCTATGTTAGTGACTCGTTAGGTCGGTATCCTGGTTAAGATGTTGCTATGTTATGTGATCTGCTATATCGGTTGGTTAGTTGTGAATTTCTATATGATTATACGTTTATGTGCATGTGGTTGTTGGACTGGGGTTGGGTTGAGGCGAGTCCTGCTTTGTGTTGTAGGCCAACATACCCAGGGCGGACCGGTTAGACCGAAGGCCCGGCGAGCGGTCTGGATAGGCTGAAGGCCCCAAGAGGGCGGACCAAACGTGCCGAGGCTCGAAGAGTGGACCAGATAGACTGAAGGTCGGGTGCGGGCGAACCAGTCATACTGTAGACTCAGAGAGTGGAACAAGCGGACTGAAGGCCCGGTGCGGGCAGACCAGTCATACTGTAGACTCGGGGAGAGAGTGAGCCCGATGCGGGCGGACCAGTCATACTGTAGACTCGATATGCATGGTTGTTCTAATTATGTAATGATATGTTATGTGTATGGTATTGTGGTTGGTATTTTTGGGGTAACTCACTAAGCTTTCGGGCTTACAGTTTCAGTGTATTGTTTCAGGTACTTCGGGAGACCGTGGCAAGGCGAAGGCGTGATCGTACCGCTCCTCATGTTTTATGACTTATGTGATATGGTTCTGGGAAATACTCTGACGTTTAAACTATTTTGAAAACAAATGTATGAACTTAATGGTTTTGAATGAATTAAAATGTTTTAATTTGGCTCGAATTTTATGGTCGTTACACGAAGGGCTCCTACTGGAACCATTGATACTTGATATACCACTTGCCATCTCAAACTCAAGACTCAAAATACTTCGAAATTCAGGACATCATACTCGGATACCTTGGTACACCATCACAGAACCTTACGATATTTTGCCTCAACCAATGATCTTATCATCACGACATCATACCCAGATACTGCAATGTACCCTCTGAGAATCTCACAACCGATCTTCTTCTCACACAACTTGTAACTTTAGAATATTCCCATATCACAAATTGAAACACAGAGGAATCATCAGTGACTGAAAACACGTTGACGAAATCCAAAGCTTCACCTTCTACTGATCACCGGCCGCATGAACTACTCACACTGACTCTGAAATTGGTTGATAAATCAACTGCTGCCCCTCCTGGAGTATAGATTACAATCTATACCTATACCCGCAAATCTCATTTATTGCAACTCGGTGACCCAACCGCCTCGAACTCAATAATTGCAAACCCAAAAAAAATCCCTAGCCATAATAAATTCTCTGTCCAACAGCCACATGCCATGGATTCACTCCCCCTTCCTTAAGCACATACCCATACATCACCCCGCCTTGCACCTCTCCTCACCCACTAATAACCCAGGTCTCATGTGTCCACACCACGAATCTCCATAACCAGTTCTCTAACCGCACTTTGAACGGATCGCTGGTCCTCTCAATAGAATAATCAGTTATCCCTCACTCGGGGTTCGAACCATCACCAATTGGCATACCAAAAATCTACTCCATAGACTGTTTCACCAAGTACATTACACTTGACTCTTGGAACATACCATATAATCACTTCAATGATCTTCCTGATGGAACCAAGCAACTCTAAATATCCTTTAACTCAGACAAGAATCTCAGAATCCTCCCAACGTGACTGCCTCTAGTCATCTTGAAGCCTCATATCGATATACAGCCGGATACCCCAGTTGTTCTGAATTAGTCCTGACTCTCGGTCTGGAAATAATGCACTTATCACATACTTTGTCTCTGACTCCTCGACCGGCCTACCATCACGGGAATCATCATAAATGCAAGAGACCCCACTTCCACATTCGATACACAACGAAGATAACGAGGGCTACCGCCCCGATATACTCCTCTTAACCACTTAAAACCGCCGCTAAAAGTATGCCTCCTCAAAAGTTACCTCCATGTTCTCTTCCATCATAGACCCACAATGACTTTCTCATGGTATAAGAAATGCCTCGCAGCAAACATACTGCCCAAAATACTCTGGTGAAAAGGTTACAACTCTATGCTACCCCACGGGGGTTACCCCCATACTCTGAAAGCCGGAAGCTCGTCATCTCTTTTGTTTCTCCCAGGAAACGGGGACAACACAACTCTTGACACAGAAGATGACACCTCATCTTTTAATTGATTGCTCACTTCAGACCGCGATCCTCCAATAAGCATCATCTTTACTCATCCCTGATTATTGTGACTCCAACTAGCATCTCACCAAAAATCTCTCGGACACTAACTCGATTTCCCCCTTAAGGTATGCTCTATTGAGACTCGTTCAACATGGCCCTCAGGCCCTACACTCTATCACAACTCTTCCCAGTGTAATCAATCACAACTAGATAACTGGTAAAACCAGAAGCACGAACCGCCACGAATCATGGTACTCGAACCATGTGATCATCTCTCGATCTGCTATGAATCATGGTACCTGAACCATGTTATCTCCTCTTATTCTACTACGAATCATGGTACCCAAACCATGTTATCTCCTCTCATTTTGCTACGAATCATGGTACCCAAACCATGTTATCTCCTCTCAATCTGCTACGAATCATGGTACCCGAACCATGTTATCTCCTCTCATTCTGCTACAAATCATGGTACCCGAACCATGTGATCTCCTCTCAATCTGCTACGAATCATGGTACTCCAACCATGTTATCTCCTCTCATTCTGCTACGAATCATGGTACCCGAACAATGTTATCTCCTATCATGTTGCTACGAATCATGGTACCCAAACCATGTTATCTCCTCTCATTCTGCTACTTAGAACCTCTAGAATTCTCTCTGTTTCGAGTACGGCTCCTCTGCTTTCAATAGTACGGGCTCATACTACCTGCCACATCTACCCATACTTTCAACACGGATCGTCCCAGATTTCCTAAGTAGCTGCTCAAACTTCTTGTCACCAATCCCGTTAAACCTGGTCACACCCCAACGAATACTCTCCTCTATCAGTGTACTCATCCGACTAAGGTCACTCCCTAGGCTCTTTGTAGGTTCTCACACTTCTTTTTCATCAGCTGTTGAAGAACTCCTTATGATGCCAACCATCTACCTCCTGAATATCGTCATATTCACTTAGTAGTTGACTCCCATCATCAAGAGTTCCACAAAGCACGAAGCAAACAACATTCGGGCATCGAATAATCTCCACCAGCACATAAGACCACTCTACGTTACAACTCTATTTACTCTAATCACATCACCGAACTCAAGCAACCCTACCTCTCGCAGGTATCTAACTACTCCCTCAGTAGGCTCCCTCAATGCTCATCCAGGTATCTCTCCTAGATTACTCCTCTACTCAAAGCTCTCTCTAAAAGATTCCTGCTGGATACTCTTACTTCACACATACTCAAAGCACATCATAGACATCAACAATTCCTAGGCTAAGGCATCACAAATCAGGCAACTCGAGCCTTAACATATGAATTACCTAGCCTATTATTTAGCATGCATCACTAATATCTCAATAATAACTCATAACACAAATAAGTAAGTGTATTTTGGGAAATCATCGTTCGGGCTGTGGTTGATTGCACACACTACTCCTTCTTGTTTTCTCTTAGAAACTCTTGCTCGTTTTAGAAGAATCATTTATTTTGAAATTTTTTTTCTCAAATCCCCAATTTAAGTCTTGACATACCCGAAGGTGCATCTAAATCCCTCAAAGCAAGACTATGATACCAACTTGTAACACCGTAAATTTTCAAACAAAATTTTCATTTAAAATCATATAATTCTCATAACACATTTCACAAAAATCTCAGTTATTTAATTTACAAATCGCAACTCCATAATTGTTTGATTAAAATCCAGGATCCTCAAAACATAACTCTTTCACTGGTGTGTACAATCAAGTTGGTGTCTTCCCGTGATACTGAGAAAAACCTAAAACACATAACACACAACACGGCAAGCACGAAGCTTAGTGAGTTCCCTAAAATACCACACACATCTCATTAGCCACTCGAGGCTATAACACAGTAAGACCCTCCAGTCAATGTGTATGAGTGGGACCCTTTGGTCCCACAACTCTGATGGACCCTTCGCTCGTAACTCTGTAAGCTCTGAATAATACACAGTATAAATCACAAAGAAATAATGCAGGATATCACAATACACAATGTAAGCACATAAAACATCTCAATCATACAAAGATACCACTCATGGTAAGTATACTGAGAAGACTCACCTTGCAAGCAAGTAAGCAAATAACCTCGTACTCGAATCTCGAACTAGCCTTCGCCTAACACAAAGGATGAATATCTCTAATTAATACTATTTTCACGACTCTAATAACCGAAGGCTATTTTTTCTCTCTCTAACTCTTAAAGTGGATAAAAGACCATTTACCCCTCCATGGTCTCCATTACTCATGATTGACCCAACCCTAAAGTCAACAGAAGTCAAACTCGAGTCAACAGTCCATGTTTGACCCGACTCGCCGAGTGCACCCATGTGACTTGTCGAGTCCACTCATTTCCTCAGAAGTCTCATGGAGGCCCAGCTCAGCTCGTCGAGTTGACCCCCAACTCGTCGAGTTATCGCATGATCAAGCTCATCGGGACAAACCCTCACCGACTTGTCGAGTTGGCTCATCGACTCGACGAGTCCATTCAAACTCAATCCTCATTCAGACGATTCTAAGTAGATCTACTACTCCACACATTAGATCTAGCATCTCAAGACTCAGTTGTCACGTACAACTTAGATCTTTACGCTCATGCATTGTGGTTTTGCTCCAATCTACCAATACGTGTTCTCACAAGGTGTTAAACACCATAATCCTCAAATGGATGAATAAAGTTGGGACTTTTGGGCTCTAGGGACCTCACAAGTTTCAGGTCTGAGGTTTTAAACCTCTTGATAATTTAGTATGCTCGAAGTCCTAAATAAAATGTGATGAAAACCCTAACTTCTCAACTCATGAGATCTAACCAAATAAAAGGGGAAAGATTCAATCTTTTTACCTTCCTCTTGAAGCTCTGGATGAAATGGCATGAACCCCAACAACTCCTTCTTGTTCCTTGCTGAACAAATTCCTCTTCCTCCTCTAAGATGCACTAAAATCCTTCAAGGTTAACTTGGAGACTCTCTTAGCTCACTACACTCGTTTAGGGTTTCACACAGAAAGGTTAGGCAGCTGGTGAGGCAGAAATGAGGGCATAAGTTCCCTTATATAGGCCCCAACCTCGGGAAATTAGGGTTTCACAACATAGCACCAACTCGGCGAGTCGGCTCTTTGACTCATCGAGTCCATTCATTAATCCCACACTGTCAACTCGATGAGTTGGACTCACAACTCGTCGAGTCACTCAATAAACCTCAATATTAAACACATGAAATAATATACCTGGAAATCCGGATGTTACATAATGTTTTTCTAAAATAAAGAAAACAATAAAAATACACTAATTAAAACAAATAACTAAATTTATATACTAAAATAATAATAATATTCCTTAAACTAGCTATAATAATAATAACATAATTATCAAATAACTTATTAACTTTGTTTATTACTTAGGGCCCGTTTGTTTATGTCTGACTAGGACCGAGTCAACGATTTGGGCTGACTCGGTCAAACAATATGGGTTTGATAAGGTAGCTTTCTCAATCAGACACAACTGGCTCAAATGATTCTCGGTCAGACCTTGAGGCGTTGCTGACTCAAAAAATTACCTCCATGCCATCTTGTTTCTTTATTCCCATCGTGACCTAACAGAGAGACAACAAAGAAATTGGCCGCCATCACACAAATCAGGAGATCGTTGCCATCCCTCCCAGTCTGACTATCGGCCAAAGACTTCCCTCCGTTCCAGCTTCGACGAGAAACACAACAAAACAGGTTCGATTCTCGGTTTTTTTTTCTTGTGATATGCATAGAATGTGATTGAAGAGATTATCCACATGGCGTTTTTAGAGGATTTTCGTGTTTGTTGTGTTAAATGTGTTTAATTTCTGGATGTTTTTACCTTTTTATGTCGAATCAATCAATCTTTAAATCATGGTGTTGCTTCTTTGCTGAATAGAAGGTTCTCCTAGTTATTCAACATTAATTTATTTGTTCTTTGTGTTTGTTTAACATTAAACTCTTCAATAAATTGTCAAAGTTCTAACTAATTAATTTTAGAATCAAAATTCATCCCAAACAATTGTTTTACAATCCCTAAACAATTTCAGTTCTACATTTATTTTACAATGGTTTAATGCTACAATGACAAATTTCCCTCAACTTTGACTTCAAAAGCAATTCATTTGATTCTAAAAAGTCAAACATCGACTCTTTCACATGTTGCTGTAATGTTATGAAATCTAAAACTATTTGTTTAAATGTTATGAAATTAGAATCATTCTTTGCTCAAATTTATGAAATCTGAAACATGGTTGTTTATAAGCTATGAAATCAAGAATCAGATTTTTTTTGTTTATAAGCTATGAAATATGAAAGTTTATGATGGCAATATTGGGTTGGAACAAAATTTGAAATCTTTTTTTGTGTACAAGCTATGTTGGCAATGCATTGAGGTTTTTTTTTCTTTTTTTAATAAGCTATGAAAGCTGGAAATTTTTTTGTTTATAAGCTATGTTTACCTTAATTGTTTATTATTATTTAAGATGATGTTGATTCATTGGTAGAAAATTATTTTAATGTTAAAATTTTTCTTGATCTTAATAAAACTTATGATAAATTACTTTAAATATTAATGTTTTAGGATGTTAGTTTGGAGCGAAAGTGAGGACAAAACTTTTCTTGATGCATGTATCCATGAACTAACCACTAATGGTCATGAGGGTTCTAGGCTTAAGGCTAGTTCATGGAAGATAGTACGCAAAAAATTAATGAACGAACACAGTAAAGAGGTTGATCAGAAGCAAATGAGAAACCACTTTGACTACTACAAATCAAAGTATGTTGCTTGGGTGAAACTGAAAAACAAAACCGGCAATATATATGACCCTATAAAAAATAAATTTAACCTGACAGATGAACAATGGAAGGAAGAGGGGAAGGTAATATTTTTATAACAAATACTATTATAATTATTTTTTTAAAAAACTACTAATATTTATAAAAAATTGTAAGCAATTGAACAAGTTCGTGTTGTCATTGGAAACTAAACCCATGCTATTTCCTGATCTTTGCACCCAACTATTTGAAGGGTCTACCTCGACTGGCTTTCAAAGTTGGGGGCCATCTTCTATACTCCCTCGTCTTGTAGAAGAGTTTATTGCCCATGATTTTAATGATGATGTTCCAATGGAAACCTCAACCCAACATGTAGGTGCAAGTGAAGAATCTTCAGGGCGTTCAAAAAATACGGAAGTTGGTGGGAAAAAAAGAGTTGGTGGAAAAAAGAGAGATGCAAGGGCATTAGAAGTTGAAGAGGAGATTGTAAAGCTTGCAAGGTCGTTAATGGAAAAAAAATGAAAGAATTGAAAAAAGTGAAATGGATAAGGATGTTGATGCGTGTATGGAGAAATTAAACAAAATGGAACGGGGAGAAGAAGATGAAAGACACATGACCGCTCTTTTGCTATTTTGTGAAAGTGCCGATGTTAGAAAAGTTTGGTTACAACTTTCACATACTAGTTGTGAGTCGTGGATTATGGGTGCGGGTAGGAAGTATAGTTATCTTTGATGATGTTTACTAGTTTTTTTGTTGCATGACTTTTGGATCCTATGTTTGATGACTTTTTGGATGTTACTTTGGATGATGTGTACTAGTTTTTTTTTTTTTTTTTTTTTTTTTTTTTTTTTTTTTTTTTGTTATGTGACTTTTGTTACTTTGGATGATATCTGGAAATTGAATATGACTTTTGTTATTTACTAGTTTTTTCTTATATGACGTTTGTTATATGACTTTTGTTACTTTAACATGTTACCTAATTGTTTGTAACAGGTTAAATATGGTTTCTGATGGTGAAGTTGTAGTTTTTCTTTTACTTGTGTTTTATTGGTTGAGGTCAAACCGACACAGGCTAATCAGAATTCATAGAAGTAGAGATAATGATTCAAGCGGGTATTCGTGTACGCAAGATTTGATGTACGGAGACCCTACACAATGTTTTAATATGATGCGTCTTACACAAGAGGTATTTGCTTTATTATGCAACCATTTTACCCAAAAAAATTGGTTGCAAGCTAGTAGGACAATAAGCATTGAAGAGAAGATGACTATATTCTTACATGTTATAGGACATAATGAACGTTTTCGCACGGTGAAGGGGAGATTTCATCACTCCACACAAACGATTCATTAATGTTTTTCACGAGGTCCTAACAACAATGATGTGTTTTGCAAAAGAAATTATAGTACCAACAACTCCTAATCCAACAAGACATAAATCGGAACAACATAGACGGTTAAAATTTATTTTTTCCGGAGCAATAGGTGCATTAGATGGAACTCTTGTACATGCGGTTGTACCCGTTGATCAACAAACTCGTTATAGAGGAAAAGGAGAATATTTTCAAAATGTAATAGGAATTTGTGATTTTGATATGATATTCACATTTGTTTGGGCTGGATGGGAGGGTATAGCACATGATTCAAGAGTTTTGAAAGAAGTCGCATTCAATTCGACTTCTAGATTTCCATTTCCTCCGCCAGGTTTGTAATCTTTATATAATTTTTATTATCTATCTTCTTTATATAATAGGTGTCATTATATAATATGTGTCACATTCATTTGCAGATAAATATTACCTTTGTGATGCCGCATATACAAATATTCGTGGGTTTATGGCTCCATACCGCAATACTAGGCATTGGTTAGCCGATTTTCGAAGAGGCAAACCTTTAACTAGAGAAGAAAGGTTCAATTATGCTCATGCACAACTTAGAAATGTTATTGAGCGTGCTTATGGTGTATTGAAGGCGAGATTCCCAATCTTAAAACAAATGACTCCTTATCCTTTTACAGAGCAAAGAGACATAGTCATTGCTTGTGTCGAGGTCCATAATTTTATAAGGAAACACAATATAGAAGATGACTTGTTTACAAATTTTGAAGAGGACACTATGGTTACTCCTGACGTCCAAGGTGGGGGGAATTGATAGAGAAAACATACAAGGCATAGAATGGGGTCCAAAAGTCGTTGAATATATGCGTGATCAGATTGCAAATCAACTTCTTTCACCTACTTTACATTAAATTATTATGTTATTTTAAATTTCATTATGTTTTTATTAGGATATTAAATGATTTATGTTTAATTTACATTTTGTATGACATTTTTTATTTGTGTGTAATTTACATTTTGTATGACAATATGTATGTTTTTATAATTATTCAGCAACTTAATCCATCACTGTATATAACAGCAGGGTAAAATGGTTATTTTTCATCACTCAGCACATTCAGTCAGATGTACAATTAAACAACAAAATTTCTTACTCAGTCATGATTTCTTACCCATACAGACCTTTTCCAGTTAGAACTTTCTCAGTCAGCAACTATCAAACGGCCCCTTACCCAAACTACTTCTGCTTGCGGTGTACACCAACCCCGACTTTCTTTAAATCGTATATGTCTCCAACCTTCTATATGTTGCGGGTCTTGTCCTTTTTCGCTCTATCATAAACCAAAAACAATTAATATATTTATATAAGTGTTAATAAATTTTTTATATAATACAAATAAATTTAATTACCTCCTCACGTCGTCTATTTGCATATATTCTACTTTCATGAGAACTTGTAAATGGAAGTTTGGACCTACATTCTTTACCTTTTTCGCACTGCTTCCTATTACCCTCATCCAAAAAAAGAAGATCAATCATCTTATCCCAAGCTTCGTCGTTCATATCATCCGGTAGACATTGTCTTGCACCTTCCACATCCTTATATCCACCAACCCTATTAAAATAAAATTTCACTTGATATTTTTGCTCTTTATAAGCTCTTTGGAAATTGCTCTATATAGCCGCTCGAATGGCTTCCCACATACATGTACCCTGATACATATCAAGATCAAAATATTTCTCCAATAAAAAACAAATTTAATTAGTAAAAAAATATATTTAAAAAGTATAAAATTTTTCAGATATAAAAAGTCTGTACTGTACTTACTTCAATCTCATGATACATAGCTGTATAGTAATGGAAAGGAACACGTCTCCAAGTCCTATAATGGAATGGTACATGATTTGCCACAAAGTTTGATATAAACATTATCAACATTTTGTCATTTGTATTTATGAATATATAGCCCCCCCCCCCCCCCCCCCCCCCGATGCTATCAACTTCCACATGTAAAGGTTTTTGACCGTTGACATTGAACTTTTTTTTTGCATATTTAAGCATCTTCCATTTCCACGCCGACACGTCGGGTTTGTTATATTGACACATAGAATTGAAAATTTATAAATTTAAAACTTTAAAAATATATCCAATATATTTAAGAATTTCATGCAACTTACAAAATTGACAACCCGCCGGTATCTTGCTTGCGAGCTCATGTGGAGGCCGTTCCTTGCCGTCTCCTCCATGCCCCCTCATAACATGTGTAGCCATTTGTTTAACAAATATTAGAAAATATACTAAACATACTTTAAAAAAACTAATAAACAATTTTAAACAATCAAATGTATAACAACCATAACATACCATCAATCAGAATCATCACTAGAACAATATACATGTACAACATCATCATTAATGAATTCGTCATCGTTTATGAAATCGCCATAATTATCTGAAGAGTACGTACCACCACCATCATCGTCATCATTAAAGAAACTTTCATCATTTATAGTAGTAGCCACAATTGATTCACCATCGTTATCATTATCTAAAGAGTACATATCATCATCGTCAATAGAGTATATATCATCATCATCATCATCACCTAAATCGAAAAATAAGGAAAAATTATTATATCGAGTGTCACTCACCACATCTATCTCATTAACATCGATACTTGGATGATCCCAAAGTTTTCGATGATGAACATCTTCCACAACCCTCCAGTTATTGTTTCGAGTAGGATCTTAGAGATAAAACACTTGTTTAGCTTGAGTAGCTAAGATGTATTGTTGATCATCATACCATGTTTTACTGATATACCATTCATGACTGGTATCGATAACAACTATATTCTTTTTACTAATTAAGCATCCATTACCTAATGCTGCATTGAACCATTTACCACGAAAGAGTACAACTGAGTAACCATGTAAATAGTGCAACTCTATGATGTCTTCCAGTTGACCGTAGAATGGTGTACCGTTTACTCCTTATGTAAGAAACTTAAACTAAAAATCAATGATTCAACGTGTTTTAACAAGAAAAATATATTATAGGGTATGTTATTTAAATCATAATTTTAAATGTACAATGTTATGATAAAATATAAACAAAAATATAATGTTATAATTAACAAAAGTATCATAATGTTGTTAATTATAACATCATACTTTTTTTTTCTATTATAACATCGTACTTTTAATATTATATTACATAATATTTTGGTTTAAAAAAATACTGTTTAATTCGATTTTATAATTAATTTAACTTGATTTTATAATTAGTTTAATTTGATTTTAAAATTAACTTAATTGTATTTTATAACTAATTTAATATTTTTTTTGTTATTAGTTTAATTTTCTAAATTAATTAATTTGATTTTATATTAGTTTTATTTTATTTTAATATTAATATTATTTTGATTTAATAATTAATTTAATTTCATTTTATAATTAAATTTAATTTGATTTTAAAAATAGCTTAATTTAATTTTATAATTAATTTAATATTTTCTTCTTTGTTACTAGTTTAATTTTTTAAATTAATTTAATTTGATTTTATAATTAGTTTTACTTTAATATTAATAATAATTTGATTTAATAATTAATTTAATTTGAATTCATAGTTAATTAATTTGATTTTAAAACTAACTTAATTTGATTTTATAATTAACTTAATATGTTCTTTTTTTATTAGTTTTTTTTAAATTAATTTAATTTGATTTTATAATTAATTTGATTTGATTTTAATCTTAAAATTAATTTGATTTTAAAGCTAATTTAATTTGATTTTAAAATTAATTTTATTTTGTTTTAATATTAATATTTGTTTGATTTTAAAACTAATTTAATTTGATTTTACAATTAATTTGATATTTTTTTATTGATTTTTTAAAATTAATTCAACTTTATTTTATAATTAATTTAAAATTACTAAAAATACGTTACTATTAATAACCTAATTAAGCTAAAGTCGTAATGACCAACATTAAGTTACTAACAAAATTAAACACTTTGAAACCATATTAACAAGAAAAGAAAAACATAATAAACTTCTAATGCAATTATCCATGTAAATACAAATACTTCAACTTATCAATGCAACACTTTACAATGCAAACAATAGCATCTAAATACAAAAACTATAACTTATCAATTAAGAACTTTATCACTTTAACCCTAAATATCACATAATCATACATGTATACAATACATTTAATTTTAATTTTTATTTCATTTTAAACATACAATTCGACTTTCATATTTCAATTTCATACAATTAAGCATACAATACATCAAATTTTATTTCTAATTTCAAACAATTAAGCAATACATCTAATTTCATACAATCATACCTTGTAGCACCTAACATTTTAGATATCATGGTGTATTGACAGAAAAAAAATCATAAACTTGATTCACGTACTGTGGTGTGTTAATAGGAAAAAAAATACAAAACTTACTTCAAAATCGATGATGAAGATAGCTGAATCACCATAAATCGTTTTCTTCGGTGGTGGTGAAGGTTGTTGCCGACGGTGATGAAGGTTGTGATTTATGGCTCCAACAACTGGAAACAAATCCCCCAAAATCAGAGTAAAACTCAAGCTATTACAAATCAAGAAGAAAATAAGGACCAAGAACCATACATTTAGGTCGCCGATGAATGAGAGTGGCTGGAAATCGTCTGCGTCGCCGAAGCTTGAGAGGGAAAAGAAATTGGCAGTGACTGCAAAATGAATGCAGATTGCGACTTTTATTACAGGGAAACCCTATGCCGACGACAAGTCGTTAACATATGTAACACGAAACTACGTCGTTCCACTTTACATCATTAAAAAATAATAATAAAAGGGTTTTCTAGACGACATATCGTCTGGACAAACATTTCACGCAGATCGATCCCACTTTTTCCCGAAGACATGTCGTCGGTATAGGATTACGAAACGACATCGTCTTACTTTTCTACAACACGGGTTAAAAATAAGTCGTAATCGTTTTTTAATACCCTGTACAACATAGGTTGACGAAAACGACAACGTCTTGATTTTCTACGACAATGAATATAAATAAATCGGAAATATTTTTTTAATAACACCGATGACATGTCGTCGGCATAGGTTTTCGATATACCACCAATATTTTGCCCCTTTCCGATGAGTTTATGCAGACGACGTGTCGTCGACATAGCTTTTCTGGTCAAAGAAATATGGTCAAAATTGGAAAATGTTGTACAGATGACATGTCGTATGCATAGCTTGGCTTGTCGACGACATATGTCGTTTAGAAAGGTGTCGTTTGTATACGTTGTTCTTCTTGTAGTGAGTTTTGAAGAAGATAATGAATTTGTAATGTCTAATACTTAAATTTACAAAAGAAAACAAAAATCATGTATTTTTCATTCAAATTACATGTGGGCATCTACGTGGACAATACCGATCCATGCCGTTTAGAACATATTGAAATCTATGTTAACATAATGTCTATTGAAACCAATAAATGGGTAAAATATGAGGTCGTACTCTTATTTAAAAGCTCAAACTAAAGTTTGGAAACTTACAATGTATAAAAATAATGATTGCACTCACGTTTTAAAACAAAGGTAAAGTTAGTTGGGTTATAACAAGATTAAGAGGCTGTTTGGTAGCATCTGGATGATACAAATGTCTGGATGATATAGAGGCTCTGTATAAATATGTATCTGAATGATAATTTGATGTTTGGTCAGACATCTGAATGTCTATCTCTTAATGGTGAAAATGATCAATTTAACCTTCTGAACTATTTGTTACTGTTTGGTTGGATTGAACAACTGTGTTGAATGATACTGAATTTATAAATAATTATAAATAAAATACAAAACTTCATATAAAATCCAAATTAAACATAAAATAAAATACAAATTAAAATTCATACAACATCCAAATTAAACATCATATAACATCCAAATTAAACAGAATCCTCAACATGCAACTTTAAAGTAATTGATTAGCAATCTGATTACGTAAATTATCCATATATTCATTGTCTTGGTTACCCCATAGAATGCAGTGTACGCTTTGGTCATCACTTCCTCCACCTACGTCAACAGTAAACATAGTGTCCTCTTCAAAGTCCATAAAGAGAGTGATGGCCGATGGTGGTGGGTCGATATTTGTTTGTGTGAGAAAAAGAAAGGATGAGAGGAAGAAGATGAGGGTGGAGATTGTGATTATGTTCATGAGAGAGAGAGAGACGACCATGAGAGAGAGAGAGGACCAGCCGTGTGCAAAAAACAAAGGGTAATTTTGTCATATAACAAAACTTAACAGAACCTGTTAACAAAGTTAGTCATAAGGACCATTTGTGTGCAAGGTTTGCTCCGTAGGGACCATCTCAAGGGAAAAAGTTTCGTAGGGACTATATCAGGGAAAAACTATAAAGTTAAAGGACCATTCGTGTAATTTGTTCTTATATGATTTATATCTTTTAATGTATATAATATAGTCACGCCTTGAAAAACGTCAAGGCTTGTCATGGTTTAACTTTTACCTTGCCACCAAACCACGTCTTACGTTATTTAAAACATTGATTAATACCATCAAAGTCACTTAAATTAATGTCGGACGAATCATGAGAAGGGTGAGGAAGTGTAGAAGATGGCCCCCATCCATGAATGCCAGTCGCAACCGACCCATCGAACAACTGAACACAAAGATCAGGGTACACTAGTAGAGAAGTTCTCAAAGTTTCTACCATTCTGTTCGACTCCTTGAAAATATTATAAATATTATAAAATATTACTTCTAATAAAAAATCACAATACCTTAATCTCTAGTTGCCATTCGTCTTCTTCCATGTTAAACGTGTTAGTTATAGGGTTATAAATGTTGCATGTTTTGTTTTTTAATTTCAACCAAGCACCAAATTTTGCTTTTAGATAGTCGTATCAAATTTTCATCTGTTTTTGATTAACTACAAAATTGTATTTTGTTTTCAATCTTTCAGCTACATTCTTCCATGAGCTTGCTTTCAAACTACTCCCTTCACGCTCGTAAGTCGTAATTTCTTGAATACAAGCTTCAAGAAATGCTTTTTCAACACCTTCTATCCGTTTCCAATTAATTCTAGGCCTTTTTTGTGCCATATCTAGTATTCAAAATTCAGCAAGAACATATTTAAACAATAAAATCCAGCAACATTACAGAAAAATCAAGCAAAATCATAGCCGCAACTTAGCAAGAACACATATGGCACAAAATTCAGACTTCACACAAATCAACAAACAACCCCTTAATTACATATCAACAACAAATCAACAAGAACAAACCACAACCACAACAATATGCTTAAAACTCAATTAGATTTCACACAAATCATTCACCCAAAAACAAATTGATCAGCCAACATAGCAAGACAGCAAGAACATGCCAACAACACATTGAGATTTCGTTTCCAGAAACAAATTTAAGAGAGAAAAAAATTTTAAAATCGCTCCAGTGAATAAGGAAGAAAAAAAATCGCTCCAGTGAAGTTGGAAACGTACCAGCAAAGGGGAGGAGGTGGCGAGGAAGGAGGCAGCGCATGTGGAGGCGAATCGGTGTTGTATGACGTCCGATTGCAAGCTGAAATCGGTGGAGGGAGTGTTTTGTTGTTCACTGAAGTAGAAGGAAGAAAAAAAAAGAGGCGAACGATTTTAGGGTAAGGGCATCAAAGGAAAATCTTTCATCCAGACTCCTTATACTTTTTTTTTTAATATCTGGTTGATTAAGAGGCTAAAAAACTTTCAACCAAACGCTCTGAATCTGAATGATCCAGAGCCAGTCACTTTATGAAATGATTAAGAGGCCAAACAAACACTCCCTAGTTGTAATTAGTTTTCAATTTGTATTTCAAAACTTTACGTATAAAGTAAACCTTCAAAATAACTTTTGAAATTATAAAAACATGTACTTCTGCCAAGAAAAAAGTTCACGAAACAACTTTTGTATGAAAAGCTTGTTTTACAACTCATATTGTACTTAAAACTCAACCAAGTTTTGAACATGCTAAAAATATGTGATCATAAGTATGTTAAAGATAAATTAATAATCAACTAAAAACTCAACCAAGTTTTGAATATGCTAAAAATATGTGATCATCAATATGTTCAAGATAAATTAATAAATTTGATCATTTTGATTAATATCATGGTTGAAGGAGTATAAACATTGTTAACATATTATTAATTCAGATTTATACGTGTAATCAGAGCTTTTATTGAAAAAATATCCACCTTGTTTTTATTGAAAAAATATCCACCTTGTAATATTAGGGAGTGGTGGTGATTCTATTTCATTTAAAAAAATGCCAAATAACGAACACATTTTCTCCGCTTTCTCTTTCTTATCTCTTCTCGTTAACCAGCTGAACACCCTTTCTTAATGAACCCTTTGACGAAAACCAAGAGGAGGGGTGGGAGGGCTCAACAACTCCCACTCCTCTTAACCTTATACATAATAATTTATTGAAAGGTTTACACCAAATTTGTTAAACATATTATATTTACAATATCATATTTTATTATATTAAAATTAATCAACCATAGAATTTGTACAAAATTTATAAATTTTTTTTAAAATAATTTTTACCAAACTTTTGGTCATCATTATATATATATATATATATATATATATATATATATATATATATATATATATATATATATATATAACCAAAACTCCTTTTATAATTTTTACTATATTTTTTACAACCTTGTTCTTTCATGTTTTTATAAAATTAGTTTTTTTTTAATGAACATAGTTTTGTTTTACAACCATTCTCCAATATACCCATACATACTCACTTCATGCATGGTTGTTCATTTTGTTTCATCTTTATAGATTTAGTGTATTTTCTTAAATATTTTTTTACACATTTGTTTTAGTTATGTAATAGTATAAACATATATTATTTGTAAGAGGTTATAATTAAAATAGTAAGAACATATTGTGAAAACGAAATTGTAAAAAACATTAGCTTATAGAAAAGAAAAAAAAAATCTTGAAAAATGCGTATAAAAACAAATATATCAAAGGACAAGATGAATAAAATTGTAAAAAAAAAATATTTTCAAAGAAAGTAAATTGGTAAAAACGCTAATATATAAATCCATATAAAATTAAAAAAAAAAAAAAAAAGCTTAAAAAATTATATAAAAAACTTTTAAAAAAATCATAACAAAAATTAACATTTTAATCAAAATTACAAAAATATGAATAACATGTCATACCTATAAACAAGATCAGAACAAACTTTTATGTTAGGTTATTTCTTAGTGTTTTAAAATGTGTAAATTATAACGATTACATATTGCAAGTTTGCAACTTTCTTAGAAAGATTAATTCAATGGTCAGTTCTTAACGAAAATCTGTGGAGATGCTTAAAACCCTAGGTGAAATTTTGATGATGCGAAACAAATAAGCGTTTTGAGGTCTAAAGAGAACAGGAACGTTTGGAAGTTTGATTAATCGGTGGCTTGAATTGGAGACTCGATGATCAAAGTGGAGAAATTGATCTAGTTGAGTGGCCACATTAATTCGAATTTTTTGTTCTATGGATTGATTAAGAACATTAGAGATCTAATTCCTGTGGTTCTAAAATTCCCCCGAAGCAAAGGTGCGTGCATCTTCCATTTTTTTTTACCCCCGACCGATAACCGTGTTCGCCGTTAGAAGTTCGAGCTCCTCCGTCCGGCGACGTGATAGACGCCATCGCCATGTCTATCGATATCAGAACCTTAAAGGATAGGTAATATTTTCCCTTGGAATTTACTGAAATCAATTTTGGTCATATTGAAAAATATCATGTGGAGGCCTCTTTATGCATTTCCGTTTTCTTCATCTTGTAGCCTTCTCTACCAGCTTAGATTATGTTTGATACAATGAATAAATGAGTTATCTGATGAAATTCGGTGAATTTTGTTCCTGATGGTTTACAGTTGGCTCCACTCTGATCGATCGGAAATCAGTTCACCGAACTTGATTTACAGAAATGCTTAAGATCATAAAAAAAGCATCGGAGTGATTTCTGATGTAGTTTGCTTTTCTTTGTAGGTATATTGAGTCTTGCAATGCTTGTGAAACAGTTCCTAATAAAGCAGTTCTATCAGCTTTCTTTAAGGTTCGCATCATCATAAATTAGTTTTATGTTAATTCTATCTGTATACCAATCAGTTAGCATTTTCATGATGCAGGCTGAGATTAAGAAATCAAATAATGAAGAATCCACCTTTGTGATCTTCTTAGATGACTTAAAAAGCATCGACTTCCATCCACTTTACAACATCTTTCTCCAAATTGATCTATCAGAGATAGACACAGTTGACATTCTTCAAAAGTCATCATGTTCTCTAGATGCAGATTCTGTTCTACTGTTACTACATGCAATAAACCAAAAACTTCGCATTGTGGATCTTCAAGACAGGACATTTGGCAAAGATTTCTTAATGTAAGTATTTTGTTTCTCCTTTTTCTTTTTAAAAAAAACAAAAGAAAATGTAAATCAACATCAATTCATGCTTGTTTACAACAGGGGGATTTCATTAGGAGGCTTATCATGCCAAATTTTAAACCTAAAGTTTTCACATTTCCGGAAGATCAATATGATTGGGAAGTTTCTCCAGATTCGCACTCTCAATCTTGATTTTAGTGCATCACTAACAAATTTCGGGAAAGATTGTTTTTCTCATATGCCAAATCTAAAATCCCTTTCTTTATGTGAAACAAAAGTATCAAATCTATGGACTACAAGTGCATCACTTGCAAAACTTCCATCTTTAATTGAACTTCGGTTCCAGAGTTGCTTATGTTGTGATGATACAAGGGTATGCCCTCGATCTTTTGGCCCAAAAGATAATGAGAGCACTAGTTCAACTCTTTTAGATCATGGAATTGAAAAGATAACACCTTTTTTAACTACAGAAGACACAAGTTTGTTTTCCAATTTGGAAGATGAACTTTTTAATTACAATACAGTTCATGAAACTGTAAGTGAATCGGATGAGTCAACGGATAGTGAAGTTGACTTTTCAAATACTCATCCTGGAATTAAGTTGTTGGAAGATTTCACATATGGACCTAGTGCTTGGAATGGATTACTTGATCTTCCTAATGAGGTTAGCAATAGTATTATACTATTATTCCATATTTTCATCATACCAAACATACCCTTAATCTTTAATCTTAATCTAACTTTATAACATTATTCAATAAAAAAAAACAGATTTTTCCAAACACATGGGGATTAGAAGAAACCGAAGAATCTTTTCCAAGTTCATCAATATCAAGACCTATTAGTATACCCCGAAAAAAGCATCTTTCATATCACCCTTCACCAATATGCTATGAAAAACACTATAGAGAATACTTAATCTCCTCATTTCCTAATTTAAAAGTCCTCGATAACATCCCAATAAAAAAAACCGAAAAAGAAAAAGCCTCCATCATCTACTCACAAAAATTCGAGCATCTCCCATACAAAAGAACAAACAAAGAAAACGTTGTCACCATACTTCAAAACCGCGAAATCAAACAAAAGGGTATTTATGGAAAGTCACAATATTCTTATCCAAGATCACTTGATGCTTCCAAAGTTGGGTGTGCAGTGTTGCCTTGTTTGCATCCACTTTCTTTAAGTTGTAGCAACAATGTGATAATACAAAGAGGTGATGGAAGAAAATTTCGTCCAAGACAATTTGAATATCATCCGAATAATCCAAGTCTTATGGTTATTGGAACTTTGGATGGAGAAGTTGTGGTTGTGAATCATGAAAGTGAGAAAATTGTTAGGTTTATTCCATCACATGGAGAAATGAATAGTGTTCTTGGATTATGTTGGCTTAAAAAATATCCTTCTAAGGTATGTCATTACATTTCTTTATCAATACCTTTTCTTTTTACTTATAAATTATAATAGTAATGCACTTTTATTCGGAGTTAATCTCATAAAAGATTTTATATTTTGTGTTTTTTTTTGGATTAAACCCTAACTTTATTTTTATTTTTTTCTGAAAAAGACCATGTGTTTTTTTTTATTTTTTCCGAAAAAACCCTCGACTTTGTGTTTTTTTTTTCCGAAAAATACTGTCGATCTTCGAACTTTTTCCGAAAAAACCCTCGACCTTTTTACTTATTTCCTAAAAAAGCCTAGTATTTCACAAGTTTTTTCCGGAAAAAAATGACTAAAAAGGCCGGATTGAAAAAAAGGGTTAATCTCATAAAAAAAAACCTTATATTTTGTGTTTTTTCCGAATTAAACCTCAAATTTCTTTTTTGCCTGATAAGGACATATTTTTTTTTTCATTTTTTTCGATCTGTACCTTTTAGTCATTTTTTTTCCAAAAAAAATTGTAAAACATGAGGGTTTTTTCTAGAAAAGCTAAAAAAGTTGAGGGTTTATTTGGAAACATTTAGACGGTTTAGGGTCTTTTCGAAAAAAAAAAATACAAAGTTGAGGGGTTTTTCGGAAAAAATGAAAAAATACAAGGTCTTTTTCAGGAAAAAAATAAATTTGAGGTTTAATCCGGAAAAAACACAAAATATAAGATTTTTTATGAGATTAACCCTTTCGAAAAACTTGTAAAATGTGAATTTTTTTTTGGAAAAAAGTAAAAAAGTTGAGGGTTTCTTCGGAAAAAGTTAGAAGGTCGAGGGTATTTTTGGAAAAAATGAAAAACTACAAGGTCTTTTTTAGGAAAAAAATAAATTTGAGGTTTAATCCGGAAAAAACACAAAATATAAGATTTTTTATGAGATTAACCCTTTCGAAAAACTTGTAAAATGTGAATTTTTTTTCTGAAAAAAGTAAAAAAGTTGAGGGTTTCTTCGGAAAAAGTTAGAAGGTCGAGGGTATTTTTGGAAAAAATGAAAAACTACAAGGTCTTTTTTAGGAAAAAAATAAATTTGAGGTTTAATCCGGAAAAAACACAAAATATAAGATTTTTTATGAGATTAACCCTTTCGAAAAACTTGTAAAATGTGAATTTTTTTTCTGAAAAAAGTAAAAAAGTTGAGGGTTTCTTCGGAAAAAGTTAGAAGGTCGAGGGTATTTTTTGGAAAAAAATGAAAAAATACAAGGTCTTTTTCAGGCAAAATATAAATTTGAGGTTTAATCACACAAAATAAAAAGTCTTTCACGAGATTAACCATTTTACTTGCTATCAATAACGGATTTGTGCCTTGTATTTTTAATTTTTAATTTTTTTCATATTTCAGCTTATTTCCGGTTCCGACAACGGTTTACTGAAACTGTACGACATCCAACATTCCGATTCCGATTCCGGTTTCCCCCGAACTCCGGAATCAAATTCCTTCGACGAGTTTGACCAGTTGACTTCAGTCCACGTGAACTCAAGCGACGAACTATTCCTCGCAAGTGGCTACTCAAAACACGTTGCTTTATACGACATCAACACCGCTAAACGCCTCCAAGTCTTCACCGACATGCATCAAGAACACATAAATGTCGTTAAATTCGCAAACCATTCACCATCCATGTTTGCCACGTCATCATTTGACCATGATGTTAAAATGTGGGATTTAAGACAAAAACCCATTCACCCATGTTACACGTCCTCTAGTGGTCGAGGAAATGTCATGGTTTGTTTCTCTCATGATGATCATTATCTTCTTGCTTCCGCTGTTGACAATGAGGTAAATTTAATTTAAATTTAATTTAATCATTTTATATATATAAAATGAATAATATAAAAAATAAATAATTAAAATATTTATATTTTATTATAGGTTAAACAATTATTGGCGGTTGATGGAAGGCTTCATTTGGACTTTGATATAGCACCAACGGGAAGCTCTCAGAATTATACGCGTTCTTATTATATGAATGGAAGAGATTATATTTTAAGTGGGAGTTGTGATGAACACGTGGTGAGAATTTGTTGTGCTCAAACTGGAAGACGCCTTAGAGACATTTCATTAGAGGGAAAAAGTTCCGGATCTTCCATGTTTGTGCAATCTTTAAGAGGAGATCCATTTAGAGTGAGTTCTTTTATTTAATTATTTATTTATCCTTTTTTTTCTCCTTCATACTTTGACTTGCGATTTTTTTTAGGATTTTAATTTGAGTGTATTGGCGGCTTACTTGTCTCCAAGCTCAAGCCCAGAAATTGTAAAGGTTCGTTTTCCATACATTTCCTTACACTGTCTGTTGTTATCTGTTATCTGTTATTTGTTAATGGTTTGATTTGTAGGTCAACATGTTGACTTCGAAGGATGCAGAAAAGGAATTGTTGGATGATGAGCCGATGCGTGTAGGAATTGGTATGGGAGGAGCGTGAAGTGTGTGTGTATATATGTTGTGTAGGATGAGAAATGATGGAGGATATGAATGTGAATGATTGTGATGTGTAGAATTGGAAAGTAATGTGTGTATGTGGGTTGTTGTATCAATGTATTAGAGAAGATAAGAAGAGAGAAATGTGTATGTTGGTTGGATAGTGTTTCTATATGTAATATGTAATGGGCTTTTTATATTTATTTTGCTAGTATCATATTTAGTTAGTTGAATCGAGAAAGTGCAACGCGACATAGACATATCCAAGTTTACCGAAGTGGACTTGAAAGATGATTAAATATGTAGTTTGATTCATTTATTTTGTTATTTAATCGTTTTAAATGATAAAATAATAGGATTTTGGAGCCATAAATTCCGAGAAATAAGGAATTTATGTTTACGGTGAACAATCCAATTAAAAGAAATAACAACAATATCATCAAATAATATATTTTGTTTAGGTCTCTTAAGATCAAATACACATCTTTTTTTGAAGTTCTAAATAGTCCACCCAGGTTGTGCTAGAAATAGCCTCCAACACCAATCGTTTACTAGACGACAAGTGCATCACATCCAACAAAGACTTGAAACCTCCAACCCATATCAACAAAGAGTTTTCATTATCACACCATCGACTCAGTTTCTGAATCAAAGTTTTTGCTACCCTACACTCCACAAATAAATGATCATCTGTCTCAACATGATCTCTACATATAGGACAATGAGAGCTCGAAATATGAACCCCTCGAGTAATTTATTCCATCTTGTTTCCTCTACACAATGAGACAAAGACAAATAATCAATTACAACCCCTGTGTCTTTAACACAAAAGTCAACATTATTAACAATATCCTATACCCAAGCATCCTTATTGCTAGTAAATGTCACATTATCCAAATCTTTTAACAAAGTTGAGAGGTGCACTGAGAGCTCGACCTCTCAGATCACATCTCCATCTCCATTTCCGATCCCCACCTTTAGGTCTATCTACAATGAGACAATTAACATTAGCATCAAGAGCTACCAATCTCGGGTAAGTTACTTCTGAAGCATCATTTCCAATCCATACATCCTTCCAAAAAAATGTATTTCTACCATCACCGATAAATTTCTTAAGAGAAGATAGAGGGATAATTTGTCTACAATGAAGATTCAAAATTGAATCCACAATAGAAAACCAAACACCTTTAATTGAAAAACATTTACTAAGATCGAACCGTGCATTATAACCCTGAATAGATCTAATAACTTTAACCCATAACGATTGTTGACCATCCCCCATCTCCATTTTAACAACAACGCTTCATTAAAAGCCTCAAGCTTCCCACTCCCAACCCTCCATTAGTTTTAGAGGCTAAAATCAGCTTCCATTTAACTTATGAAATACGTTTTTCATCTTGATCTATCCCCAAAAGAATTTAGCTCTAGAAGACTCGAGATCCTCATCAACTTTATTGGAATATTAAAGAGCAAAAAATAATAAATACCAAAAGAGCCAAGCACTGAGCGAATTAAAGTATACCTCCCTCCACTGAAAGCATTTTAGATTTCCAACCATTAAAATTTGATCTAAATCTATCAATAATAGGCTCCCAACTTTTAATACGCAACATATTTAGACCAACCAGAACACCAAGATACTTACACGGGAAAAATCAACCTCACACCCCACCATTGCTGCAAAACCGTGAACCCCCAAATTAGTGACACTGACCCCAAAAATCTTTGATTTATCAACATTTATCTGAAAGACCTGAAACCTCATAAAAACATTTTAAGATAAGAACAAGATTTTTAACATTCTGTCTTGTCCAAACACCTATAAAGATGGCGTCATCTGCATAAATAAGATGAGAAATTGAAATCTGATTGTCACCAATTTTTATAGGTTTAAACAACTCCAAGGTAATCGCATCAGACATAGCAACATTTAGGGCCTCCATGATAAGAAGAAAAAGAAAATGATATAAAGGATCTGTTTGTCTAAGATCTCTCTCTAAGTGAAATTCCACCGTAGGGTTTCCATTAACCAAAACCGAAGCCTTTGAGGAAGCAAGACAAGCTTTGATCCAAGAAATCCAGTTAGGATCGACTCCCATAAAATACATCACCTTGATAAGAAATCCCACGAGTTGAATCATAAGCTTTTTCAGATCTATCTTAGAAATCATGGTTTTCTTTTTCCATAGGCGGATGTAGTGTATAAGAATGGTATGCAATTGCATACCCTTAAACTTTTCTTACATATGCTAATTTTTTCAAAAATAATATATATTATATATTAAGTATTATGTTTGCATACCTTAAATCAATATTTGCATACCCATTAGTAGTTTGATTTGGTGGCAAAACCAAAGAATATCTTTTTCCATGATATGTAAAAAGCATGGTTGCAGAAATCGGGATTAATCGGCGATTAATCGTTTGGCGTTCTCCAACCGTCGAAGATTAGGGCAATAATCAGAAATTTATGATTAATCGGGTTTGGCGGGATTAATCGGCCTTGGCGGGATTAATCGGTCAACAAAAGTCAACAAAAGTCGAAAAAAGTCAAAAAATAAAAAAAAGGTCAAAAAAAGTAAAAAAAAAAATTTAAAAATTCAAAAAACCAACTTTCTTTTTTTAGTCCAAAATTTCAAATATTATACAAAAATGTTCATATTTTCGTATTTCCAAATTTCTAAATTATAATTTTTCTTATTTTCTAATTTTGAAGTACTTGTTTTTCTTAAGATATATTAATATTTAATTAATTTTAATATTTTATTAATAATCTATGCTTCCCGATTAATCATCGATTAATCCCCGCCAAGACCGATTAATCCCTTAACATCAGTTAACCGTCGAGCTACTGTCAAATGATTTTTACAACCTTGGTAAAAAGCGGCAATTTGTTGAATGTATCACTGTGAGTCGTGAGAAGAAACTTAGGTTAGAATCAAATTTGAGCCTTTAAATATAAGGTGTGCTTTCTTTATTTGAATTTTGTATTACAAAATATAGAATACTTATATATCAAACTATAAAAATCATTTAACATTGTATAATTAACAAATCTGAATTTTATCAAAATGTAAAATTAGAAAAGAAAAAAATATCGAGACGTTAACATAACCATAATGAAATTTCGATTTTGACAGATTTTAGATGATGATTACTTAACTAATTATTGGTTTTTTTAGTGTTAATCCATTTTAAGTGTTTATTTTTTTCTTTCTTAATTTTTACAAAGTTTCTATACAAAGCATAAAAACTTTTTAGTTAAAAGGACCGATATCATGCTAATTGTATTCGCCACATATAGCCACATGTTACTATAAAAAAAAATTTATAGACCGCATACCCTAGTTATTTTTTTTTAGATCCGCCACTTTCTTTTTCACCTTCTTGTACAAAGAAACCACTTCATTTAATAGCAACGGCTAGGGGGGGGGGGTGTTCACCGCGTTATGACAGCGTCGCGGAGTGCCACGTGGGTCTCGTCGCTTCTCGTCGAGGCCCATACCGAATCGTCTTATAAAGGTGGGTTGTTGAACACCAACCAAGGCCACAACCAAGGCTAGATGATTAACAAGAGTTTTATCTATAATCTGATAAATAACACCAATAAGACTAATAGGTCTAAAATCTTTCACCAAACACAAATCCTTCATCATAGGAATCAAAGTGAAAAAAGAAAGAATTACATCACGGAAGAATGTATTTTCGATTCCAAAAATCCCTCATGAAGCAAAAGATATCATCCTTCAAAAAATACCAAAAAAGTTTAATAAAATAAAAATTAAACACATAAGGACCTAGGGCCTTATCAAGCGCGCTTTTTTTTTTTTTTTTTTTTTTTTTTTTTTTTTTTTAAATCTTAGATTAGTCTCCCAAAATGGGGGCTTCTATGCTCCAAAATCGAGCCCTCAACCTTCTTAAATTTGTCCATGATTTTGGAATTTTAAGATGCCCATGAATTAAAAAACTTGGAAGGCACTGCACCATAATCAGAAACAAAATTATGAAGAATAATAGGTCTATGATCAGACCATTTTAATATACTAGGATTTTGGATTTAAAAACTTATCTTTATTTTCCGCTATAAAAATTAAGAGTAGTCTCAAATAGCCCCCAAGTATTTCAACATTTCACGATGGGTTCACGCCATGGATGCTTGATGTGTTCAAGAACGTTGTACTGGCTAGAAAAGAAGAAGTTGAAAAGACGAAACCCACTTCTAAGTGAATCAACCAAGAAGGAAATAAATATTAAAGCATCTGCTGAATAAAAGAATACCGCATTGGTCCCGAGTTCTACTTTAAATGGAGATACGGAGGGAAAGTGAGGGGTGTAGAAGGAAAATTGTGTTCCTGAGCTTCACTAATGGAAACAAAGTGAGGGGAGAGGAAGGATTTTGGAGTCATATTTTCGTTCCAAAATTTCCTTCAAAATTGGGCGGATTTGGGAAGAAAGTGAGGGTAAGAAAATTTTAAGTTTTATTTTTTTTTTTCCTCATAATTCGGGAACACAAAAACTAAAAGTTTTCCTTTCATTTCCTTCGAACTCGGGAACACAAAATAATGAATATTTTCCTTCACCTCCCTTTATTTCTGTCAAAATTTTCCTTCAATTTCTTTTAATGAATTTACAAAAAAAACTCGGGAACAAGACGTAAATGGATACTTGACAAAAAATATCCACAATGCTGAAGTGAAAATATATACCGAGTATAAAATTAGGTGTCTCTCTCTCTCTCTCTCTCTCTCTCTCTCTCTCTCTCTCTCTCTCTCTCTCTCTCTCTCTCTCTCTCTCTCTCTCTCTCTCTCTCTCTCTCTCTCTCTCTCTCTCCAATGACTAGTGGGTGGGGCAACATGGATCATGACCCATGGCCTCTAAATTTCTAAGACTCATTTTTTATGTATATACTTATATTATGAGTAAATTACACGAAAGGTCCCCGTGGTTTGGTTAATTTGCATGTTTGGTCCCTAACTTTTCTTTTTAACTTGGACGATCCCCAAGATCCATTTTTGTTGCGCGTTTGGTCCCTCTCAGAACTAAAAAGACTATATTGCCCTTAATAATTTATTTTTGGTTTTATATTATTTGATTATATAATTATGTTACTTTTATTTTTATTTATTATTAAAAAACATATTTAAATAACTATAGCTGGGTCCACCACCCTCTGAAATTTTTCCGGTGAACACTCCCTTCCCCACCAAAAGTCCGACGAACCTTTTCCACCAAATGTCCGGCGAACTCTTCCCCACCAAAAATTCGACAAACTCATCCATACCTGGTAGACTGCCCACCCACCGTACCGATTACCCTTTCCCCTCCAGTTAGGGTTGTGTCTCCACCTTTTGAAAACGATTTGCTGAATTCTAGTGATGATCAAGAACTACAAGATAAAACCTATAATATTCCCACCAAACTTCAAGAATCTTTGGAAGATCTTGATAATGATAGAGATCTGATCAGTAGTTTGACCGAGATGACTTCATATAGAGATTTGTTGGATCGTATTGATCAACATTTGAACAAAACTGAAGCTGAGCTCATGACAGTTGTGAAATTCTTAAGCTCTATTCTTGAAATTGAGAAAAACCATGAAAATGTGAAGGCAAAACAATTGATGGGAGTTCTTGATGTTGTTCGAGACCTTAGAGAGAGGTATAAATATAATCTATTGTTTATTCAAGATGATGATTACTCCTACTGAACATTTGACATTTTTTATGCTTGCAGAATTGCTAACATTATGCAGAAAGAAGCAGAGATGGAATGAATATGTATAAGCATGCTCAATTGTTCCAGTTAGATCCGGAAAACGAGAAAGAAATTAAAAGTAAGGGGATCTGAATTGAATCAATTGCTCCAGTTAGATCCTTTCAGTCTTTTATGATCGGATTCTCAAAACTCACGCCGATGAGAGAGTTTCGATTGTTGGCGAGTATTAATGGCTCGATGAGAGTTTGGAACAACGACGATGGAAAGTGAGAAGGAGGCGGCGGGTATGATCTGGACATTCTACCCCGTTCATCATTCTACTGCCGGTGAGAGAGAAAATGGGTAGAAAGGGAAAGAGGGGTAGGTGATAAAGGTGAAGAATGAAAGAAAATGGGATCTTGATCGTTAATCATTTTTTAAATAAATAAATAAACCATAAACAATAAAAAATGAAATAAAAAGGGTAATATAGTCATTTTAGGTTTGAGAGGGACTAAACGCGCAATAAAAATAGATCTTAGGACCGTCCGAGTTTAAAAAAAAGTTAGGGACTAAACTTGCAAAATACGCTAAACCACAGGGACCATTCGTGTAATTTACTCTTATATTATTATATAAGAAAACGTTTAATATTAAGTTGTATGCAATTAATTATTTTTTATTTAAAATTTTTTCTATTAAGACTATTTTTTACCCATCTCAAATCACCTTGAATCAGTCCTATACAAATTAAACAGTCTGAATTTTAGAGTATTGTTGAGGATATGAATTGAGCACTATAGAGAGGATATAAATAAAGGGAAAGCATGATTAACCGAGAAAAACAAAATTCAAATATAATATTCTTAAGTTTCTTTAAAAAAAAATGATTTTTTATCTTCTTTAAGGAGAGTGACATATTCCTAAAGAAAAATTAAATATCCTTCTATTTTTGTTAATACAAATCCTCTTATCCAATTAAATGATGACATGTGCTATATTAATACATTAAAATATCATTAAATGTTATACATGTCACTATTTTATTGGTTATGAGGATTTGTAGGAACAAAAAGTAGGAGAATATTTAATTTCTCATTCCTAAATTAACTTCATTTCTACGCCATGCATAGATTGGTATATTCCTTAAATATATCGATAATGAGAAAGTTAAACTCATTTATGATAAACTTTTGTATTAATGAATTATTTATATCTTTTACATTAAACTAGACACATATATAAACATAAAGATATCTTAAAAGCAGAGACCAAAAACAAGTATTCATATACGTAAAAGTTAGATAATATACTTTATATTTTTTGTGTCTATTATCTTCATATTTATTTTAGACGGTGACATATGTTATTTAATTTAATTTAAATTTGATTGAGATGTTCAATATGTACACTTATCATCATCTTACATAGATAGGAAGAAAAATAAAAACAAAATGTATGAAGATATTTAATTTCTGTAAAGGGAAAATTTCTAAACCAGACGTGTTGCCCATTTATGCATGAGTGGATATGGATCGTAAGATAACTAATGGAAAAATGCAATTTTCTTCCAGTTAGTTAATTTCCATTCTTTAATTAGAATCTGTTCTTTTATCATGGAATGAAATGCAATTTAATGATACATTAGCCCAACAATGATTTTGGAATTTGTCGATCACTCCGCCAACTTTTTTTTGGTGTTTTATGAGGACAAAGTTGGAAATGATATGCCATTTTAGTCATTGCAAACTATTTTACCCGATTAAAAAAGACACGTCATCCAACAAAGGCACATGGAACAAATGACAGGGACGGAACTTCAACATATGCTTTTAAGGGGGGGGGGGGGATATAATATGTATAAAAATCAGTGAGAATGAGGAGGGGGGGCACATTCCCCCCTCGCCCTAATAAAGCTCCATCCATGGACATATAGTCATTGTGTCCTCTCTGTTTGCATGTATCACAAGTTACAACTTTCCCTGACTTTGATACAACATGTCTTCCAATCCTTTCAAAAGCATATCTTCCTCTCTTCACACTGGAAGACAAACTATATGCCGTTTGATCTACGTCCCTGGTGTGCCTTTGTTGGATGGCGTGTCTTTTTAACAGGGTGAAATAGGTTGCAATTTCAATGACTAAAACGGTAGATCACTTCCAATTTTATCCCCTTATAAAACATAAAAAATTAAATTAAATGATTGATTATACAAATTCTAAAAATATTGTTGGGTTAATGTGTCATTTTCTCTTTTATAATAACATACTTTTGTTTTTATATAAATTTTAATAATACAACTCTTTTAAAAATATATATTTGTAATTACATTTGAACTATAACTTAAAAGCTTTTTTCTTATTAATAAGTTAAGCTTTATATTTTTTTTATTACAATCTTATTTGGCTCTAACTAGTTTTACTATATTTACATCTTACTTTTTGTAAATGAAAATTTTATTAATTATAACTAACTAATGTGAAAAATCATTAAAATTAAAAAATGAGTAAATTACTCAAATGGTCCCTATGGTTTAGGGTAATTTGCGTTTTTAGTCCCTAACTTATTTTTTTAACTTGGAAGGTCACTACTGTTTGTTTTTGTTACATGTTTGGTCCCTGTCTTACCTAAAAAGACTAATTTTACATTGATTTTTTATTTTATTTAAATAAACACTCTTCCAACCCACCCTCTAACCTTACATTGCCTACCATATCATTTTTTCTATTTAAATAATAATTTTTTTAGGTAAGATATGAACCAAAAGCGTAACAAAAACAAATAATAGAGACCAAACGCGTAACAAAAACAAACAATAGGGACCTTCCAAGTTAAAAAATAATTTAGAGACCAAGCATGCAAATTACCCCAAACCATAGGGACTATTCGTGTAATTATTCTTAAAAAATGACCAAAAATGATTTTAGATATATATATATATATATATATATATATATATATATATATATATATATATATATATATATATATATATATATATATATATATATATATATATATAGGTTCAGGTTCATTTGAGACCATTCTAATTTTGTGAGACCGTGAGACCAAATCTAAAAATAATTTTAAAATCCAAAATAAATGGAAAAATCCAAAAATTCTTTTTTTAAATGTTATTTTCGGAACTTGAATTAACTAAAAAAAATATAAAAAAAATAAAAAAAAAAATCCGTTTTTTTTTTTGAAAAATACGTGAAATATTCTAAATACAATATTTCACTGACATATTCTAAAAAATAATTTTAAAATGCAAAATAAATGGAAAAATCTAAAAATTCTTTTTTTAAATATTATTTTCGGAACTTGAATTAACTAAAAAAAATAAAAAAAAAATTAAAAAAAATAAAAAAAAATTCTATTTTTTTTGAAAAATACGTGAAATATTCTAAATAGAATATTACACTGTACATATTCTAAAAATAATTTTAAAATGCAAAATAAATGGAAAAATCAAAAAATTCTTTTTTTAAATATTATTTTCGGAACATGAATTAACTAAAAAAAATAAAAAATAAAATAAAAAAAATAAACAAATGCGTCTCACGGTCTCACAAAATATAAGTGGTCTCAAATGAACCTAACCCTATATATATATATATATATATATATATATATATATATATATATATATATATATATATATATATATATATATATATATATATATATATATATATATATATATATATATATATATTTTTGTGAAAATCTAAAATTGTAAGTGAATCATAGATAGTTTGGGACCGGATAAGTACCCAAACCGATATACATATATACACTGACTAATCTCCCGTCAACCGGCCTTCTTCGCACTCCCTCTCCTCCATCTCCGGCGAATTGCTCGGCCTCATTCAACCAGTAAACAGGTATGATATCCCTTACAAGTCATAAACCTCTTTTTCATACGCAGCCTTACACTAATCTCTTCTTACTCGCTTCTGTCGTTCTGATCATCCGCTGAGATTCAGTTTTCTAGGTTCGCCAATTTCTCCTACTATCGGCATTTAATTATTCATGTTCCTTAATTGTGTCGTTGATCAATATGATAAATATGTTTTTTCCGTCCATTTTAAGTTAATCAGGGATTCCATTCTACATTATTTTTAGGTTATCCATGGATGCATGTAGACTACAACATATACTGCATTTTGACTCTACTTAATTCCTTCCTTTCTGTTTCTTCTTGAACTTTATACATGCATAAAAAGTATGACATAATTCTGCTCACAGGTTGATAAAGAAAGAAATGATCGGACTTAGTTTAGCAACACAGAAACGTAGGCTAAAGAGAAAGGCAATAATCTGCATGGTTTGGACACAAATGATGTCGGCTGCTGTATGGTACTTTAACATGCTTCGCACAGCGATCATAGACATGACAAAAGACGTACACAATGTATTCAATATTCACGTCCAAGAAAAAGGGCCAGGGTTGACCCTTTACTTGAGGAAGTCAACGCTTCTGCTATCTCTCTTGCGAAGAAGATCAAGCAAGCATATAAAACTATGAGTGAAGCAATACAAGCAGACATGGATATAGAAACGAAAATGAGCATGGTTAGCTCTGAACTATCGAATATTGCTTCATTGTCAGGTAGTGATATGTACAGAGCAATGGAAAAGATACGAGAAGAGCCTGAAAAGGTCGAGGTTGAAGGTGAAAGGGAGGGGTGGGTCAGGGGTCTTTTGGATGAGACCATATGATATGAAATTAGTTTCGGATGCGTAAGTGTTTGTTTTTTTTTTTTTTTTTTTTGTGTGTGTGTGTGTGTGTGTGTGTGTTATACCAGAACTCTGCGAGATACAACAGTTAATGCCATTTTTTTGGTTTATCGCTAGCAAAGGAGTGGAGATACCCTTGTTAACTACTTCTGTATGTCCGTCCGTTTGAGGATGGTAGGGGGTGGAGTGAATTAGCCGTGTTCCCAATTGTTTAAAAAGTTCTTTCCAGAAATGGCTCAAAAAAATGGATCACGATTTGAGACAATGCTTCGTGGTATACCCTGAAGACTATTAGACAAATATAGTTCTTGTACCATTATAGGTGTTCATGTAAGTTATTTATTAGTTAGAGGGGTGTTCTTGTAACTTATTTTCCTATTTATATCATCTAACTCTCCGTTCACAAAGAGTTTTTCATTAACTCTCACATTTTTCATTAACTCTTACATGGTATCGAGCCTTGTAACTCCCAATCTTCTTTTTCCCTCCCTCTAGAATCGTCCCTCCCTTCTTCTTCCTCTCCCACCCATCAGCTTTCCTCACCCTTCAGCTTCATCATCGCTTCATCATCATGTCTGACTCTAATGCTTCCTCTCTCTCTATGAACACCATTTTGCATCTCATCACCATTCGCCTTTCTTCATCAAATTACCTTCTGTGGAAGAATCAAATGATCCCTCTTTTACAATACCAACAACTTCTCGGTCATGTTGATGGCTTCGTTCCGTCCCCACCGCCCTCCATTTTGGTTGATAACAAGCCGACATTGAATCCGACCTTGGCAGAGTGGGTCTCCACCGATCAGAGGGATGTCATTCTTCTTCAAGCTTCTCTCATAGAAGAAGCTTTTTCTGAGATTGCGGGCCTCTCAACAGCTCGTGACACTTGGGTATCCCTTGAAGCCGCCTATGGCAACTCCTCCTTAGAGCATGCCCAAAACCTCCGTGATCAACTACGCCATCTTACCAAGGGTTCCTCCACCGTTTCAGAATTTGGTTCAAGTCCGTTTGTGATCAACTTGCTGCCATTGGTCAAGGGGTGGAGGAAGCTGACAAAACTCATTGGTTTCTTTGCGGTCTCGGTGCCTCGTTTGAGAATTTTTCCACCGCCATTCGTGCTTCTGGGGCTGTTTTTGGGTTTCGAGACTTGTTGGCTCGGGCCGAGGGTCATGAAATTTTTCTCAAATCCATTCAAGGTGACACCACTCCCTCGGTTGCTTTTTCTGCCGGCGCCACTCCTTCCTCGGGTTCGAATGGTGGTCGGGGTTGGGGTGGTCGCTCGTTTCGTGGTGGTCACGGTCGTGGACGCCGACCACCTCATTGTCAACTTTGTCGCCAAAATGGCCACTATGCGAACCAGTGCCCTCAACTTTAATCTTTTGCGTCCCCTTCAGCGGGGCGTGATGTTGATCCCGCCAAAGCTTTTTTAGCCAAGTGTCAAGTTACACCTTCCGGCCCAGATTGGTTTGTTGATTCCGGCGCCTCCGATCACATGGTGTCTTCCGCCGGATCGGTGTCTAATGTCGAGCCGTATGGTGGTGACTCTTCGGTCCAATTTGGAAATGGTAATACACTCCGCATCTCTTTTATTGGTTCTTTTAAAATTGCTAATGGTATTCACTTGTGGGATGTTTTGGTGGTTCCCCGCCTCACCAAAAATTTATTATCCATTAGTAAACTAACGTGTGACAATCCTGTGGATGTTCTTTTCTCCGCTTCTTCGTTTTTTATTCAGGATCGAACAACGAAGCAGGTCCTAGCACAAGGAAAATGTGATCGTGGCCTCTATGTTCTAGCCACTTCTCCCAAAGCTTATGCGTTTTTTGCCGGATCCAAGCCGCGTGCCTCTTTTGAACTTTGGCACTCCAGATTGGGACATGTGTCTTTTGACACTATTTCTATGTTAAATAAACTTGGACTTTTATTTGTTTCTAGTGTGTTGCCGAAACCGAATATTTGCTCTTCTTGTGAACTTGTTAAGTCTCGTCGCTTGCCATTTTCTAATAAGAATAAACGCGCTTTACATATATTGGATTTGGTGCATTGTGATCTATGGGGGTTGTCACTCGTTTCATCGGTTAATTCATTTCGCTACTATGTCTCTTTTGTGGACGATTATTCGCGTTTTACATGATTGTATCCACTCAAGGCCAAATCAGAATTTTATGATGTTTTCGTCTCCTTTCTCACTTTTGTGGAAAATCAATTTTCCACCAAACTTAAAGTTTTTCAAAGTGATGGGGGTACAGAATTTTTAAACGATCATGTGAAGGGCTAATTAAACTCGCGTGGCATTTTTCATCAGATTTTTTGTTCGTACACCCCGCAACAAAACGGACGAGCCGAACGCAAGCATCGCCATATAATTGAAACAGGCCTTGCCATGATGTCTCAAGGTCACATACCCGCCTCTTATTGGGTTCACGCCTTTAGCTCTGCAGTGTATATTATTAATCGCTTGCCTTCAAAAGTTCTTGGCTATCGTTCTCCTTTTGAGATGTTGTTTGGTCGGTTTCCATCTTATGATAATTTTCGCCCGTTCGGGTGCCGGGTCTACCCTTATTTGTGGGATTATTCGGCTCATAAATTGTCTCCCCGGAGCATTCCCTGCGTCTTTCTTGGATATCACTCCCAATACAAAGGTTATTTATGTATTGATCCTAGATCCTCACACATTTATACCACACGCCATGCTCGGTTTGATGAGTCGTGTTTTCCTTTTGACACCACTGCCACGCACACTGCAATCGTTGATTTACCGCTTCACTCCTTTTTGGATGATTTTCCGGGTGTATCCGTGCCCGATGCTGTCTCAAACCCCGCTCCACCAGCCTCGCCTCCAACTCCATGTACTGTATGCGATGATCCTCCCATGTCGTCATCACCAGTCGATCCCCCCAACCCGATCCTGCTTCTACAGTGTCTACCTCGGACTCCTCTTCCGCTGCCTCAGACTTTGATCACGGCTCCGACATTGAACCTGCATCAGGTTCTGATTCGGATCCGTCGCTACCCGATGTTGAGGTTATTTCCTCTTCGCCCTCTACTCCATCGACACCGACTCCTGTTGCTCCTATCGGGCACCCCATGACCAGTCGAGCAAAATCTAGGATTTTTAAACTAAGGCATTGGGCAGACCTTTCTCATACATCTGATGGTGGGTTTTATGTTCCTCTGTTTGCCTCTGCTGACCCGACAACGCATATTGAGGCTCTTAGGGATTCCAAATGGGTTGATGCCATGCGCTCCGAAATGCATGCACTTTCAGAGAATCAAACTTGGTCTTTGGTTCCCCGTCCTGCTAACACGAATGTGGTGGGGTGCCGTTGGATTTTTCGGATCAAGTACTTAGCCGATGGCTCTATTGATCGACATAAAGCTCGCCTTGTTGCTCAAGGTTTTAGTCAAATTCCCAGTCTCGACTTTTCTCATACTTTTAGCCCGGTGGTGAAGACGGCAACTGTCCGGGTTGTCTTGACTATAACTGTTATTAATAACTGGCCACTCCACCAGCTTGATGTTAACAACTGTGACAACCGTCAATTCCCGGTCAAGTCAAAGTCAACTGAAGTCAACAAGTCAAACCGGTCGACTCAATTAGCCCGTGGGTACTAGGGTTTACGTTATGTAATTACTAAACAACTCGATATTCTAATGGGAGATCATAAATCGAAAAGCTCGTACATCTAGATTTCCTTAACCTAAAACTGTGGAAAGTAACGAACCAAACCGATAAAACATTGTTACATACTCATTGGGAGTGTGTAAGATCCTTAAACATGACATAATGGGGTTTATGGACCTTGCATTGCGGAGCCAAACACTCACAAGTGTCTCACACGAAACCTCTCTTAATCGTTTTCAATCTACCTCTCTTTATGCGAAATATCTCCCAAATCTCTCTTTGTATGAGAAATCTCTCCAAGAACGACAAATCTCTCCCAAATCTCTCTTTGTATGTGAAATCTCTCCAAGTATGTGAAATCTCTCCCAAATCTCTCTCCATATGAGAAATCTCTCCAAGGTTGAAAAATCTCTCCCAAAATCTCTCTCAAAACCCCTTTCGGTTTATTTTGATCATTTGAGCCATCCCGACCCTTAACCGTGTCAAAAATCGCTTAAAACGAGGTTAGAACGGGTAAAATACCCCAAAGGACCCGAAACCTCCCCCTAGGGCCGAAGCTTCTTAGAGGCCGGACCCTCTTGGGTTGGAACCGCAGCGTGCGAGCCGCAGCAGGCAAGCCGCAGTAGCGAGCCGCAGCCCCGACCGCAGCCACGCCCGCGTCAGGACCCTCGGACCGCAACTCCTTCTCCTCGGACCGCACCAGGCGACTAAGCCACTCCGGTTTTGGCTACTGATGACCGAGACTCCGGCCCTAGACTTCGGATTTTACGTTTTTCACCCGGTTTTTGGCTAATTCTTCGTTTTAAGTCCGTTTTTAATTATTTTAACGCGGGATTTTCTCCAGAAATCATAATTTAACATATAAGACCCTAAATAATCATAATCTGGGCATATTTCCATGAAAATATTTATTTGAGAATAAAATCTTTTAAGTGAGATCTTGAGGTGGAGTGTGGATCTTGTCATAATATTTGACACAAACCACCACCCCATGCCCATTCCTTTGACCAATCCTTGTACTCCTCTCTACTCCTAGTCACCTCAAGGCCTTACCCCACTCATTTCCCCAGCAAACTCACATCCAAAAAGAGCTGGAGAACCCTCTTTCACTCTTCACTCCACACATTTTCCTCATTACCACCAAGTATCAAACATCACTTTTCTCTCAAGCCCTCTCACTCATATTTCGAGATTCAAGGCTGATTATCAAGCTTTCTCACACTCTTGGTAAGTATAATTCATCCTCTCTATGATTATTATACTCCCCTTTACTCATATCATAGAATTCTTACACAAATTCCATCACTTGGGTGTTTGATTCTCGAAAATCTTCTAGGCATCTTCAAGTGTTCTTGAGTTGAACACTTCTCTCTTTCAACATCCACCCACTTACATCACTCAAGGTGAGTTCATACCCCTACATTTTCATGTTTTCTTAAGTTTTTAGGGGGGGGGGGGGGTGGGGGAATACAAGTTAAAACACCAAGAATATAACTAAACTTTTCTAACAACTTTCATCAGAAAAGTTGGGCTCCATTCACGGACTGTTTTGGACAAACTAAACATTTTTGTTTTCAAAACTGTTTTAGGTGCAAGTAGTTCCAGTTCTTAGATTTAAAATGACTACTTGCTCATCTCCATACGATTTTTCTACAATTTATGGTGATTTTTACAAAACTGTCTATCATTTCAAACATCAGTCCGGACCAGTCTGTGATTATGGACTTATTCACACAAGTTAGAGGTCATCAAAAATCATGAGAAAAATTATGGAAAAACAGACTCATTTACCAAACCCTCATAAATTTTGGATTCTGATTTGGACCTTTGATGATTTTTCTAAAAATTTTCTAAGAACAGCAAATCAAAATGTTAATAACAGAAAAATGCTATCAATTTCATTTCACCTTGTAACATGTTGAGTAAGGTGTATATCTTTATGTGATTATATGTTATTTCAATATATGGTAATATTGTCTTATTATGTAGACATAAATCAGTTAACAAATGGACTTTTCTAGACAAAGCATAGAAATAACTATTCGTTATAATCAAAGTACATCTAATACATACAAACATTTGAATAATCTATGTTAAGTATAGTCTATGTACATTACCACTTTTACCCATGTTTTGATAAACTATAATAGGTATAGTTTATGATACATCACATAACCTACTCATACAAAAAGGGTACATTTATACAAAAAGGTTCTACACTCACGCACACTACACGTAAACTTGTTAACTCAGGTTGTGAGACTTTCTCTCCCCGTACGTCCAAGTACGGGATCCAAATTCCTGTAAGTTATAACCAAAATCTCTTGTAGGGAGAGAGTGATAATTGTGTATAGATCTATATTGGGGTTGACATCCCACACCTCGCTGCTAGCTACAGCCGGACCGGCAGGTCTGCGCGTGACAAGAGTCATAGGATCAGGGCGTCTAAAAGATGTTGTGCAGGTTACCTCTAGTCATAGTATGGTTATAGCGACTCACATAGGGAGCTAACAATACATAAAGTTTACGGGATTTTTATAAAACAAAAGGGATTTTATGTCGATTTAAAATCACTTTTTATATCAATAAGTACGGATATTACTATACACCTTCGGTCTTGGTATTTAAAACTACATATCATTCGTTATGGGACTTTCCTTCAAATCAAAAAGGGTTTTATGCCGATTTAAAACCACTTTTATATCTTTAAGTATGGCAAATACTTGTTATCTCTCGGTCTTGGGATTTAGGACCACATAACTTTTATAAAGAAAATATTAGATTTTCTGGATACATACTCTATCGCTTTTGCAAGGAAAACAGTTTACTTCTCTAACAAAATCTCTTATGAACTCACCAACGTTTGTGTTGACACTTTTTCAAACTACTTGTATTCTCAGGAATTCAATGAAACAGGAAATCAACAACGTTTTGAGGATGGGACGATAAATCGTCAAACAGTTCATTTTGTCATCATAATGTAATTGATTTGAAATATGTAAACATATACATTGGTATATCTTTTTCAATTATATTTATGATGGTTGTATTTACTTTGAGCACTATTATACACGTTGTTGTGATACTATATATGAATTCCTCCACCCCCGGACGTTTCCGCCATCCTTGGTTTGGGGGTGTGACAACAACGCCTCCTTCATGGCCACTTGTCCGATATGGTGTATATGCGACAACCACCAGGGTTCGAGGATCCTCGCTTCCCTGATCATGTTTGCAAGCTTAACAAGGCCATTTATGGCCTCAAACAAGCTCCTAGGGCATGGTTTCATCGCCTAAGCTCCTTTCTTGTGGCAAATGGGTTCACTTGTAGTCGTGCGGATCCCTCTTTGTTTGTGTTTCAACGTGGTGCTTGTCTCTTATACTTACTCGTATATGTGGATGACCTTATCTCCAAGCTTCACACAGAATTCAAGATTAAGGATCTCGGTCACCTTAGCTACTTTCTCGGTTTGGAAGCCAAACATCTTTTGTCCAGGTTGTTTCTTAGCCAGTCCAAGTATGCTCATGCTATTGTTTCCCATGCTGGCCTACTTGAGTCAAAGCCCGTGGCGACCCCTCTATCCCCGAGTGTCTCTTTTGTTGCATCTGGTATACCTTATGAGGGTCCGACCCATTATCATTCTCTTGTTGGGGCTTTGCAATATTTGACCATCACCCATCCTGATTTTTCTTATGCCGTTAATCAGGTTAGCCAGTTTCTTCAGGCTCCTACCATTGATCACTATCAGGCGGTCAAGCGGCTTATCCGATATGTTAATGGCACCCTCTCCTATGGTCTTACTTTTTCGAGACCTACATCTATGAACCTTTTTGGTTATTCTGATGCGGATTGGGCTCGTTGTTTAGATACGCGTCAGTCCACCTATGGGTACTCGATCTTCCTGGGGGGTAATCTTGTATCCTGGAGCGCCAAAAAGCAGCCTACAGTCTCTCGCTCCAGCTGTGAATCTGAATATCGAGCCATGGCTAACATTGCTGCTGAACTCATATGGATTACTCACTTGTTGTGTGAGCTTCACTTTCTTCCCACTGGCCGTCCGACCATTTTGTGTGATAATTATAGTGCCCTATTTCTCACACAAAACCTGATGTCTCATAAGCGTGCCAAATATATCGATCTTGACTACCATTTTGTTCGTGAGCTCGTTGTATCTGGGAAACTGGTTACCATGTTTGTTCCTACCAAACTTCAAGTAGCAGACATTTTTACTAAGAGCCTTCCACGACAACAGTTTAAATAGTTTCGTCACATGCTTCGCCTTGGACCGCCACCGATTCGCTTGAAGGGGGATATTAGACAAAAATATAGTTCTTGTACCATTATGTATTTATTCATTAGTTAGAGGGGTGTTCATGTAAGTTATTTATTAGTTAGAGGGGTGTTCTTGTAACTTATTTTCCTATTTATATCATCGTAACTCTCGTGTATCGTTCACAGAGAGTTTTTCATTAACTCTCATAAAGACGGTAAATCTCATGAAGGAAGATTGTAGCTAAACAGACTGTTGTGAAGTGAGTGGATAGTAGATGAAGTGTGCGAACTTTGAGAACCGGTCGATGATTACCTAAATGGCTATTTTTCCATAGGAGGGGGTAAATTGGTTATGAAGTCCATGGAGATATCACTCCAGACTTCTTATGGAATAGGTAAGGATTGCAGCAAGACATAGGTTTTCGTGTGGGGTACTTTAGTGTTTGACAGGTGACACACTCCTTAAAATAAGTAACCACATCTTGTTTCAGGTGGGGCCAGAAAAGGCGGCTGTCAAGCGTTTGGTGGTGGCTGTGATGCCGACATGGCCACCAATTGTCGATCCATGAAACTCATGCAGGTTTATTAGGCAGGTTGGGAATGTCCGGAACAAACTGGCGCCCTTGATTGTAAATTAATCCATCTCGATGATGTAATTTGGGGTATTGAGTGGGTTGGTTTTGTACTTTTCTGAAAAACTCTATGCCTAATGGTTTGGTGGTATAGTGTGAGCGTATCCCTTGTAACTATGTAACTTCTGGAGCTGAGAGAGCCAAGAATGTCGGCTGTTCGATTCGGCTTAAGGCATCGATGGCATGGTTTTCTTTTCCCGGTTTGTAGAAGATCTCAAATTCGTAACCCAATAAATTTGTAGCCCCTTTTTGATGTTCTGGGGTTTAAACGATTTGGGTAAGTAAGTGCTTAAGACTCCGCTGATCAGTAAATATGCGAAACATGCGACCTAAAAAGTAATGACGCCATTTTTTACGACCTCAATGATAGTTAAAAGCTCACGATCATATGTGGAAGAAGTTTGCATCCGTTGGTTGAGTTTTTTGCTAAAAAAAGGAGATGGGTTTATCCGCTTCGGAAAGAATGGCTCCTATGGATGTACCCGAAGCATCCGTTATGACATCGAAGGCCAATGTAGAAATCCGGAAGAGCAAGTTGTATGAGTGAGGACATGGATGATTTGAGAGCGATGAAGGCGGTTTGGGCTTCTGGGTTCTAGTGAAAGGATTTAACTTTGAGTAAATTTGTGAGAGGGGTAGCTACATTGGCATAGGTTTTGACATAACGACGATAATACCCTATTAATCCAAGGAATGCACGTAGGGTAGTGATGGAGGTTGGGGCGGGCGAATTCTGGATCGCCTCAAGTTTCTCGGGATCAGCTCGTACACCACTAGCAAAAATTATGTGACCTAGGTATGGAATTTCAAGAACAGCAAGCAAACATGCATTTGGAATATTTTGCATGGTAATCATGGGCAGCTAGGGTTTGAATCATGTGGTTGAAGTGTTGGTAGTGGATTTCTAGGGTGGTACTATAAATAAGTATGTCATCGAAAAAGATGAGAACGAACTTACGTGGTACATCCCAGAAGAGGGCATTCATGGCAGATTGGAAGGTAAATGAGGCATTGGGGAGCCTGAAAGGCATTACGAGGGACTCATAATGGTTGTCGATTGTTCGGAAGGTCATTTTGCGGGTGTTGGTCGCAGCCACGTGGATTTGTTGGTAACCAGAGCGAAGGTTGATGTTAGAAAAGATGTGTGCCCCATGGAGTTCATCTAGTAACTTGTCGGCGGTTAGTATAGGGAAGGGGCTGATGGTGATGGAGTTGAGGGCCCAATAGTCTACACAAAAACGCCACGTACCCTCTTTCTTGCGTACAAGAAGAACACGAGAATGGTACGGGCTTTGGCTAGGTATAATGATATCGTCACGCAACATTTTGGTGGCCATGTTGGTCATGATTTCTTTTTGGTAATGGGGGTCACGTTAGGGGCGGACATTAACAGGGGCAGCGGTGGGGAGGGTCGGAATATGATGATCATAGTTACGGGAAGGTGGAAGGGATTATAGTTGTGACAACCCGGAATTTTCATTCGGTCAAACCCTAAAAGTCAATCACTTCAATTTATAAGTCAATTACTTTATTACTTATTTTTAGCAAATTTAAAAGTTCGTTTGATTATTTTAATATTATTCTTTAAACGAACGGGTGAAAGGAAGTGCCATCTCGGGTCTTGAAATTTCAAAACCGCAAACACCTCGTGTCTTAGAAGTTCACGGCCAAACTTTTAAGTTTGGGCCGAAAAATCTTCCAAAACCGTGAACTCATGCATTAAGCATGAGTTTACTCCCCAAACTAGTCATTTTATGTTTACTCCCCAAAGAACATCACTTTTCATTTTCACCCTAAAAGAGTAAACTCAAAAACCCTCTCAAGTATCATCCAAGATTTAATTCAAGATCTTCAAACTTGTAAGTGTTCTAACCATTTCAAGTTGGTATAACACTTAATCTAGTGATTGTGCATCTTTTCATCCATCCATTTTTGTGTTTTGATTAGATTTCCAAAACACCAAGAACACACACTAAGTGTTCTTGGACTTTTAGCTCATTTCAAGCTTCCTTATAGTAAGTACTTCCATCCTTGAGTCTTATTAAGCTTGTATTACATGTTAGCATCAAGAAAATGTGCCAAGAACACAAGGATTAAGGTGTTCACGGTCCAAGAATGTTCTTCGGCCGTAAACACCAAGTAAGGCACCAAAGTGTGCCTAAGTCCTTTACCTAGCCTTAGTTTGATGTCTAAACCTTCCCTTGATGTGTTTAAACCTTCCCTTGATGTGTTTAAGCCTTGAAAAACACCAAAGTCCACCATTTCTATGTGTTTACGGTTTGGGGATCTCCCAAAACCGTAAACACCCTAAAGTGAGTTTAATTGGGTCATATTCCTTCCTTAGGTCTAAAAATTAACCTAGACAATTACCTTGATGAGTTAAGGACTTGAAAACATGGCAATACCATTTTCCATATGGGTTTACGGTAGTAAACCCAAAGCGAAATGACCATGATGCCGTAAACTCCTCAAAGGAGTGTTTTATTGCCCTAATCCCTTCCAAAGGCCTAACCACCAAGTAGAAATGCTTCAAAGGACTTGTAAACCCTCAAAACAACATATGGTCATAAAGTGTAGAGTTTACGACCGTAAACCCTCAATCCAATCCACTCACTTCAAGTGAGTTCATACCCCTTAATCAATGTTTTAAATGATTTTAAATGCTTTAATGGGGGGGGGGGGGAATACAAGTAGAAAACAACATGTTATTAAATCACTCATATGTATTTATAACTGTGTTTTCATCCAGCAGATTTCACATACTTCAAAATGTGATGCTTGAAATGGTTTTCTATCTTAAAAATACCTTGGTAGCAAAAGTATTACGTTTGAAATGTTTATTAAAATGACATCAAGTCATTGTTAATTATTGTTCAAAACTCTTAGATGTCTTACAAAACCATTTTTACCTTCTTGAACAAAACTATATCTATACACTTATGTTCTTATATATGTATTGAGGTTATAGTTTTCAGCCTTCATTCAGTTTCCCACACTCTTGTGTAGCAAGGGTGTATAAACTTGCTTGGACAATCAGTTACCTTCCAGTTAACTATTATAGGGATAGTTAGGAGATACAAAACATTATTCCTATTAAAAGGAATTACACCAGAGTCAATTCATTCATGAGTCTATACTATACATTACATGTTACATGAATACGTCTACAACGATACGCTTACATGACTACATTTACATATATAGATTTATTTGTACACACTTACATGGATACTTGTACCTAGATTCACTAGGATGATTTACTAGTACATTATGTGTAAATTGTCCTGCCTATCCCAGTTCAACGGGATGTCTAGACGGGACTAACCATTCCGAAACCCACCTGTTAGAAACAGTGGTAGATGAACATTTACGGATGCCTACGATTATTACTTATATTAGGGGTACCTTTACGGGACTAACCATTCCTTTATCCTACTGTTCGCTACAGAGGTAAATGACCATCTACGGATGCCTACGGTTAATCTTATATTAGGAGTACCTTTACGGGACTAACCATTCCTTAAACCTGCTGCAGCTACAGAGGAAAATTAAACAATCTACGGATGTTCAAAGGTTATACACTTCTCTAGTCGCGATGTCGTGTTAATCCTAATACAAAAGGATAACACTTACATGATTCTATTTTTCCTATTACTTTATTTTGTGATACATTCACATAAACGATGAGTTAGACTAAGTATTGTTAGTAATAGTCAAAAAGAAGGAAAAATAATCATTGTTATAGCAAAACATTCGGGTCTTGGTAGAAGACTATATTTCATACTAGTAGGAAATATGGGATTTTCTAGCGTTTTCATACTTATATCAACTGTTTCATTCAAAGATTTACATGGCATTCATAACAGCTTTCCAAAACAAGACAATGACACTTAAATACTTATGAATTCACCAGCTTTAGGCTGATACTCGCTTTCAAAATAACTTGTATTCTCAGGTCATCAGTAGACAGGTACGATGACCAGTTTTTGAGAAGACGGAGCACAGACAAGACTCGTCTTTTATTTTGATTACATATTTTGGTGTCTTATTACAATGAAAGAACACACATTTATTAAAACTTTACTTTTAATGCAATGGATGATGTTGTTGCTTGTTTACTACTTTACACTGTTGTGATACTATACATGACGTCCTCCACCCCGGAACGTTTCCGCCGTTCTCGGTTTTGGGGTGTGACAATAGTGGTGTACAGATGGTAGTATAGGTTGTCAGTAATTGTGAAATGAGTGGATTAAAATGGTGGATATGCTTAGTAGTAGCGTTTATAGGGGTTCTAGCCACCATGGTGTACATGACATCTGTAACACCTCAAATTTCAAACCAAAATTTTCATTTTTAATTTACCCACAATATTGTTCATAACCAAACCATCAGAAAATCACAAGTATCAAGTACAAACCATCACTACAAATATCAGAATGCCACATAATTCCTAGTAACAAAATCTCTCAATGAGTGTGTACAATTAGACCTTTACTTTCCTGTGATCCTCAAAAGTACCTGAAACACATATAATCAACAACTCTAAGCACGAAGCTTAGGGAGTTCCCAAAAATACCACACACAGCACAACACAAATAAACTATTGTGGGTTATCAGCAACCCTGGAGACTACTTGAAGTCTCAGTGGTCAAATAGCATGCCATGTGGGTTATCAGCAACCCTGAAGACTATCCGAAGTCTCAACTCATATGAACAACACATAAACAGTAATAACACTTGGACCTAACTGGTCATCATATCTACCCTAATAAATAAGAATGATTTTGACACATGTCCTCTTCTCCTTCATTTTGACACTTGTCATTTTCTAGATTTTTTTGAATTATTTAATATCCACTTGTCATTTTTATAGTTTTTTTTTCTTTTTTATTCAAATCTCACTTATTAAATGCCACCTCATATCAATTAATTTTATAAATATATTAATTAATGTGCATAATAACTTTCTATTTTTGAATTTCTCTTTCTATTAATATATTAATTAATGTAGAAAGTACATTACATTTGTGAATTCATATTAATTAATTTTATTAGTATAGATTAATTAAGATCAAATTACATAAATAGTCCATGCGGTTTACAAAAATGTCACAAAATCAATCGTTACTTATTTTGTTATGAACGTGATCTTTGTGGTTACCAAAACTTTCTTTTAATAAACCCGTGTAATACACGGGTTTCACCTGACACGCATGTAAGAATAAGTGAGGAGACTCACCTGACATGCATGACTGATAGAACTCACACTCGAATTGTCGGAACTAGACTCAGCCTAATTAAATACACATATTAACCTTGATTAATAATCGAGGTATTTTCACACACACTAATAAGGCCCTAGACAAGTCTAGTCCACACTTGGAGTAAAAGACCATTTACCCCTCATAAACCCTCTCTATTCACTCAATGCCCAATTTGTCAAAATTCCCCAAAGTAAAAAAAAGTCAACACATATTAGTATGCTCGGCATACTCAGCTCTACGTTGGGCATAGAGCGCATCACCAGAATCGGGCTCGTACAAGGCTATGCAGGGCGTACCCAAGCGTACACACAACGTATGCATGACGTTCCTCCATTTACATGCAAAATTTCTTAATCCTTTAAAACAATCATTCTAAACATGAATCTGACCACTATATAATGTCTTAACCCATAAAGTCACTGACTTTAAACCTTTACATCGCTATATAAGGCTCACAACACAAAACCTTAACTTTTACAACACTCAAAGTCACTTAACTCATGCATGAGCCAAAGGAAACGATCAAGCAACCATTTTTATGAATCAAGGCACTCTAAAACATCTAAAAGGGCAACCAAAATGCTCTGGAGTACCCCATACTCATGAAGGTCCAAGTTTTGAGACAAAATGCTCATAAATACCCATCTAAAGAGATCTAGAAAGAACATCAACAAGGTATGGACTTTATACCTTCAAAAGATGCACAAGGTGAGGTAGTTTCTGGATCCATAAGGTTTCATGCAACACCACCTTCTTCAATGGTCTTTTTCTTCAACAAGATAGCACCAAAATCACCAAAAGCTTCAAAATCTTCATACACAAGGATGAGACTCGAGATTAGGGTTTGGAAGGACTGGAGGCTGTCTCTAGAAGGTCCAAGGGAGGTATATGGTTGTTTAAATAGGGAACTGTTGTGATATGTCGGAGAATGGATAGGTCGAGATTGCCAGTGAACCTTTCAGAAACGACTTCCCCTGATATCACAGTACAAAACAGGATAGAGATCGTTAGTTGACGTCCGGGAGGGGATCCCGGGATGAAGCTCCGACGATCTAGTTAGTATGAGATCTGAGAGAGATGGTACGTGATTACAGAAAAGAGTGAATTCCGTCCCCTTATTCGTGAGGAAGAAGGTTCCTTTTATACCTGTCTTAGAGGCGTGACTCTCAACTGATTTTGTTGAGGATTCTCTCGTAAGGTGTGACGTGGCGAACCCATATTGGAGGGCCCTCCGTCACGTCTTTAGCCTCCTTCTCTCATTGGCTGGAAGAAGATCTTCCAAATGTTCACGAAGATCATGGCTATCGTCTGATGAGCGTGTGGGACTCTCTGATTGGTCCCACGTTTTCCAGGGTATGATTTTCCGGAGAAGGGTTAAGGCGCGAATCTGCACGTTAACCGCCTTATCAGCGGCCCTCGAGTTGGTGAAGGCCTAGACTTGGATTTAGACTGGGTTCTGACCAGGCCAAGCCCAATGTTAGTTTGACTTCTCGTTTGACGTTTCCTAGAGGGATATGTAAACATGAACAAACCCTAAAATTTAGGGTTTAAGGTCTGAGCTAGTACGCCCAACATACCACATGTACGCCCAGGGTACTAGGGAGATCGCCGTGTGTCACACCCCAAAACCATGAATGGTGGAAACATTCTGGGGCGGAGGACGTCATGTACAGTATCACAAACCATGAATAATAGTAAACAAGCAACAACATCATCCATTGCATTAATAGTATAATTTCATACATGTGTGTTCTTTCAAAGTTATAGACACCAAAAATATACATATCAAAATAAAAGATGAGTCTTGAACGAACTCCATCCTCTCAAAAGTCTGGCACATGTACTTGTCTAGTGGTGACCTGAGAATACATGTTATTTTGAAAGTGAGTATCAGCTTAAAGCTGGTGAGATCATAAGTATATTAGTGTCTTAGTTTGTATGAAAGCATTTGTAAGATGTTTGTAAGTTGTAATGTATAAGTTTTGTAAACTTTGTGTTTGTTTGAACTATCCTAAAAAACCCTATGTTTCCTACTAAGAGTAGCCTTCTACCAAGTCATCTAGTAACCGTGTGTGTGCCTCTTGTAAGAGTGTGTATTTTCCCAAATCCGACTATCATTAACAAAAAATATAGTTTTTACATTACCGTGCATCGTGTGAAAGTTCACGAAGTGAATGTAATGGGATAAATATTATAGTACTGTAGTGTTGTATTAAGTAACTACTGCTGTACTAACTACCTTAAACCAATTGTTATTTAAAGTACAATGTGATCGGCATGTACCCTGCTACCGACTCAATAGTAAAACGACGATGTAAGACGCCGTAAGAAATGACATTTGGCACCTGTAGACTTGCAAGTCCCACTGTAGCGAGCAACAAGGTGAAGGATAGTCAATCCAGTATAGATCTATATGCAAACTCATACGCTTCCCGATTAAGGAGATTATGGATACAAAAACGGTCATGGAAGGTAGTTCCATGACCCGTTTAATGGCACACATAACGGAATGTAATGTATATGTAATGTATGTGCTAGCTGTATTGTGTGTTCTTCCTCTGTCTAGCTTGTATGTTTGTTTCTCATCACTATGTATTATGTTTGTTTCTCATCACAATGTATTATGTTCGTTTCTCATCACTATGTATTATGAATCATGTATGAACTGACTCTTTGTATGATTCATTGTTCTTGTATTAGTATTAGTGAAACCCTAAACTACGCCTATTGTAGTTTACTAGTAATATAACTTGTACGTATGAACATGGAAGTATAACCTTGCTACCCAAGGGTAATTGAATTTACTGGAAGGACCTTTTATGACTATGTATGTACACATGATATATAACTAATATTTAAACGACCTTCGGACGGACACCCGATATCCCACCAGACCACATCTCAAGCGCGAAAAGGAAATAGGGCGGGCAGGCTTTCCTAAGCCTTTTAAACATTGCTTATATAACTATACATACATGGACATGCAATTGATAATAAGTATAACAGATTTTAAGTAAAAGTATTTGATAAGTAAAAGAGTTGGTAACACTGTTTGAAGCAAAACAGTTTGATAAACAATTTGAACAATAAGGAAATCACTGGTTTTGTAGTTATTAATCACATGTGATTGATGTAATAACTATAAATATTTGACTTGTATTCCCCCCCCCCCCCCCCATAAAATCATTTAAAAACATTTAAACCATTGATTAAGGGGTATGAACTCACCTGTAGTGAGTGGTACGGATGTTCTGAAGAGGTAGGATTGCTAGGTGTCAAGTGAAGTCTTGAACACACGCTATGATCCTAGTTAACATATAATCACACATATGTGTACCCAATTAGCTTTAAACTACTAATTGAAATTGTTTAGACTTCCTAGAACATGTTAAACACTTATAATAAGTGTTATTAGCCCTAAGGATTTCATCTAAGTTGTTGTAGGACCCGGCTAGTGAGTTTAGGGTTCCAAAGGACCCCATACATGAATTTACTCTCCAAGAACCCTCACACAAGGAGTTTACGGTCGTAAACCCTTGATTTTACGGCCGTAAGCTCCTAAGCTTTTGTCATTTGGTGTTTTGGAGTTCTAAATGATCCCTAGAAGCATTCCTACTTGGTGGATTAATCCTTGGAAGGGTTTAGGGCTTAAATACACTCCTTTGAGGAGTTCACGGCCCCAATGACCAAAACCATAAGAGATTACGACCGTAATCTCTCTTTGGGGTGGGTTTTTGATGATTTTAAGTCCCTAAATAACTAGGAGTAAATCAAGGCTATTGTCTAAGGTTTTTGGAGGGTTTAATGCCTCTTTTGACCCATGAGTTTGGAGTTCACGGTCCAAGAACTTCTTGGGCCGTGAACACCTTACTCTTGGTGTTTTTGGAAGTTTTCTAGTCCTATATACAATAAGACTCGAGTCTAAGCTAGTTACATATCAAGAGGAAAGGACTAGGAAGACATTTGACCCTTATAAAAGAGTTTACTCCCCAAGGTGTTCTTGGGCGGTAAACTCTCAAATCTTGCTGTTTTGATATGATTTCTATGTTATTAAGCACTTAACAAGCTATATAATACAACTAGATAGATGTACTCACATTTTGGGACGAAAGTCCGAAGATCTGTGAGAGAGAATCTGCTTTTCTCTAGTTGGTAATGGAACTAATGAAATAATTTGGCTAAGAATCATATATATAGTCCTGGGACTTTTGGCAGAAAATATTTTTATTCAAGAAATGAACTCTAATATCATAGAGTTCTGAAATCACAGAGTTGCACAAAACCCTAGTGCATCCTCTCTCCTGATATCTCTTTAAGTGTAAATCCTGAATTACTCAAACTTATACTAAAAAGTCTGAAAATTTACTGCAACTGTTCTGACTTCTATTGAAATGATATTGTTTGTACAGAATAGAATTTCGGGTTGTCACATCATCCCCTCCTTAGAAGGAATTTCGTCCCGAAATTAGAATTTAAGAAAATAAGTAGTTACAACTAAGTAAAAAGACGAGGATATTTCAGTTTCATCTGATCCTCACGCTCCCAAGTGAATTCCGGTCCTCGCTTGGCGTTCCAGCGAACCTTCACTATCGGGATACGGCTTTGTTTCGTTTGCTTGGCCTCTTTGTCCATGATCTATACTGGTTCCTCCACGAAGTTGAGGCTCTCGTTGATCTCAATCTCGTCGAGTGGAATAACAAGAGTCTCGTCGGACAGACACTTTTTCAAGTTCGATACGTGGAAGGTAGAATGTACGTTACTGAGTTCGCGCGGTAAGTTAAGTTTGTAAGCTACTGGGCCGATTCTTGCGAGAATCTAGAAAGGCCCAATGTACCTTGGATTTAGATTTCCATGCTTTCCGAAGCGTATCAAGCCCTTCCAGGGTGAGACCTTCAATAGAACGCGGTCGCCCACTTGGAATTCCAACGGTTTCCTACGTTTATCAGCGTAACTTTTCTGTCGGTCTCTGCAGGCTTTCAATCGTTCACGGATCTGAACGATCTTCTCCGTCATTTCCCGTATGATTTCCGGACCTGTGAGAGTGCTTTCTGGGACTCGTCCTTTAGCTAACTGGGTATCACCCACCTCAGCCCAACACAGAGGGGATCTGCACTTTCGGCCATAGAGGGCCTCGAATGGAGCAGCCTTTATGCTCGTGTGATAACTGTTGTTGTAGGCAAATTCAACAAGGGGTAAATGAGTATCCCATGCTTTCCCGAAGTCTATCACACAGGCTCGCAACATATCTTCCAAGGTTTGGATAGTTCTCTCACTTTGCCCGTTGGTCTGTGGATGGTAGGCTGTACTCATGTCCAACCTAGTTCCTTGGGAACTTTGTAATGACTGCCAGAACCTCGAAGTGAATCTACTATCTCTGTCCGAGATAATGGATAAGGGGACATCGTGCAGTCTTACAATCTCCCTAATGTAAATTCTTGTAAGTTTCTCCATCTTGTCTGTTTCTTTGATTGGCTGGAAGTGTGCAGACTTGGTCAGTCTATCGACGATGACCCATATGGAATCAAGTCCACCCGTCATCTTAGGCAACTTGGTTATGAAATCCATAGTTATCTGCTCCCACTTCCATTCTTGTATCTCAGGCTGTTGTAGAAGAACGGAGGGTTTCTGGTATTCGACCTTGACCTTTGCGTAAGTAAGGCATTTACTCACGAAGGTAGCAATTTCTGCTTTCATGTTAGGCCACCAGTATAACTTTTTGAGGTCCAGATACATCTTATGTGATCCCGGGTGCACGGAATAACGAGTGTTGTGCGCCTCGTTCATGACCAAGTCTCTAAAACCACCTAGTTTTGGGGTCCAGATCCGGTCCATGATATAATAAGCTCCGCCACCCTTAACCTCTAAGTTCTTATCCATCCCTCTTAGGGATTCACCCGCCACATTTTCAGGCTTCAAAGCGTCAAGCTGAGTTGTGACATCCCCATTTTTCATGGCCAGAAAGGACCGATTTTGTTTATGCTTTGTAAAAATTAGAGTACTTCTTTTCATAAAAATGTTGCGGAATTTGTTCCCAGAAAAAAAACACGATAAATACGTTGTCAAAACATTTTCGAAGAAACGTATTTTATTCATTTTAAAACGTTTGGGATGTCATCGTCAATACAGAAACATAAGCATAAACGGAACTTACATTTATTTACACTAGTGATCTACATCTCTTTAATCTCTTAGTGTAATGTGACTTCATATCAACACCTGTGATATAAATAAACTGAGTGGGTCAGGTTGGGAAACCTGGTGAGTACATAGGATTTTCAACCCACAATAATATAATTATTATGTTTAAACAATCAAACAATCAACCCAATTACCCATCCCCATTATCTTCTTTACTCTTAAGGATCTATTCTACGAGTCATCTATCCTACATTCATTTATTCCGAAGTCCCTTGCTTCCAGGGTTATAGGACTGGCACTAAATCTGTAGCTGCCAATGCTCATTCGTAAAGCACTAATTCCATAGCTGCTATAGTTTATTCATCGGGTACTAAATCCATAGCTACCAGTGTTTATCTAATACGTACTAAGTCCATAGCTACCAATTCCTATCAGGTACTAAGTCCATAGCTACCAGTATTTGTCCAGTAGGCACTAAGCCCATAGCTGCCAATGTTTACTCACATCATCTTTTATTTCTCATCATTCATCTACCCAAGTCATACTCAACATATTCGTATATATAAAATACGTATATAGTTTAAATCATTTAAAACATGTATAAAAATCTTTCACTAGCATAGACAACAAGTATTCAGAAAATATGCACATATAACACGTAATTTATATTAAAATACTTCATATCTATGTGTAAGATGAAAGTAACTATGCAATCACTTGTTGAAGTGATGATTCCAAACTCGGGCAGCGCTTCACTTTTAACGATTCTATTTTCCTTCGACGAAACCTAGTATTATTACCACTAGAGTTTAGTCTATTATTCTTCGAGACTAATTAATAGTCTAACTATTATTACTATTATATAAGCGTTAAACAATACTTATATAACCCATAATAATAGCCCAAGAACTTATTATAAGTTCTTAATAACGTTACTATAATTAAATAAAAGCTATATTAAAAATAGCGTAGGCGTAGCTCACTTACAGCGGGTTTTATAGAAAACCGGGATTTGTTTGGAGAAGCGTTACCGTGTGGAAAAGCTCTTCTTCTCGGAGCCGTCGAGCACTCCGGGGCTTCCGCCTCGTGCTAGGGAGGTTCCCTAGGCTTTTCGGGGGGTTTCGGGGCTAGAGAAAGGTTCTAGAGAGAGAGAGAGAGTAAAGAGAAGAAAGAATGGGAAAGGTGTGAAGAAAATGAGGGTGGGAGAGGTTCTATTTATAGGGTGAAAATGGATGAACTTGGTGCCATATGTCACCATCTAGTGGCAAGACTTGGGGAGAAAGCAATGGCCAAGATTGTGCCACATCATCCATTTTCGCACAGCACATTTCCGACTTCTAAAATCCGTAACTTTCACATACGACCTTCGTTTTTGACGTTCTTTATATCCACAACTAGGTAAAAATAGGATCTAAAACTTTCATTTTGACTCCGTCGGCTAATTCTCGACCGATCTTAAATTTAACAGTACGAGGAGATTATACTGTTAAATGTCCGCGTAAAATTCATAACTTCTACATACGGACTCTGTTTTCGTCCATCTTTTTACCGTTGAGTTCCTATTAATGAGATCTTCAATTCTCATTTAGGTCACGTAGGCCAAAAACCGCTCGAACTAAAATTCGAGTTTCGGGTCGTGCACTGCTAAGCCAAATCTTAGAAAAATCATAACTTCCTCATACGAAGTCAGATTTGGGCATTCTTTTTATGGACGATCTCAGGTTAACATATTCTATGACTTTTGTTTATATTACTAAGGCCAAAAAGTCTTCTATCGTAACTTCACTATTTACGTCGCTTTGTGTCGTGTCAGTTTTGCCGTAAAACTTCGACGGGCCATAACTTCTTCGTTATTACTCGGATTTCGGCGTTCTTTATATGTATGGAAACCTTGTAACATATCCTACAACTTGGTTAAGACTATTTATTCTAAATAATCTTTTGCCGAAAAGTTTTTTTCGACCCTTAGTATCTCCAAATTGACTAGCCCGGATCTACGGGCGTTACATGAGCTGCCTTAATTTGTGTGGACAAGTGTGAATGGATAGTCATAGTCAATGATTTGACTCTATGACCAAAATATTCCTTCTGACTCAGGGCGTCAGCTACTACGTTGGCTTTACCCGGATGATAACGAATTTCGCATTCGTAATCACTGAGAAGCTTGACCCACCGTCGTTGTCTCATGTTGAGCTCCTTCTGGTCGAATATGTGTTGTAAGCTCTTGTGGTATGTAAAGATAGTGCTCTTCGTTCCGTACAAGTAATGTCTCCAGATCTTCAGAGCAAACACAACTGCTCCTAGTTCAAGATCGTGGGTCGTGTAGTTAACTTCATGTGTCTTCAGTTGTCTCGAGGCATAGGCGATGACCTTACCTCGCTGCATCAGAACACATCCGAGTCCTTGATTCGATGCATCACAATAGACAACGAAGTCTTCTATTCCTTCGGGAAGGGATAGTATTGGTGCGGTGCGCAAGTCTCGTTTGAGCGTTTGGAACGCTCTCTCCTGCTTCTCTTCCCAGTCAAAGGCCACACCCTTCTGGGTCAGTGTTGTAAGAGGTTTCACTATGCGGGAGAAGTTCTAAATGAACCTGCGGTAGTAGCCAGTGAGGCCTAGAAATTGACGAATTTCCGTAGGCGTCTTCAGTGCTGACCAGTTCTCAATGGCCTTGATTTTGGATGGGTCCACGTGTATACCTTCTTCGCTAACCACGTGCCCTAAGAATTCGACTCGTCGAATCCAAAATTCGCATTTCGAGAACTTCGCGTAGAGCTTCTCCGAACGTAAAGTTTCGAGGACTTGTCGCAGATGTTGACTATGCTCCTCCTTACTTCGAGAGTAGATAAGTATGTCATCGATGACGACGATGACGAACTGATCCAAGTAAGGACGACACACCCTATTCATTAAGTCCATGAATACAGCGGTGCGTTCGTCAATCCGAACGACATCACTACGAATTCGTAGTGCCCATAATGAGTTCGGAAGGCTGTCTTTGGAACATCCTCCCCTAGCACTCGTAGTAGGTGATATCCGGATCTCAAGTCGATTTTGAAAAGAAGTTCGCCCCTTGGAGATGGTCAAACAAATCGTCGATCCGAGGTAAAGGATAACGATTTTTGACTGTCAGTTTGTTGAGCTCCCTATAGTCGATGCACATTCGAAACGATCCGTCTTTCTTCTTGACGAACAAGACCGGAGCTCCCCAGGGTGAGAATCTTGGTCTTATAAAGCCCTTGTTGAGCAGTTCGTTAAGTTGACAGGACAATTCTTGCATCTCTGCAGGTGCTAGACGATAGGGCGATTTGGCTATGGGGGTAACCCCTGGAACTAAGTCGATTCGGAACTCGACTTGACGTTGCGGAGGTAATCCTGGGAGTTCTTCTGGAAAGATGTCGGGAAAGTCGCGCACTACTGGAATGTTCTGAATGTCCTTCGTTTCTTGGCTCACATCGACTACATGAGCAAGGAATGCTGTACATTCCTTCCGTAAGAATTTTCGAGCTTGGATGCTCGAGATGATACGAAGGTTCGTGCTGGGTTTGTCGCCATAAACTATTAAGGTTTCTCCAGACGGTAGATTTAGGCGAATAGCCTTTTCGTAACACATGATATCGGCACGATGAAGACTCAACCAGTCCGTGCCGATAATGACGTCGAAAGTTTTAATTGAGACCGACATGAGATCGATAGAAAATGAATGGTTATCTAAAGTTAGGGTACACCCTATGAATATACAGTTAGTGCTCTCTGTCTTCCCATTAGCCATTTCTATAGTGAACGTTTCATTAAGTGCTCGTGATTTTTGCTTAAGTAATTGAGCAAATTTTCGGTTCACGAAACTCCTCTCCGCTCCACTATCAAATAGAATGCATGCATAAGCGTTATCTAGGAGGAACGTACCAGTGACCACTATGGGGTCGGCAACCGCTTCCTTATGGCCTGTGGCCAGAACTGTTGCCGCTCCACCGGCAATCCCTGCCTTCGGGCAGTTCCTTTTGTAGTGGCCTACTTCGCCACATTCGTAGCAAGCTTGGCCCACTCCTGCACCGGGGACTTGGTTGATTGGCTTCGCCGTAGCTTTACAGAAACGGGTAGTGTGCCCCTTCCTGTTGCAGTTCATACACTGCATTTCCCGGCAGGCGCCGACGTGATGGAAGTTGCATTTGTTGCACTTGGGCAAACTTCTAGAGTACTGCTTTACCGGAGCACCAGTGGCAGGTGCTATCGCAGCATGCACTGCCACGACCTGCTGCTTTTTGGCAGCCTTAGCTTTCTTTTTGTCATCCCATAACTTCCGCTTGGAGTCAACGGTTCTTGCAGGTTCTGAGACGGCCAGGGTAGTTGTTGTTGCAGCCGGGGTATGAACCCCATGGTCTATGAGCCGCTGTGCCAATCACTTGGCACTATCAAATGTAGTGGGGTGTGATGCCAAGACATTTCCCTGGTACGGTGGCACCAGTCCCCATATGTAACGCTCAATCTTCTTTCCCTCTGTATGAACCATGTTGGGACAGAGAGCCACCAGTTCGCAAAATCTGGCGGTATAAGAGGTTACGTTGGAGCCCTTCATGGTTAGGCTCCATAGCTCTTCCTCCAGCTTTTGGATCTTGCCCCTCGGGCAGTACTCCTCAATCATGAGGTCTTTCAAAGTATCCCGACCCATAGCATTAGCCACTATAAGAGATAGTGACTTAACATGGCCGTTCCACCATGTTAGGGCTTTGGTTTCAAAGGTGCAAGCAGCGTACTTCACCTTGCTCTCTTCGGAACAAGAGCATATTTCGAAAACCGATTCGGTTTTCTCGAACCATTGCGAGAGGGCAATGACTCCGCCAGTCCCGTTGAAGGACAATGGCTTGCAGTTGGTGAAGTCCTTATAGGAGCACTCTCTCAAGCGCACACGAGCTTCAACCTGAACAGACTGAATAGGGTTTCCCCCTCCAACGGAACCAGATGATTGATACTGAGCCATGGCTGTAGCCACAGCGGCGGCTACAACATCATTTAAGGCTATAGTGTCGAACTGAGGAGTAGGTGGTGTTTCGTTATTGAGGTTTCTTCGCGGATTCCTGCGAGGCGGCATCTTTGATCTATAGTTTATAAAGATGAAAATATTGATAAGAGTTTAATGGAAACCTAATGCTAATAGATGATCACATTTGGATATTAATTCCCATAAGATTAGGTACCTGTCAATATTACTGGAATTACAGATGTAACAAGTTTGGGAAAAACGGCCAACAGAAATAGGCCTTACATCAACCAAAATGGGAAAATTTTGACAGAATTACAACCTGACTAAGACCTAACAGGACTACGATTTACAAGGATAGGGAATTAAACCAGAGTTTTACATAACTAGGTTATATCCAAAAGAGAGAAGTTGATGAGAATCTATCAGCAACGAGAACTACTAGAGTGAGTTCTTGATCCCGATAGGAGAAGTTCTATGTCCCTCATGCGCCTGTGAGCTCTTGCTTGCTGAGCTCAAAGTTCTCTGACTTCAGCTCGCGTTTCAGTGAGTTCCCTCTGAAGAGCTGCATTGCGAACCAGAGCCCTTTCATGAGCAGACTCTAGTTGGCGAATGTGGACAATGTTGACACCAGTGTTGGCATCAATCTCCAAGATTCGATTGATAGACGATTGAACCAGTATCATGTTTCGAGACATCCTACTAACCATGATGGGTAGGACTCTGTCAGCAGAACCTCCATCAGTGAGGTTGTAGAAACTTATGTCTCCATTGTAGGGAATGGGTTGACCCTGTTCATGGCTCCAGGTATTCAAGTTTGTTGCCCACAGAGGTGTGGTTCCTTGAAATGTGGGTCGGGGGTTGTTATTCGGAGCTTGACCTACTTGAGGTAGGTTGTTGACTTCAGGCTCAGAGTCAGATCCATCCGAGAAGCCTTCAGCTTGATGATCATCCAAAGGGATTTGATGCTCATCATCAGACTCTGCTTCAAGCCATCCCGTATTGTCGTTGGGTGGAAAGTACGTGTCGTTGTGATGATGAAATCCAGGCATGATATCTATGCGAGAAAAGGGGTAAGGAAATAATTAATAGACGAGCTAACTAGATAATTATAAGGTGATCTCTATCAGTTACTCCAATACTTGACTTGGGCTTACTAATAAAGACCTTTAGTTCTCAGGTAAATAATCATAGTAACACAGAATACTCCTATAGTATTTTAAGCTTAATGTTATGTTCTACTGTTCTTATTGTGGTAGTGTTGGTAAGTTTTTAGACTTGTTGCAACCTCACAACCATCCTTAGGCACATGCTAGTCATTCCTCGGATAATGTAGTTGATCAGGCTACATCTTCCCAGGGTTGACCATATGTCTCTAAGTCTACTTGTGTTGTCCAACAATCGTAATACTTTTGTATTGTCTTAGTGACATTGACTTTAGTATGAATGCAGGCACGTATACTTAATTAAATATTTTAAATATTTAAAGTATAAACTCTTAGTCAGAGTATTTTAATCCCAATGTATTTATAGTTAGTATATCTTTTATGGGTTGATATACTTAATTCACTATAAACAATGCTCTGATACCAATCTTTCACACCCCAAAACCATGAATGGTGGAAACATTCTGGGGTGGAGGACGTCATGTACTGTATCACAAACCATGAATAATAGTAAACAAGCAACAACATCATCCATTGCATTAATAGTATAATTTCATACATGTGTGTTCTGTCAAAGTTATAGACACCAAAAATATACATATCAGAATAAAAGATGAGTCTTGAACGAACTCCATCTTCTCAAAAGTCTGGCACCTGTACCTGTCTAGTGGTGACCTGAGAATAAAAGTTATTTTGAAAGTGAGTAACAGCTTAAAGCTGGTGAGATCATAAGTATATTAGTGTCTTAGTTTGTATGAAAGCATTTGTAAGATGTTTGTAAGTTGTAATGTATAAGTTTTGTAAAGTTTGTGTTTGTTTGAACTATCCTAGAAAACCCTATGTTTCCTACTAAGAGTAGCCTTCTACCAAGGCATCTAGTAACCGTGTGTGTGCCTCTTGTAAAAGTGTGTATTTTCCCAAATCCGACTATCATTAACCAAAAATATAGTTTTTACATTACCATGCATTGTGTGAAAGTTCACGAAGTGAATGTAATGGGATAAATAATATAGTATTGTAGTGTTGTATTAAGTAACTACTGTTGTACTAACTACCTTAAACCAATTGTTATTTAAAGTACAATGTGATCGGCCTGTACCCTACTACCGACTCAATAGTAAAACGACGATGTAAGACGCCGTAAGAAATGATATTTGGCACCCGTAGACTTGCAAGTCCCACTGTAGCGAGCAACAAGGTGTAGGGTAGTCAATCCAGTATAGATCTATATGCAAACTCATACGCTCCCCGATTAAGGAGATTATGGATACAAAAACGGTCATGGTAGGTAGTGCCATGCCCCGTTTAATGGCACACATAACGGAATGTAATGTATATGTAATTTACATGAAATGTATATGTAATGTATGTGCTAGCTGTATTGTGTGTTCTTCCTTTGTCTAGCTTGTATGTTTGTTTCTCATCACTATGTATTATGTTTGTTTCTCATCACTATGTATTATGTTTGTTTCTCATCTCTATGTATTATGTTTGTTTCTCATCACTATGTATTATGAATCATGTATGATTTGACTCTTTGTATGATTCATTGTTCTTGTATTAGTATTAGTGAAACCCTAAACTACGCCTATTGTAGTTTACTAGTAATATAACTTGTACGTATGAACATGGAAGTATACCCTTGCTACCCAAGGGTAATTGAATTTACTGGAAGGACCTTTTATGACTATGTATGTACACATGATATATAACTAATATTTAAACGACCTTCGGACGGACACCCGATATCCCACCAGACCACATCTCAAGCGCGAAAAGGAAATAGGGCGGGCAGGCCTTCCTAAGCCTTTTAAACATTGCTTATATAACTATACATACATGGACATGCAATTGATAATAAGTATAACAGATTTTAAGTAAAATATTTGATAAGTAAAAGAGTTGGTAACACTGTTTGAAGCAAAACAGTTTGATAAACAATTTGAACAATAAGGAAATCACTGGTTTTGTAGTTATTAATCACATGTGATTGATGTAATAACTATAAATATTTGACTTGTATTCCCCCCATAAAATCATTTAAAAACATTTAAACCATTGATTAAGGGGTATGAACTCACCTGTAGTGAGTGGTACGGATGTTCTAAAGAGGTAGGATTGCTAGGTGTCAAGTGAAGTCTTGAACACACGCTATGATCCTAGTTAACATATAATCACACATATGTGTACCCAATTAGCTTTAAACTACTAATTGAAATTGTTTAGACTTCCTAGAACATGTTAAACACTTATAATAAGTGTTATTAGCCCTAAGGATTTCATCTAAGTTGTTGTAGGACCCAGCTAGTGAGTTTAGGGTTCCAAAGGACCCCATACATGAATTTACTCTCCAAGAACCCTCACACAAGGAGTTTACGGTCGTAAACCCTTGAGTTTACGGCCGTAAGCTCCTAAGCTTTTGTCATTTGGTGTTTTGGAGTTCTAAATGATCCCTAGAAGCATTCCTACTTGGTGGATTAATCCTTGGAAGGGTTTAGGGCTTAAATACACTCCTTTAAGGAGTTCACGGCCCCAATAACCAAAACCATAAGAGATTACGACCGTAATCTCTCTTTGGGGTGGGTTTTTGATGATTTTAAGTCCCTAAATAACTAGGAGTAAATCAAGGCTATTGTCTAAGGTTTTTGGAGGGTTTAATGCCTCTTTTGACCCATGAGTTTGGAGTTCACGGTCCAAGAACTTCTTGGGCCGTGAACACCTTACTCTTGGTGTTTTTGGAAGTTTTCTAGTCCTATATACAATAAGACTCGAGTCTAAGCTAGTTACATATCAAGAGGAAAGGGCTAGGCCACATTTGACCCTTATAAAAGAGTTTACTCCCCAAGGTGTTCTTGGGTGGTAAACTCTCAAATCTTGCTGTTTTGATATGATTTCTATGTTATTAAGCACTTAAAAAGCTATATAATACAAATAGATAGATGTACTCACGTTTTGGGATGAAAGTTCGAAGATCCGTGAGAGAGAATCTACTTTTCTCTAGTTGGTAATGGAACTAATGAAATAATTTGGCTAAGAATCATATATATAGTCCTGGGATTTTTGGCAGAAAGTATTTTTATTCAAGAAATGAACTCTAATATCATAAAGTTCTGAAATAACAGAGTTGCACAAAACCCTAGTGCATCCTCTCTCCTGATATCTCTTTAAGTGTAAATCCTGAATTACTCAAACTTATACTAAAAAGTCTGAAAATTTACTGCAACTGTTTTGACTTCTTTTGAAATGATATTGTTTGTACATAATAGAATTTCGGGTTGTCACACCGTGTTCCAAGTCTCAATCAGGTACGCTATGTGTACCTCATGTACGGGCTAAAATGCAACAATTCTTGACACAAGGACCAAAAATGAAAATATCTGAAAGTCGGATGTTACAGCATCAATGGACTCTTAGAGAAGCATGGCATGAAGGCCGAATGTTGATGTGGATTTTGATTGGGGTTATCCACGGAGCAAAATTTCTCTGTGATTGAAGGAGAACATCATCTATGGAATCGAGAAGTCGGCTAACACTGGACCAAGAGTACTAAGCTGTGTCATGCCTAGAACAAGGTCTTCTCCCTTAATTGGTAAAATAAGTAAGGGAATGGTTAAGGTTTTGTGATCCAACTATAAATTGGTTTCGGGATAGAAACCGGTACATGTGAGTTTGGCGCCATTCCGGACCATGACAGGAAAAGAGGGTACATGGAGAATTGGAAGGTGGAGGTGCTGCACTATTCATGGTTGGACTATATTTTGTGTGCTCCCTAAATCAATGAGTATGGTGATAGGTTTGTTGTGTATATGTCCTGTGATGCAAAGGGCTTAAGGTAAGTCAATTCCTAGAAAAGTAGTTGTTGACAGGGAAATAAATTGAGGCATCAGATCCTTAAGGGACATGTCACTTTGTATGTTATCAGTACTGGCAAAAAATGATCCGTATCAATGTGGCTATATTCATTATCAATGATCAACAAGAATTAGGGAGGGCTACATTTGTGCCCGGTGTGGTATTTTGGGACACCGGAAGCATAAGCCTTTTGCATTGTACTTTTGGAGTGCGTCTGGAGAGAGATATGTGGAAGGAAGTTGGTTAGTTAATTTAGGTGGGGTTGTCAATAGTGGAGGAGCAGTGGGTGGGGTTATGGTGGTGTTGGTAGGTTTCGGTAGGGAGAGTGGTGGTGTGGAAGGGTATCTTGGGGAAAACAGAGAACAAGCATTGGAAATCTTATCCTTTGTAAGTTTGGCGAGCCTATAAGTGTCATGTAACATGGTGGGTTGGTGGAGGGCTAATTCATTCTGGATATCTAAGCATAAGCCTGAGATGAAACAATTTCGAAGGTTTGCGAGGGTATGGTCTTCAACATAGTTGCTGATACACTCAAAGTCTGCTTGATAGACAAAAACTGAGGTGGTTTGGCAAAGCTTAAATAGAGAGGCTTGGTGGTTTTCGTATGATGATGGCCCAAAACGAAGTTGTAAGGAGCGGGAAAAGGTCAACCACATACCAAAGAGGTGGTTGTTGGCCATATGTTTATAACAACTAAGGACTTTTTCTGTAAATTAGAAGACATGTTGGGAGATGCATTGGGATGGAGGAATTGAGTAGTAGGTAAAGTAATTTTCACCTTAGAAGAGGCAATCCAGTGGGTTGGAGCTGTCAGAGTTAAATAGGTGGATTTTGGGTGGTCGGGGATTGTAAGGAGGGGGTGGGGGTGGAGGTGGTAATGGCGGTCTGTTGTGGGTAAGGTTTGTAAGGAGATAAACTGATGGATTTTTAGCATTCTAACACTTCCTAAGTGTGCATGCAACCCTAATAACCTTGGATCTATGTTTGTCTAATTATCATGCAAAGTTAAATTCCAAGGTTATATTCCTATCTAGCATACACGGGGAACATTTTTATCTTGAATGAAAGATAGAATAACATACCTTGTTGTTGATTATGATCCTTGAAACCTTGTGAGCCTAGCACCCCAAGTGTGATGCCTCAAATGCTTCATACAACACCAAATGCAAAGAAGTAAACTTTGAGAGAATCTTACACTTGCAAAATCGGCTCTAGCCCTCAAGTTTCTTAGTGTAACCGATTTTGAGGAGAAAACCTTTGTTTATATAGTGTGTTGCATTAGGTAAACCCTAATGTAACATGACTCTTCATTTCATGATCCATGGGTTAACTCCATGGAGCATCCTATGGGTGGAACCCAACTTGATAATCCATGGAGCATCTTAGCCCACTATATAAGATATGGAAGATTTACATAATCTACCCATATATTTAATTAGTTATATTTTGATCACTTAATTAATTCTAAATTAATTCTTGATCAAACTAATTAAATAATATTATTAATATATTAGAACTTATAATATATTAATAAACCATAAGTGTTATTTCTCTCATTTTAGTTTATCCAATTGCATGGTGCCATGCAACCCAAATGGACCATGCCGGGTCGGGTCAAGTACATACTAGAAATAGTTATGGACTTAGACACCTTATCCAACAGTCTCCCACTTGGATAAGTCTAATAACTATAACTGCAGTACTTCAGGAACCGATCGGCAATCGTAGCTATTTCAAGGTCTCTCGGAACTGAGAAGATGTTGATACGCCATTTAGGATAAGCGATCATATAATCCTCTGTTCTAGATATTAGCCGGACAAATACTTGGAACAATGTCTTACTTATTGTCCAACAGTTTGTTTGCCGATTTCTGATTTGTTTGACAAAGAACTTAATTGAACACATCAACTTAGTTTTGACCGGGCCCGATACATAGGTCAAAACAAAATCATCAAGGGGCCCAGATATTAGCTTCTAATCCAAGAAGGAACAGATAAACTTCGACTCATATGTTTGTTCTACCACTCATTGAATTATACACAAGATCACGTTTTATAACATTGAGTTACCAATGCGTTTTCGTACAATCAATGCATAACCAACTCATAGGCACAAATCATATCTCTAGGTTTGAAGACTTATATGATACTACCATCTCACGATCACTCGAGATAAATTCCATGAAGTGATTCCAGTGAGCGTGGGTTAATTCCAATGCTCAGAACTTATGAGCACTCATGAGTGTTGTAGCCATGCCCAACACCTTAGACCTCTGCAACCAATCATGACAGTCTTGATTCATACCTACTTCCGACATATGACCGACTGTGGAGGTTCGAATAATATGATATACCAAACATAATTATTCTGGAAGTCAAAACATGCAAAAGAAATATAGTAAACGATCGACAAGAGATAGCAACACTTTACTTATAAATAAAAAACCTTTTATTCATCATCTAATGTCAATTACACCTTACAAATTTCAAGGCTATCTAACTACTAAATCTAATATCATCCTTCAGCCCTATGCTCCGAGCATGCTGGAGATGCTTAACCCGAGTCAGTCCCTTCATGAGGGGATTTGTTGGATTCTTATCCGATGATACCCTCTTTGCCACGAGGAGTCCTTCTTCTATTCGATGTCTGATGAAATGGTATTTTCTGTCGTTGTGTCTGGATCTCCCGTGATCCCTTGGTTCCTTGGCTAAGGCAACTACACTTTCACTATCACATAAAATTTCCATTGGCTCCTTAATAGCTGGTACAACTCCAAGGTCTCCAATGAAGTTCTTCAGCCATATCGCCTCCTTTGCTGCCTCGATCGTTGCTATATACTTTGATTCGTAATTTGAATCAGCCACTGTCTCTTGCTTGGAACTCTTCCAAGAGATTGCTCCTTCGTTTAAGGTAAAGACCCAACCTGACTGAGAGCGGAAATTATCCCTATCAGTCTGAAAGCTAGCATCAATATACCCTACAACTCTCAAGTCTTCACTCCCACCGAGGGTAAGGACCCAGTCCTTAGTCCTCCGTAGGTACTTGAGGATATTCTTTACCGCAGTCTAGTGTGCCTTGCCAAGGTTCCCCTGATACCTGCTTACCATGCTCAAGGCAAATGCTACATCAGGTCGAGTACACGTCGTAGCATACATGATCGATCCTACAGCCGAAGCATAAGGTATTCGACTCATTTCTGCTATCTCAGCCTCAGTACTAGGGCTTTGTGTCTTACTCAATCTGGCGTTACTCGTGATGGGTGACTCTTCTTTCTTGGAGTCCTGCATGCTGAATCTCTTTAGCACCTTATCCAAGTAGGTACTCTGACTAAGTCCAATTAGTCTTTTACTCTGGTCTCTCAAGATCCTTATCCCTAGAATATAGGCAGCTTCTCCTAGGTCCTTCATAGAGAAACACTTCCCAAGCCAGGACTTATCTTCCTGTAGAGTTGGGATGTCATTTCCTATAGTAGTATGTCATCCACATACAATACCAAAAAGCTAACTATACTCCCACTAGCCTTGACATATACACATACAAAAAAGGGGTTTGATAAAAAGACACTCTATTTTACCATATAGACACCTACTTAGTTTTTGAAATTTTTTTATTGGTTGAAATTGTATTATTTTTCAAAAAATATAATTATACATAGTTAATTATAGGTTGATTTTTGATAAAGCTGTTAATAGAGAATCTAAGGGGTGTCAAGTTATCAACACCCAAAAGAATATATCATCTTGATTAATTTTGTTATTTTTAATCTATTACCTTTTTTTTCTTTTCTTCAAATGCATTTGTTTTTATAGTTTATATAGTTATTTTAGTTTTTTGTTGCAGTCTATGTGGTTTTAACAACAGATAATAAATTTGTTTGCTGTAATGAATAATCTTTATTTGATAAAATATATAGTATAATTTTTTTTGACTTTTTATAAAACTATATTCATTTGGATGAAAATATGACAATATATTGCAATAATGTATAATATTGTTAAGGTGTTTATTTGTGTATATTAGTTTGTTGTCTTTGCTTTTCCAACAAAACTTATAAATTTGATACCTTTTTAATTGTCATCGTACAATTAGTGAGATGACAAATGGACAACAAGCTGTACTGCTAAGCCTTTTTGAATGGTAAAGCTAATTCTTTTAAAGACTACATCCGAAATTTGTTGTCTTTGTTTTTGTATAAATATTCATTACAAAAACATGTATAAATATGAGCGATTTTTTGGTTTTTGAATAAATGTTCACTTTTAAACATTTATATATTGCATATAGATGATTTTTGTATTTTTATAGACAATATTCATCTACGAATATTAATCTTAATTTTGAATGTTCATAAAAGGTTATTTATAAATATTAATTTGTTATGAGTGTTCACCAATATTCATCATTGAATGTGTATGAAGATATTGACAAATTTATATATTTTGTATAAATGCTAATAATTGAAACATTGAATGTTCAACAATATTTATCTATAAACATTAAAATTTTATTAATGTTTGTCAATGTTCATCTATGAATATCAATCTTTTATGAATGTTTCTTAATGTTACCTGTTACGAATGTTCGTAAATATTCATTTATGGAGGTGTATGAACATATAACCAATTTATGTATTTAGTATAAATGTTCGTTATTAAAAATATATGTACATTAGCACAATAATCGACATTGGTCACACCAAAAAAGTGTGACCATATATCCTTAGCTAAATGTCATATCCTTTTAGGTATCATACGACTACATTTACAATTAGTGGGTGTGACAATTGGAAAAAATATGGTTGTATCATAAAATTGTGGCTAAAGGGTATCATAATTTTTGATCCTAATCATGGATTTTGTCCATTAAGTGTGACTATAAAGTCTTTCAAGACACACATATATTTTTCTATAGTGACTATTGTTCATCTAACAGCCATACGAAATTATATTTTTACGTGTACTTTAAGAATTTCCTACTATTTTAAAATTTGATTTGCATAATCGAGTAAAATTTTGATATTTTTGGATACTAGTTAATTAATTTCAATAAATCCCCAAATTTCATATGATTTAATGTTTTTTTGTTATAAGTTATTTCAATAAATATCATTTAAAATTTTACAATTATATCATTAATGAATCAAACTTATCCATGAATAAGGTGTATTTTATATAAGTTATTTTGGTTATATATATATATATATATATATATATATATATATATATATATATATATATATATATATATATATATATATATATATCATACTATATTATAAAGGAAACATTTTTTCTTCCACCACATTCTTTTGAAACTCCCATGTATTTTTCCTTTCACCACATTCATTTGAAAATCCATGACTTTTCAATTTTTTCTAATAATGGTTATAAGTTGGTTAATAAGATTAAATAAATATCAAACCTAAAGTGTAATCATATATAAAATAAATTTCAATATTAAAAAAATATCTTTACTTCTACTTATAAAGTTATATATATATATATTATATATATATATATATATATATATATATATATATATATATATATATATATATATATATATATATATATTAACTTTTTACATATTATACTTAATTTATTAGTTTTAATATATTTTTGGATGTAAACCATTATCAATTTAAAGCTACAACTTTTGAACAATTTGTATAAAATATTTAAATTATAAACTTAAATATAACATTATAGGACCAACTTAAATATTATAAATTTTAGTTTAACTTAAATAACCCAAATAATATTTTGCAAATAGTTAAAAGTGATAAATTGTAGTGTCGTCTTTCTAATAATGATTATAAGTTGGTTAATAAGGTTAAATAAATATCAAATCTAAAATTTAATCATAAATAAACTAAATTTCAATAATAAAATAATATTTACTTCTACTCATAAAGTTATGTCTTTAACTTTTAACATATTATACTTAATTTATTAGATTTAATATGTTGTTGTATTTAACTATTATCAATTTAAAGCTACTACTTTGTAACAGTTTGGACAAAATATTTAAACTATTAATTTAAATATAACATTACAGTGTCAACTTAAATATAAATTCCAGTTCCCCTTAAAAAAACCCAATAGATATTTTGTGAATAGTTAAAAGTGATAAATTGTAGTGTTAAATGAAAAAACTAAATTATAATATCAATTTAACTAAAATATTTCTTAAAGTGTAATCGTTAAAAGTTTTCAAATAAGTAGTTTAAAAATAAATGAATATAAATCATTATATTGTTATCTTTAAAATAAAAAAAACAATGTCTGATATTTTAAATAATTATAATGATAGAAATTAAAACGTTAAGAAAATAAATTTCAAAAAATTAATTAACAATAACAAAAACTATAAATATTAAGTCATATATTATATTTAATTTTATTCATGAGTAACTCACGGGTAGAAGCCATTTAAACGGTTGAGATTATACAGTTATAATATATATATATATATATATATATATATATATATATATATATATATATATAATTCAAAATAATCAATATATTATATCAATTTAGTATACGAATTATTATATGAAATTTAACAACATTATTGTATATTAAAAAAAACATATATTTATAAAGATTTCATTTATATAGGTATTTCTACGCAATGCGCGGACATTCGCATGGTATATATAT